>NC_041231.1:57583884-57671158 GCF_002837175.3 Physeter macrocephalus
CAGCAAAAACATTAGGGCTCACTGAAGGCTCAGGTGATGGTTACCATTTTTAGCAATAAAGTATTTTTAGTTAAGTGGGTTTTTGTTTGTTTGTTTGTTTTAGAGATAATGCTATTGCACACTTAACTGTAGCTGTAGCACTGACAAATCTTAAATTTTCACAATTCATTTGTTGCCTCAAATATATTGCTAAATGCTCCCTTTGTTTAGAGTATAGGGTAAACATGACTTTTATACACACTGGGAAACCAAAAAATTCACATGACTCCCTTTATTTGATATTTGCTTCATTGTGGTTGTCTGGAATGAAACCAGCAATATCTCCGAGGTATGTCAGTACTATATTTTCTCAGTATACCTGAGGGTCATACATGTAATTGTGCTACAAATAGCTTTGAAACAAATGAAACTGGCTGCTCTAGTGACTGCCCTTGACACTGGCACTGTCTTGGGGGAGTGCAGTTGCCAAAGACAAATGTGTGTAAAGCTGGATCTCAGGTCTGCTGATGAAGTGTCCCATGGCAAGAGGCTTAGTAGATAAGTTCTCCACTTTTTAAAGAAGGGAAAGTAATGGCTGCCAAAAGTCAATCAGTCGTATTGTAATTTGAAGCCAAAGTGTTCCTTCATTCATTCATGCCTATGAGCTCTATTTCAGCAAAACAGGCTCGCCTGCTCATCATCTCCATCAGTTCCTTCCCTGAGCCACTACCATGGAGAGCATTGATGAGGATTGCTTTTAGAAATGCTGGAATGTGATTTATGTTAATTATATGAATAGGAATTTAATTGAAAAAAGGGCTTTAGCCATAGAACCACTGACTGTTAGGGTGGCAAGTCATCTTGTAGAGCACCATTTAACTGAGAGCATCGTTTAACAAGACAGGTTAAAGTACTACTTGGCAGCCACAGAACTATATAGAGCCAGATTTGGGGCAAGAACCCCCATCCCATTCCAAATTCCAGAGTGTTCTTTCTGTGCATATTGTCAGAGCAGATAATTAAATGTAAGAAATCAACTCTGCAAAATACTGATTAAATCAGAGTTGGATTTATATTTGTTTCCACCAGCATCTGCCATGTCTTCGTGCAGTGCTAAGAGTTTCAGCATCCAGGAGCTACTTAGTGGGAAATATTGCAGAGCAACTATCTAAATTACTTGAGGTCCACAAGCCGTTGTTAAATATTAAAATCTGTTTTGGTGATTTAGCTGTAGCATTGACAAATTTTAAATTCCCACACTCAATTTTTTTGCCTCTTAAATGAATTGCTAAATCTTCCCTTTGTTTAAGTTTCCTAGCCGATAAGCCTATTCCCGATTCAGCACTCTGGATGCTGTGTTGTTTGATCTTCTAATACTTTGTATCGACTTACAAAATCAATAAAGACTTAGTTGGTATTTTATGACATATCTGTTCTTTCAGATGCTATGTGGGCCAGAAAATACATCCAGGGAACATGTTTTCCTCATATGCATTTTCCTTATGGTATATTCTGCTATGATATCCGCTCAGTTTTATTTCAGTACCTAATCTGTATGAAGCAGTGATAGAGGAGAAAGAAAATCTATGAAAAATTGAATTTCCTAATATTTGTCCATGGCCTTATTTTTCAAGTTGATGGCACAACAAAAGAGAATTTTAGAAAGTAATTGTAGAACATACATATGATGACACTTCTGCCCAGAAGTGTTCAATACAGTATGTCAGCTTAGCAGTTAATTGTTCTTTTATTGTTTCACCTGTGTTAGTCCAACCTCCCTGGCGAGAGTGGCTGCATGGTTTAGTGGAAAGAAAAGAGACATTGCAATCAATCATAGTCTAAATATCAGCTCTGCTATTTGCCCTGCCAGCTATGTGACCTGCATAAAGTTAATTAAACTCTCAGATCCACATTTCCATATTTGTAGAATTGGGTGTAATACTTGCCTCATAAGGTGCTATGAAGATTCGTATAAAGACATGTAACATAAGTACCTAGTACAGTGTTTGTCTGGTCCACAGGCATTCAAAAAACAGTAGTCATTTGTTTTGATTTGGATTTTCCAGAAGCAGTCAAGGATTGGAGCATAAGTAGTACCTTTGGAAGGTGGTCCCAGGGAGGCCAACAGAGAATACCGTATAAAGCAAGTTATCACTGAGGGTAACTACAGCTTACTTCCACTGGGTAACTAGGAGTGTTAGTGAAGAATACACCTCTCAGAGTTATCCCATATGAAGGACAAGAGAGCTGGATGTTTGCACATTAATTTTTATCGCTTGTTGATTGAGGGATGCTGATATGGGTATTAATTTTTCAGAGATTCTGATTTGCTATGTAAGTGGGCAGAATAGAAAGGCCACAGGCAAAGAGATGAAAGTGCTGGCACTTGGAAATCAGGTAGCTTGCACATGAATGAGACACCCGAAGAACCACCTTACCCAACTTTTGTTAATTATGATTACATTTCCTTATTGAAGACCTTTTTGTTTTCCTAGATCCCTATACCGTGGTGGGCAGAAGCCACTTCATACCAGCTCCTGAGAGTGTCAGATATTCAGAAATGTTGTAAAGCAATTTGTAAACTATTGGTACCTTGAAATTAGCTTGATGGGAATACCATACCATTGAAATAGATCTATCAGGATCTGTTTTTCTTCAGAAACAATTTTAGCAGCACACCACTGTTCCCATCCCTTTTCTCCCAGTAGATGGAGAATAGGAATTACATGCATAGGCTTGGGAATCAGATAAATCTGAGGTCAAATCTGAGCTCTGACATATTTTAGCTGTGAAGTCATGGGAAAGTGTCCTAACTTCTCTGAGCCTCAGTGTCCTTGTCTGTAAAATGGGGATGTCTATAACTTGTACAGCTGTGATGAAGATTAAATGCAGTAACAGGTTGTATGTAAGATGCATTGTGGAACAAGGACTTTATTATTGGAATTAAACCTTACACAAATTTAGGAGGAGCTGTGAAAGGAAAATTCCACAAGGGGAAGTTGGAAGTCACAGAAAAGTTACTAGCCTTCCTGAAGCACTGTCAAGAATGGACAGGTTAGAGTTTGTGTGGGAATCCATGAATGCTGGCATACACAGTTGCCAAAGTATGACTGTCAAAGGAGCTGGAGAAAGAAAGTTGTTTTTCTGTGTAGTTGCCATCTTGGGGGAACAAGAACCAAGCGTCCAGACGAGAGAAGAAGAGAGTGAGGCCAAGCTCACTGCTGCATGTCTGCAACTACCCATCATTGTATGCTACCTCAAAGAATATCAGAGAGGCTGGGATGTTTCTTCGCTTCTGCCAGAGCACAGAGCCAAGAGCCACAAAGAATAATGGGTTAGGAAACCATCCGAGAGGGCAGAATCAGAACACATTCAATATATGCAATATACGCCTTGCTAGATTTTAGAACTGCTATGGGTCAGTGCCTGGCCCTGGGCCTTTCATTCTTTCCTGGGTGTGTCTGTGGCAGTTATCCTGTTCTTCTCACTGTTTGTGCATGGTGTCTGATAACTTGTGTTTTAGTTTATGGGTCCCTGGATCAAGAGCCGCTGCAATTTAACAGCCTTGTCTGTCTGTAGACTTGATACAACTCATGAGATCCCAGAATTGAAGTGTGTTTCTAGAATGAGATAAGATTTGGGTTGGTCCTGGGATGGAAATGAGCGTATTTTGTAGATGGGAGTAATATGAATAATTTGTGGTCAGGGAGTAGACTCTGATGGATTGCAAAGATGGTTTCAAATTCCTTTTTTCCTAGAATGCATACACTTGGCAATGTGATGTTGCCTTCTGTCACCAAGAGGTGAGCTTTTTCCTGTATCTTTGAGTACAATTTTCCTCGTGACTTGCTTTCACCAACAGAGTCTGTCAAAAGTAACAAAAGAAAAAAAAAGTTGTGTGACATCCAATCTGAGATTTCAAGAAGCTTGTCAGCTTTTTCCTTCACTGTTTTCAGACCTGCCGTCACCTTCTGAGGAAGACCCGACAAATCTCTTGGATAATGAAAGCCCACAAGGAGAGAGAGGTCCAGCTATCTCAGTCTTCCCAGTTTTGAACTCGGCTCCAAGCCAACATACAAGTTGCTGCAGGTGTGTGAGTTAGCACAGGGAAGACCAGAAAAACTACCCAGACCCAGCCAAGCCACAGGATCACAGGAAATAATACATCCTTGTTGACTTAATCCACTAAGTTTTTGGGTCATTTGTTACACAACTATAGGTAACTTACATACCCTCCCAATAAATTATTTTTCTGCTTAACTTAACCGGAGTGGGTTTTAGTTGTTTGTATCTTCACGGGGTTGTTGTATAGGATAAATGTGCTACTGTTTGTAAAGGACTTATCAAAACCTGGCACATAGAAGGGCTGAATAAATAGTAGCAATTATTATGTGAAATAGCTTCTAAATACTTATGAGAGGTGTAGTGTGGACAGCCCTTAGAGGATCCAATAGACTTACAGAAGGGGATAGGTAAACATCAAACAGTCTGTGTGCCACTGAATCACAATTCTCTCAAATTCAAAATGAGGACATTTCCCAAATTATCTGTAAGTGCTTTTCAAGCTCTAAGATCCCATGATCCTACACAAAATTGGCCAAAACCCCACCTTGGCACATATTCTAGATGGCTCTAAACTCATGCCTCATTGGGTCTCAGCTGTAGACTAGCCCAGACCAATGCCTTTATGGTCTTTTATGCAGTGTTCTGTGAGTGCCTCACTTATCAACCTAAGAGTTGCAATGAGATGTGTGGGCATCCCCCAGAGCTGCCACGTTTGCCATTTCGGGGGCACCATCTGTAATGTAGTTTATGTGACTGTGTTGGCTCCCAGGTAGGTTAAAATTTTGGAATATTTGCTCTGATTTTATATGGAGGTGAGGCTGATTCTGTGTAGCATAAAGGATGAGGAGAAAGATGCTGGTGGTTGCCTCACCCTCTTCTCTACTGAGCAATTCATCTCTGAACCCAAATTTGCATACCCCATTTAGCAATGCATTTGCCCTGCAAGTAAGAGTTCTCCCTCCTTAGAAGGAAGTTTAGACCATCTATTTTCACTTAAAGATGCTTCCTGGAGAGGTCTTATTGCCATCCCAAAACGCTTCTCAGTATATTCTTTCCAGTCTCATGTAATACACTCCATAAAGAGGTTTTGGTAAGTGATGTTCTCTGCACTTGAGGGTGGCCACGTGTGAATGTCATAGCATGTGTGTTGAAATACTGAGCTGATAGTAACTGCCCACTACTGACCTAGAAGTTGACCTTCCAAAAGCCTAGGCTAGGAGGCAGTACCACGGGCACAAATGAGCATCACATCAGAGTTAATCAATGGATCATGCAAATGAGGTACCCATTTATAGCATGTATTTAAATTTTCACTTAAACTGCAGGTTAAGTGGAATCATTTAAAATCCTGCAGTCAACACTTGAGCAAATTGGTTTTAAAACTATATATTACATTGCAGCACATTGCAGTTTAATACATAGTTCCCAGATAATTTCTTATTGCTTTAGGAGTATAAAATATGTGTCCAAATAGTTTAGAATGGTTGATAAGACATGAGAAACAATATCTCTTTATTTACCTTTTTTTTTGGAAAAAGGGAGAATATAGTCATTACGAACATGATGTCCGAACTCAGGCTGCCTGGCTTTGAATTCTGGCTCTGTCACTTATAATTCTCTTCATCTCTCTGGCCTCAGTTTTCCTATCGGTAAAATTGAGTTAATGAAGATAATTATTATGAGAATTAAATGAAGTAACACATATAAGGTACCTAGCTCAATACCTGATCCATTGCAGGTATCCAATAAATGTTAGCTATTGTTATTTTCTAAATGCAATTACATTTTTGTTCCCTTTCTGCCATGCTACTACTAGAAAAGCTGCTAGAAAAGGTAAAATCACACAGGTGGCTGGATTTGTATTTCTTTTTGGCAGGGCTGTTCTAGACTCTTTTTGGCTAAGACAGTGCTCTACCCACTGGCCACAAACATCCTGACTTGTACATAAGTGGAATATTTTTAAAATGAGAAAAAATGCAATATTTCTTTTTTGACAGTAACTGGATGACCTCTAAGTTTTGCAGAACAATAAAAATAGGTGGGAAACTCTTAAGGTGCAGAGAATATACTTATTAAGCTGTGTGTAGTTGTCTTTAACTTTCCTTAGTTGGGAATTTCTACAGAAGTCAAGTTATTAAGAATATTAGTTATGGTTCTCTGTTTTCACAGAACACAGAATGACTCTTGCTCACTAGAAGGGGGAGTTGACTGGAAGGATTTGGGAGAACTCACAGAATTGGAGAGAGAGCTAAATAGTGAGGCCTTGGAAAAGACAGGAGCCAAGACAACTCTGGAGATCTGGAATACTTGAGACTTGGAGATACCATGAAAGGGGAAAACCTAACTGACAGTGCTGCTGAGACTGTGTCCTGGGGGGGAAGAGTGGTTCCAGTTGGGATGCCGATTAGGCCAAAAATTCCCCAAGCAAACAAGCAAACTCAAAATGGATGTTCTCCCTAATCAGCCTGAAATCTCAGAAAACACAGGAGTCACTGATAAAGCAACAAGTCAAATGTAATGTTTCACAACTATATGTAGGCAAGAAACTAGATGAAGAGTCAGAGAGGGTACAGAGGCAAGATGGCAGAGGGGGAAGTGCCAGCAGAAATGGTGACGCTGGGGGGCAGTGGCCAGCGAAGAAGGGGGCAGATGTGGTGAGAGCAGCTCCTGGGGAGCACGGTGCTGATAAGCCAGATGAAAGGACATCATCCATAGCCACGTTCTCCAGCCCGGGCTGGAATTTACTATATGCGTATGCCAGTCCAGTTTTCTCATAGAGCCTGGCTGCATTCAAGTCCCTGTAAGCTGAAGTAGTACCCATCAGTTCATAAGGTGTAGAGGGGGGATGATGGCTGGGGCTGGTTTCACGGGCTGGCCATCAATATGGCAAGCTAAGACTTACAATACCAGCATGTAGATCCTGTCAAGTAATGTTTACTCAAACCATAGGAGTAGATGTCTCGGGGAATCCTACTCTCCTGAAAACATCAGAAGGTTACCCAATTTCTGGCCTGGTGCCCAGTGAAAGGAAAACATTTTTGAAATTAAAAATAAATAAATAGGGTATATGGTGACCATGCACTTATTGGCCATTGGCAGGGCACTGACAGCTATATTAAGGAGCTGTTTCAGAGACTCCTTTCTAAGAAGCTTGTCCTCTCAGAGAATGGATGGTGTTGATGGACCCAGCTCTTTTGTTAAAGGGCATGCCTTGGTGTTTCCACAGAATTGGAGTCCTTTGACTGACATCCCAGATGCTAACACAACAGGGTCTCATAAAATAAAACCCAGGGTAATGGGAACATGTCACCGAAATGTTCTGTGTTCATCCATGCTTTGCAAGAGAGGAGCTGATGTATGGATACACAAAATTATCTTTTCCTATCTTATTCTGTCACCTTTCATCCAAAGATCATTTTAGAACATAGACTTACTGGAGGATAGAAAACTATACTATCCATGTACAGTTGTAGGGCTCATTAGAAAGACACGGGATTCCTGACTTCAAGTTTGCAGTAATAATATTGTAGGCGAGAAGTCAAAATAAATATAACCCCCTATCCTGTCTGTTATCTAGTCCATGTCCTCCCTCTCCCTGGCCTGGATTATTGCCATCATGTCTCCCCAACTTGAACTCTTGATTTCCCACCTAAACTCGACACTGGTACCCACTTCATCTTTCTAAAGCACTCCTCTTATCCCATCAGAAGTTCTCAATGGCTCCCTATTGCCTACCAAGTAACACACACATTCCTCAGTCTCCAGTGAGGTTCCTGCAAGATTGGTGCCCATGTCACCTCTCAGCAGTCAGTCACTTCTCCCATTTACAGACCCTGCCCCTTGGACAAACAGAAGTACTTGAGGTTTCCTGGACACAGACACACACACACACACACACACACACACACACATTTTTTTTGCCTAGTTCAGTTTCCTTTTTGGTTATGAATGTCCTTGCCGTAATCTTTGTTTCTACCCCACCATAACCAATTTCTACAAATCAGCCAAAAATCTTGATTCTCCATCCCCACCTTACCACACATTGACCCGACTGCCCTTTTCCAGTGGTCCCTGTATCAGCATAAGGCCCTGTCATCTAAGAGTCTTTTGTTTTCTTGACCCTCTGCACCCACTTCATCAGCAAGTCCTCTTGGCTTTACCACCAAAATTTCCCAGAATGCAATGCTTTCCCTACATCTTCTGGATCAAAGCCACCATTCTCTGTTGCCCAGACTTCTATAGTAGCCTCCTAAGCAATCTCCCTGTTTCTACATCTGCCCTCAGGCAGTCCATCCTCTACAAGGTACCAGAGAAATCTGTTAGAAATGTAAACCAGATCATGTTACTCCTTTGTTTAAAACCTTTAAGTGGCTTCCTGTTGCTTTTAGAATAAAACACCTTACCTAACCTGCTCCCCATCTGTCTTTCCAAAGCTCAGTCTATTCCTCCTTCCCCTTGTCCTCACACTGGGCTACACTGATGTCTTTCTATTCCTTTAAAAGGGCAGTTTATAGATTATTTGCATTTTTTGTTCCTTCTTTCTGGACTATTCTCTTTTCATGTCTTTTTACATCTGGAACCTTCTCCTCATTTGCATCTCAATTCAAATGTTTCTTCTTCAGAAATACTTTCCCCTGATCAGATCTGAAATACCTCCTTATCTTCATCCTATCAAGTCATTCAGGTAATTTCCTTTAGAGCATTTATTAGAGTCTGCAGTTATTTTAATTATTTATCTGTTTGCCTTTTTATTAACTATCTCTCCCATCCATCCCAAGTAAATGTACATTTGTGTCTTCTTGTTCATGGCTCGGCTTCCAGTGCCTCACACAGTGTTCTGAACATAACAGGCACTAAGTAAGTATTTGCTGAATCGTTGAGTGAAGGACCATCTTAAATATCATCTAAGAGGACTTTCTGCTCCTCACAGTCAGAAGCCCTCCTCTGGAATTTCAGTGTGTGCTTTGTGTGACCTCAAGTATCAGGCTTTATACCTTCTGGATGGGATTCTAGGTATTCATAAACGTGTCTAATTTTCCTTATTGGACTTTGAGGTCACTCTCTGTGTGTCTGATCCATCTTTGAGTCTCCCGCAGTGCCTACCCCAGTGTCTTATGCATAGCAGGTATTCAGTAAATATTTTGGGAAGTATAAATGAAAGAAGTATTAACTCACTGTGTATTTCACCTAAAGAGAGTTTAACCCCCAAAATGAGACTGAGTGATTTAAATTTTCTTTTTTTTTGGGCCTTTGGCTGCCCATCTCTAGCTGACTAAAGTTGTGAGCGTGGTTTTGCCATTTTCTCCTGTGACTTCATATTTGGGGGCTGTACTGTGGACATAGTTTGATCTCTAAGTCAGGTCTATGATTCTACCAATCACAGAGCTAGATTCAGATACTCAGTCCCTGTACTTGTTGCTACTACCCACACCTTCAGAGCTTCTGTGGCCACTGCTTTGTATTATTGTTATTTCTTAATGTTTGTTTATTTCCTATTGTCTTCTTCCTTGTAGACTGCTTGTAGTTACTTTGGCATTGGTGCGTTGTTTCTAAGACAACAAAAATGACTTAAAATTGTTGTGACACTCACAAGGGATGCAAACAATGTATAAGTCTTACAGGACCAGGTACATTGACTAAATTAGGTGTACATTTTTTTGAGCTTAGAAGAGACACCTGACTTGGAAAACTCCAGAACAGAGGAATGTCTCTTCCAACTTTTGTTCAGCTCTATTTTTCTTCTCCCTGGCCCCCTGGATATTGTCTTTCAAGACTTTTAGCAACTTGAGAGCAGAGATTCTGTGTTTTTTAATTTCTGTATTCCCAGGCACCAGGCTGGTGCTTGGTACACAGTAGGCCCTTATTAACTTATTAATTAATACTATCCTCTTTTCCCAGATTTTGCTTCTCATTCCTATCTTGGACTGGCCTACTGAGCTCTCCAGGTCCTGACCCTCAGCTCTCCCTGGGGCCCCAATATCTTTGGCACAAGTTTTCTGAAGAGTTCCTTGGCCTCCCTACCAGATGCCTGGATTCACTTTGATCCATTGTTCCTTTTTCCATCCTTTGGAAGCAAGAGTTATTTTCCTAGTGCTGTTTTGCTCTTAACAATTAAAGAATCTCATATGGGAAGCTTGGCTCTTATTGGCAGACCTGACAAAGACCTAAGGCTATTGATTCTAAACTTTACCTGGGCCAGCAGTGTAACGTGGGTGCTGGAAGAGAGTTCATGTAGACTTAGCCACAGTAAAGGTCCCCATTCACTGTGTCCTGTACTGTACTCCTGGCAGTTGGCTCTGCAGCTTGCACGTACGGCCACATTCAACCCTCCGAATGACTCAGTGCAATAGGCATGGCTATTTTCTCTGTTGGCCAGATAAGAAATCTGGATCACATGGAAGTTAAGTGACATGGGTAAGATGACAGCAACACGGTTAGAATAGAGGCCAGGATCTGCCTGGTTTCAAAGCTTAAGCTTTGGAATCAACTAAGATGCTAATAGAAGCCTTACTAATGGAATCATGATGACCAGAGAAGGGGAAATACCAATTCACTGTATTTTGAGTTGGTGAGACCACACCTGGGGTATGACTCATTTTGCAAGATAGAAATAAACTGACCCAGGCTAACAACCATGGTCTGTCAGATCCATGGAAGAAACTGGAACAGTTTTAACTGGCAAAATAAGAGATTTAGATGAGAGTTGATAAAGGTCTTCATGTTTGGATTAGAGTCCCATGGAAGAGAAATTAGACTTCCTTTGTCTACCCATCTAGTGTAAAAGCCTGAAGAAATGACACAGACGCATATTGAGTCACTGTAGGAGAAGCTTTGTGACCACTTCCAGCTGTTTGTCATGGACTTGCTACGTTAAGATGAGGTTTTAAAATTATAACTTTGTGATGAGGTTTTAAAATTATTATTATTATTTCTTACTGCAGATATTTAAAGAGAAGAGAGGTCTTCCAATTCAGAAGTCTTCTCTGATACCTCAACTTCTCCTATAACCCTAAGCCTTAACCCTAAATGTCTACATTGCTTACATTCAAAACATTTTATTGGTATCCTTCTCATGGCACTTGACACCCTTTATCTTCTATTGCATTATTCAAACTCTGAGGCTTTCAATTACCGAGGACAGGAACTGAGTCTAATTCATCTTGCTGTCATTACTAACTCCCTAACACTGCCTTGCAAACTGTAGATGCCCATAGAGCAGTATCTCATTGCTCCTTTGTAGAACTTCAATATATTATATTATTTACCCCAGTTTCACTACTTACCAGCTCTGTGACCCTGGGCAAGCCAATTAAACCCTCTGTGTCTCAGCTTCCTCAACTATAAAACTGAGTAACTAACTGGAAATTTTGTGACAATTAAGTTGCTAAATCTATAAAATTTTTAGAACAGAGCCTATCCCACGTGTCTTTTATTCTTGTAAATTTTCAGCACCTAACTCCCCAAAGAGACTTTGAGATCCTCAAGGAGATCATCCAATTCCTGTCTTTAGCCCCCACCTGCTGTGTGGCACATGGTAGGTGAATAACACATGTTTGTTGAAATGAAAACATAATTATTAAAGGATAAGAGGGAAGCCAGGCAAACGAAGATGTTAAGATTTTGGAAGCATCTTAGAGCTCAACCAGAACAGTGGTCCCTAAACCCACCTGCAATGTTAGTATATTTCAGTACTATTAGCATAAGTGAGAGTGCAGCCAGCCCAGCACTTTCCTCGGGTTATCTCCTATTTTATAGATGAGGAAACTGAAGCACAGAGAGGACGTATTATTCCAGGATCAAAGAACCTGAGAGACTAGAACTCAGCTCTCCTGTTGTATCAGCCGCTGGGTTGGGGAGGGGATTTGGGGGACTGTATGAAAGGGTTAGATAATATGACCTCCAAGATAACAATACATTCAGCCAGTCAGTCCTCAGAGAGTTGCTGAGTGCCTACAAATACCAACGGCTGAACGGTTTTCTGGGATGTCCAGAAAATTGAGGCATGGATCCCTTCTGTAGGCGTTTACAATCTGGTACAAGAAATAAAACCTCTACACAGATAACCACGGTGCAAGGTGGAAAGTGACAAGGTGGGAAGTCTGGACAGCTGCCCACCCCATGTGGGCTGAACTGCTTGGCTGTTGCCAGAAGTTCAACTCTCTTCATAAGGACAATCCCTTCCCACTGAGCCTTCGTCTTCCCATTCTTCCAGGGGATAACTCACCAGCCACTTTGGAGTTCATTACCCTGGGCATCTGATTACTCTGAGATCTCCCTTTTTACTGTCATTGCTTACTGTCACATGTAATTTACTCCTGTTTGTTTATGTATTTAATAAATAGTCTTGACTGCCTACTACTATTAACTTACACTTACTGAGTTAGCTAATATTTCTAACATTTATTGAGTGCCCACTACACACCAGCCATTGTTTTAGGTTTTTGTCTATATTAATTCATTTACTCCTATGTCAACGAAAGAGGCCACGACTGAATCTCTGAAATAATATTTGAAGCTGAATTTATTGTTTGTTCAGCAAGGCAGAGCTGTGCATCTCTAAACAAAACAGAAGTTGAGCTTATATAGATAGGGGTTTGGAAAGTATGGAGTTGAGGAATTGGTGGAAATTCAGAAGTCGGAGTGTTTCAGGATTGACTGGCTTCCACGCTTGGAATTGCGGTTCCTGGAATGAGATTTGTTATGGACTGACTTTCAGAAGTCATATGACTACAAAAAAGGGAAGGAGGGAAAAGAGAGAGTAGGAGTGGCCTTGGTGAAAAGAATGGCTCAGGGAGGAAAGTGAGAGCCTCTCACCAACTGTTTCTTTTGATAATCCAGACTGCAAACTCAGTTTTGCCTTGTTGACCCTGTTCTCCAGGTCCTTCTTAAAGCCCCTGCTGCCCCTTCTCTAGCCCATGAATGGAGTTCCATGTCTGCCCTATTCCTACCAAAGTTGTTTCCTCCTCAGTTAGGGCTGGCAACCTGCGATGGCACGTCAGAGGAAGGGACATGATCACTGGATCGTGGAGGGAACCAGGGTCCCGGGCTTTTAAAATTTAATAGCCAACAAATGTTTATGGAACTCCTACAAACTGCCAGGCACATTCTGGATGCTGTGGAACAAACACAAGCTCATGTTCCCATAGAGCAAAACCTCTGTTGCAGAGACAATATTTAAACAAGTAAATTAGTAAGAATTGTATGTCACTGCTCTTGAGTCAAATAAAGCAGAGAAAGAAGGTGGGGGAGGGGAGTGGTGCAGTGTGAAATGGGGTTGTCGGGGACACCTCGCTGAGAAGCTGGTGTTTAGGAAAGAGTCAAGGAAGAGTGAAGAGGAGAAAGTGGGTGAAACGTGGTGAGCTTTGAGGGCAGGAATAAGAGATGAGGTTTGAGGTCCAAGAGGTAATGGGGGAGGAGTTCATTTAAAGCCTTAGAGGTCATTATTAGGACTTTGACTTTTAATTTGATGAGATAAGGGGTCATTGAATGGTTTGAATAGAGGAGTCATCATGTGATCTGCCATCTTTTCAAAGACACATAGGACCTACTATGTTGAGAATTGTCTACACGGTACATAGGGCAGGGTGGCAGCCGGGGGTTAGTTGGAAGGCTAACCCAAGTGTTTGTTGGTAATAAGGGAGGGGGGAATGAAGAGCAGACAGATTCTGGATATATTCTTCATGGAACACTCCTCCCATTGAACAATTTCATTATTTACCACTATCAACTCTAGCAGTTAGATGGGAGGGAGGTCCTGGGTGTGCATCCCCAGAAGATCACAGCTTGACTGACTGTTCAATCTCCAGAGGGTCTTTTCCAGTTGGGCAAATGTAGTGGAGAAAGAGCGACATGATCACATCTGGTAATAGAAATAAAACATATCTATCAAGAAAAGATGCATACTCTATACCCAACTCTATTTAGTTTTTTTAAAGTAGTATTTTCTCCTATATAATTGTTTGAATTATGGGGGATTTCTGTAATTGATGGCTGTGGAGAAACAGACAATTTTAATTTCAATTTCTCTGCTATTCTGGTTTCAAGTGGGTGTTTGACATTTTTTAGTGTGTGTGTGTGTGTGTGTGAGAGAGAGAGAGAGAGAGAGAGAGAGAGAGAAACTCTGAGAGGCCTACAGAGTGGTTGCTATTCCCTGGGCAATAAAAACCTGAAATCCTACTAATGAGGTTAGAAAAAAATCGAACTTTTTCCATGTGCTTAGTAATAGCACTGCCCACTTACATAACGAGGGTTCCCTGAATAATTGCCCTCTTTTCCAATTTATTTTTAGGACCTAAAATTTGGGGGGAGGAAAGTGCCTTTAGGTGTAGAGCATTTCCATCCAAAAGCTCAACTCCAGGGCTTCACCATTTGTCCTAAACCATGTTAAATACATCTTTTCAAGTGAAAGATAAGTGAAAGTGAAGGATGGAACTGAAATTCATCGTGGGAGCTCTGGATGGTTTACCCCTGGGTGTGAGGTTAAAAGATCGATCCTTTGCTGCAGATTCTGTCTTTCTCAAATTGGGGAATCTTCTTGTGACATTTGTATCTGTCTTTGTGGACACCATTTGAGTTTGCCAGTCATAGAATTAAAGGGTTTAGAAAACCACGGAATTATGCCAAACATTTAACTGCGAGGAGAAAATGGACTCTGGGGCATAATAACTGTTAATACTGTTAGAACCCTCGGTAAGTATAAAAATGTTTGAAATACATACAGACCGTCAGCATATTTAAGGTGTATTTACAAAGAATAAGTGAGGTGCTGTGCTAGCTGAGGCGCTGAAAAATACTTTTAAAAATTGTTTCTGTAAATTTCCACAACTCAGTGAACATGTACATTATAAGGAGGAAAGAGATAGTGATTAGAAAAAAAGAACACAATCGAGTCAGAGCTTGAGGCAGATATTGGTTGAATATCTGGATTAAGTTGCCAGAATTATTTTGGAGGAGGGCTATTTTGGGTAGGCAGTAACCTTTATTCTCAGATATAGATTTCCATGTTGACTTTTAACCTTTAGTCACTGACTGGCAACTGTCCAGTCCTGAAAATGTCCTGCTCCATCCTTCTGCCTCAATTGCAAGTTTGAAAAGTTTAAAGGTATTAAATACGGGTTTACAGGAATTGTGACACTGCTCACGTTCTTTTCTTCTTCTCCCAGTAGGAAATGGCCGAGTGGGTTTAACGAGGGGTTTCATAGACAAGGCAGAGGGGCATTTAATCACAGGCTTAAAATGTAAAGTTAAGAGAAAAGGCATGTTGACATTACTTCTTCTTCTTTAGGAATGACTTATGAAAAGGAAATGTATGGTCATCCTTAAATTACAAGAGAGTGTGTGCCCATGAAATAGACATGGGCTCGTGTTTACAAAGATCTTTTTGCACGTGTGTCTGAAAGATGTTTGTCTGAGTGAGTAAAATGGGTTGAATTTATGTTGCTGGAGCTCCTCCACGCTCCCTGATGCTAAACAAGATGCTGCAGGCATGGAAAATGGAACTTGCTTTCTTTAACTCTGTCATGCCATTGGGCACCATAAGAAGCTGTCAGCTTCAGTGCCTCAAATGTATTAAAAGAAGGTATGCCCTTTGAAGGTGGGACAGTGAGCCATTTCCCCTATGTTTTGTTCTGTTCTCGAATTAGATTATCTCTCAAACACGGTTTGATTGTGTGCTTCCAGGAGATATCGATCCACAAGAGACGGTTCCCAGCAGGAAGAACACTGTTTTCGTGGATGGAGTCATACTGAATGGCCCCACAACAGATGCAAAAGCAGGAGAAAAATTTGTCGAAGAGGCCTGTAGACTAATAATGGAAGAGGTGGTTTTGAAGGCTACAGACATCAATGAGAAGGTAAATATAAAAACCTATAAGGAACCCTAAGAATGGGAAAGATAGTTTTTAACCAAACCTGGATGGCTAGATGTAAGGGAAATGGGAATCATGCTTTCATTTCCTCTATACCTTTGTTTCAAGGGGATGCCCAGATACCAAAGTTTGGATCTACTCCCCACCCCATCCCCGCCTCCAGACCCCCACCCAGTCTCTGTTTTCCTGGGAGGGTTGACTTTTACTTTGCCACCCAGCATGTGTCAGGAAATTGGCTGAGACCCAGAGTTTAACCAGGTAAGGCTGTGAAGCACAGGATGAAGCTTTCTGCCCCAGATAACAATATAGATTATAAACCACCCAATGATCTGATTTCTACACTCTCCAAAGCACACTCTGCTTTCCATTTTCTTGTGCATATTCTTTATGTTACTAGGGAAAACCAAGCAGAAGGTAGAAAAAGTGTGAAAAGTTTAAAAATTTATCTGAGGGTGTTTACCTTGTTTGAGCTCAGACTAGAAATCTTCAGTTGTTAAGTCTGACTTCTGACTGGTACCAATGACTGGTTCTAGGTTTCAAATTCAGACTCAAATTCAGATGCAAATTGATATTGGAATTACCACTAATAACATCTATTCTTAACAATACTTACTACGTGCCAGGTGATATTCTAAGAACGATTCCATACGTATTTGTGTATTTAATCCATGTGTTTCTGTATTTAATCATTAAAGATCCCTAAGATGCAGGTAGTGATTATTAACTCCATTTTAGAGACAAGGGAAAAAATGTGGCACAAGAGGTCAAGTACGTTGCCCCAAAGCACATGCTAGCAAGTCTCAGAGCTGGTACTAAACTCCAGGCAGGCTGGCTTCAGAGTTTGTGCTTTTAATGATTCCTCCATACGTCTCTTAAAATCTCAAAATTAACCTCTATCACATTGATCACCTTTCATACTGGAATCAGATTATCAGGAAATGGAGGGAGAGGTTTTCATTTCAATTTTATCAGGAGAAATAAATGTCATTTAAAAAAATGATTTTGAGGGGCTTCCCTGGTGGCGCAGTGGTTGCGCGTCCGCCTGCCGATGCAGGGGAACCGGGTTCGCGCCCCGGTCTGGGAAGATCCCACATGCCGTGGAGCGGCTGGGCCCGTGAGCCATGGCCGCTGAGCCTGCGCGTCCGGAGCCTGTGCTCCGCAACGGGAGAGGCCACAACAGAGGGAGGCCCGCATACCAAAAAAAAAAAAAAAAAAAATGATTTTGAATGTGACGTGGTATGCTGAATTTTTGGTAACATGCATTTGGGAAAACTAATAGGAAAATAGATTGAAATGACCCATGATCTTGGAATGGTTAAATTCAAGGTAAAGTCACTGGAGGTGTTTCCTGATATGTACTTATAATTGCATATTTTCCTGTCTTCTTTGTACTTGGGGAATATTTTGGACCTGCTTTACTTTGGAGTAAACTACTCCCCTGGAACTTTTTTTATATCGGCCTTTATTCAATCATTAAATATTAACTGACTGTTAGCTAAGGGTAAAGCATTACATTTGGGCCTGGGGGATATAAAGAAAAGTAAGATAAAGGTTCAGCTTTGAACAGAATTTTAATCTCATTGGGAGAGCAAGTTTTTGTTGGGATAGAGAACAGGGGGTCCCAATAAGAATGTGATAAATGCTGAGTGATTTGGGCAGACTTTGGGGATTTCACTGAGGAGTGGGCACCTTGAACTTTGATGCAGAGTCTGAAGGTGAAGTAAGGTTTTGATGGACAGAGAGAAGTCCGCACAGGTGTGTTGAAGAAAGAGGGAGGTAAATGATACAGAGAGAGAGTTGTAATAGGATAAGGTATTTAATACACTAAGAGGACCCTTCACCTAGAAAGAAGGGCTCATACAGGGCACTAATGGGAGGTAGGATGAGAAGGGTAGGCTTAAGATCCTAAGTTGTCAATTAAGCAACCCCAAGCCCATTGCAATATAGTAGACGTGCATCCATATGAAGCTGGATTGAAAGTTATGTTGAGGTTGGGAGAGGGAGGTGAGGATTTTATGCTGCTGACTTAGCCTACTTGGTCAGAGATTCAACAAGTCCCCTTTCAAAGGTGACCTGAGGACAGGATGTGTCCTCACACTTAGATGATTATTACTAGTGCCCTCTTTGATAGACACTTTTTCTCAGCCACTTTTTTGGTTTGTTTTTAATTGAGCTGTAATTTACATTCAGTCAAATGTATTCCTTTTGGTGTGCAGTTCCATGAGTTTTGACAAGTCATGTAACCATGAACAGAATTAAGATACAGATTAAGATCCATCACCCCCCATATTTCCCCGTGCCCCTCCATAGTCAACCTCTCCCCTCACCTCTAGCCCCTGGTAATCACTGATCTGTGGTTTTTTTTTTTTTTTTTTGTCCTTGTGGTTTTTGCCTTTTCCGAAGGTAAGGTAGATGGAATCATATCACAAGTAGCCTTTGGAGTCTTGCTATTTTCTCTCAGCAAAATGTGCTGGAGATTCATCCATGTCACATGAACCCATAGTCCTTCCTTTTGATGGGCTCAGCCCATTTGATTTACTTCTGCCCATTATGGTTCTAAGCTCAGAGTTTGATTTCATACCTCTCGCATGACTTGGTATTTCCTCCTGCTTTCCCCAGCCTCCCACATCTTGGTCTTTACTCCCTGGAGGCCCCCCGTCTCTCTCCTCCCCTCCACAGTGAAACTTTTTAAAGATTGTCAACACTGCCCCCCTCCCTCTACTTCCTCACCTCCTACATTCTCACTTCACGCAATCTGGCCTCCACTCCCACCTCCCTCAGTCAAATGCTCTTGCCAAGAACACCTCCTTGTTGATAAATCTCAGGAGCACTTCTCAGGCTTTGTCTAAGTTGGCTTCTCAGCAGGATTTGACAGTGATGACCGTCTTCTCCTTAAAGCATTCTTTTCCCTTGTTTTAGTAGCAGCAGGATTTGACAGTGATAACCGTCTCCTCCTTCAAGCATCCTTCTTCCTTTGTTTAGTAGCACAAAACTCTTCTGGGATTCTCCCTGCCTCCCTGGCTTGTCCTCCACCTCACAACTGAGCTCCTCTCCCTTTACCCATTTCTTACGCGTTGGCGCCGCCCAGGTGAGACCCTGCGCCTTCCCTCTTACTGTAGGTTCCCTTCCCTCTGAGCTGTGTCACCTGTGTCATATTATAATGGATGCCTGGAACTCTGTTCGTGATCTTTTACAAGAGCTTCAGACCAACTCCTACACCCCTTTTGGGTGTCCTGAAGGTGCCTTGGACTAAATATGCCCCAAAATCATCAACCCCACCCCACCCCATCCACCATCAACCCGTGTGCAAGCTGGAAACCTCAAGATGGCCTTTGGCTCATTGCTCTCCCTCATCCTTAATGTGCTACTGCTTTCCGAGTTCTGTTGATGGTGCATTTTCAAAATCTCCAGATATGCTTCATTCCTAAAGCAGCTAGCCTCATCCAGACTACTACCTTCTCTTGCCTGGTTTATTAGAGTAACCTCTTATTTCCAATTTTATTTGGAATCTCCGTATAGCAACCAAAGCTATTGTCTAAAACACAAATATGATCATATAATCCCCCTGTCCAAAACATAACAGTTTTTTTAGAGCCATGTTCAAACTCTGTAACATGCCACACAAAGCCTGTCATAATCTGAACCTTGTTTATCTCTTCATTCATTCATTCATTCATTCATTCATTCATTCAACACATCTTTGTTGATAACCTCTTGTTATGGCAGGCTCTGTTAGTTACTTGGGATCGGTGAGCAAACTGACTGACATGTCTGCTCTCATGGAGATTGTATAGGATATCATAAATGAATTACACAGCACGCTGGAAGGTGACAGGTGCTATGGAAGAAGGAAGAGAAGAAACAGTTGGGGGGAATTGCTAGAGATGGGGTAATGTGCAGCCTGGGATTTTAAATAAGGACTTAGGATTGCTGTCATTGAGAAAGTGACCTTTGAGAAGGGTTTTGGATGAAGTGAGGAAGTTTGTGATGAGGATATTTGGCAGGGGGTGGGGGGGCATTCCAGGCCGAGGGCAAAGACCCAAAGGTGGGAATGTGCCTGGTCTTTTAAGAAACAGAAAGGAGGCCAGGTTGTGGGGGCAGAGTCAGCTGGGAGGGAAGCAGTGCCACCAGGGAAGGAGGTTGTACAGGATCGTTTTAGGTCATTATAAGGACTTAGGCTTTTACTTTGAAAGAATCAGGAGCCATCAGAAGTGTTTGAGCAGAGGGGTGACCGTGGCTCATATACAAGAGGAGCATTCTGGATTCTGGCTGCCTGGTTGAAAGTAGATTGTACGGGGCCAGGGGACAAGCAGAGAGACAAGTTAGGAGTTCTGCCGGGAGCCGAGCTTCACTTCTCCCTCCCTCCCCCAGGCTCTGTGTTCAAGCCACACCCAACGGACTTCACTCTTCAGAAGGGCTGTGGGTGCCCTTATATCTCAGCTTTGCTTGTGTTGTTCCTCCCACCTAGAAGGCCCCTTGCATGACCCCATCCCTTAATCTTTGCTTGGTTCACCCCACTCTTATTTTATGTCACAACTTAGATGTCAGTTCCTCCAGGACATCTTCCCAAATGTAAGATGGGGTCCCTCCTTTGTTCCAACAACATCTGCTTTACCATCATAGCTCTGGTCACAGGGAACTATGGTTGCAGGTTAAATCTCTCTCTCTCCCACTTGTCTGGAAGCTTCACAAGGGTAGGGGCCACGCTTCTGACATCCTCTCCACACCTGGCTCTAGCGGGTGCCCAGTTAACCGTGCCATTGCCGAATCTCTAGGTCTGTGAGTGGCGGCCCCCTGAACAGCTGAAACAGCTCCTCGACTTGGAGCTGAGGGACACAGGAGAGCCACACCACCGGCTGTTGGAACTCTGCCAGGACGTCATACGCTACAGCGTCAAGACCAGTAAGAACTTCACTGACTCCCTTGATCCGTGCCTCTAACACGTTCTTCCATTTTCTTAAGCCTGTATTTACCTCATAGTAAAGGCGACTAGGGCACTGTTTATGGGATGAGAAAGCTGGATCAAAAATAGTGGTTCTGATGTTTTGACAATGGTCCATCTAATCCATAAAACAGATTTGTCAAGGCCAAAGATAGGGTGATAGAAAAACTGATGGTGTTAGTGGTCGTATGTAAATATTATCTACTCTTCAGCAATCCTCATCCTCCTGATAAATAGCAGTATCATGACTGCTACTTATCATTTCTTTTGTTGGTCCAAACTGATAAACAGTATTTTGATTTTAGAAGTTGTTAAGGGATTTTAAATCTTGATCGCCCAGAATATGGTCCCCCAAAATGTTCAAGAGGGTGTCTTTGCTATAAATAGGGATAGATTTATTTGTAAAGTACTCATGGCAGTTGGCAAGTACCAAATTATTTGATCAAATCTAGCAGGATCAAAAGATAAAAACCTTTTGGAAGGTATAAGACAATGAATGCATGCTGAGTTTTTGCTCTGATAGTTTCACAATAATGCTTACCCACTGTGATCTTTTGTAAATGCAGTAACATGAGATTTGTCTTGTGCTTAAGTCCTATTCCAATTGACTGTTAATATCCTATATACCCAGTGAATAAGTTTCAGAAGTAGAAGAATAACTTTCCAAAATATGCATTTCTCAGTGTGATATAAAGGTAATCTAGTGCTTAAGACCATACAGGCATTATGCTTTGTGAGTGCTGACACTGAACTAAATTTAGTGGAAAGAACATAATAAAATCCTGGCTAAAAATAATTGGTTTATATTCCCTTCGGAAAGTCTGGTGTATGTATCAAAAAAACAGTTAGCATTTCAAAAGCAGAGATACATATCTCATTATTACAGTGCATGTCGGAAGTGTAGAATGACATTTAATGCAGTAGATTTTTCAGTTTACTGGATACTTTCCATAAAGTTACCATGGAAATCAATCATAAATTAACGCGGAACTAAAAAAAAAAAATCTTATTAAAATTACTTGTAGCAATGTCTGGTTTCCTTTGCCAGATTAGAGGAAGTTTGCCATGTTTTATACGAAAAGACATTTTCTTCTGAGACTTTTGTTTTTCATTGAACTGGTTTAAAGAGAAAAAAAACCCCAAAACCAAATGCTGTGAGTTGCAATGAGAGGTCACTAACTAAAATGATTCCCAAATACCCAAATTTAGAAATAGGCCTCCTGCCTCTTTATTCTTTGTCACACTGGGCTTCCTATGATTGAGAATGTCAAGCCAGCCGTTAGCCGGGGGTTTGGTGTGAATATTCACACTGTGTAAAGCCAAGAACCTTTATGAGACCTTTTATAGGAGGGAAAAAAATAGAAAGTTGGAACTGAAGTTTTTCGAGCCTTAAAGGCAACTGCCTTTGAATCAGAAAGTTTATATAAGCTGCATGATGAGTCACATCTTACTCCATCAACACGATGCCAATTGCACTATAAAAAATGGTCCAATCTGAAAAATTAAAAGGCCACTCATTGCCAAGAGCCTGAAGTGAACCCTGTTGGTGAGGGAAATGTGTTTACATTGGGGAAATTAACATTGATATTTTTAGAAGGTAAAGGTAGCAGCAGGCTTTTGATATGTGGACAAACTGCTCAAATAATCCATTTCTCAGGGTTCTGGTTTGGGTCTGGGTTGTATTTAAAAAGAAACAGGTAAAGCAAAGCTTTCAAAAGAGTGCTCAAGTTTTGCTTAGAAACATATTGTTCAGTAGACAGGGCTATGAAATGGGTTTTCAACGTTTGTTTCCCTTGTACATGACAATATTTTAAATGCTTTTTTTAAATTGAGGTATAATTTACATTCAGGAAAGTGGAAAACCTCAGGTGCTCAGCTCAGTGCATTTGTACATATCTGCATGTAAGTGACCATCACCCAGAGCAAGATATAGACCATTCCTGGGACTCCAGAGGCTTCCTCAAGCCCCTTCCTAATCAATATCTCCTTGCCAAAGGTACCCAGAATTCTAATCTCTGTCTCCACAGATCAACTTTTCCCCATATTGAACGTCATGTAAGTGGAATCATGCATTGTATACTCCTTGTATCCAGCTGCTTACATTGTCTGAAGGATTCACTTATGTTATTCTGTGTCGATAGTTTTCTTTCTTTTTTACTGCTGTGTAGATTAATATTCTGTTTCAAATTACAGACCATCCAAGATTTTTCAACCAGTTATATGCTGGACTTGATTATTACTCCCTGGTGGCCAGATTTATGACAGAAGCATTAAACCCAAGTGTGTGAGTACCTTTCAATGGAATTTTACAAGGAATATGGATTAGAGATTTTGTTAAGTAGGTGAAGTTTTATTTCATGAACTTCTATTTAATGGTTTCATTTGTGCAGTGTCATCATAAATAAGGGAATAGTCTTATGACACTTTGCAGTAATCAAAGAACAGTTTGATCTGATAGAGGTACTGTGAGATGGGTAAGGCAGGAATTATCTCCACTTAACAGATGAGAAAATTGATTAGGAATTCATTCCTGCATGAAAAGCCATGTCTGTGCTAAGGTGCTGGAGAGATACTTTGTGTAAAAACAAACCTCCGCTTTGCCTCCATGAAGCAAATAATCTAGTGATATAGAGATGCATGCAAATTAATAAAAATCATCTACACAAATTAATGTATTATTTTCAAATGAAGGAGAGGTGCATGGTGCTATAAATATAAATGGGACAAGTTTTCCTTGTTGGGCACTGAGGGAAGTCTTCTCTGAGAAAGTGATGGCTAGGTGCTGAAGAGTGAATGAAAGTTAACTAGGTGAAAAGAGGAGGGATGGGTTCCAGAGGGAACAGCATGTTCAAAGGCTCTATGACAAGAGACAGCATGACATGTGCTATGAACGGAAAAGTCAGGGTACGTGTAGCTGAGAAAGTTATGGGGGGGTGTCATGGAAGACAAGATTGGAGCCAGACATGCAGGGCCCAGTGGGCCACATTTATGAGTTATTCTAAGTACAATGAAAAGCCATTGAAGGTTTCCACATCACTAGGTGACATTTGCTTGGTGTCATGGAGGACAAGATTGGAGCCAGACATGCAGGGCCCAGTGGGCCACATTTATGAGTTATTCTAAGTACAATGAAAAGCCATTGAAGGTTTCCACATCACTAGGTGACATTTGCTTAGTCAAAAGATCACTGGAAATATGGAGAGTTGATTGGAGGAGACCCATTAGGATGGCATTACCTTGGTCAGGTAAGAGATGTTAGTTGCTTGGATTTAGACAGAAGTGGTAGGAATAGAGGGGAAAAAATGTGTTTGGAAGATAAAACAGAAAGGACTGGATAATATACTGGATCTTGGAAATGGGAACAAGAGGGAGGTTTATAAGATGATGCCTGGGTTCCTGGCTTTAATAGCTGGGTCGTTGGTCATGTCACTCACTGAGATAAGAAGCACTGGAAGAGGGACCAGTTTTCAAGTATATGGTGAAAAAGGCAAGAGAATTCAGTTTTCAATTGTGAACATTTGCATTTGCAGTAACTTTGAAATATTTAAGAGTATATACTCTTGGTGAGTTGAGATGTATATGGGCCTGAATTTCTGATATTTATATGGAAGTTATAAATTTAGGTGTTACTGGCGAATGATGGTAATTTCAGTAGTGGGCATGGATGAGATTCCTAAAGTCAGGGATTCTCAACTCTTTCTGCTCTTTAGAATCAACCTAGGAACTTGGTTAATATTAAGACCTGGGTCCCAACCCAGACCAATTAAATCTGAATTTCTGTCTATGTGTCCCGGGCACTGATATATTTTCATAGCCCAACAAGTGATTTTAGTGAGCAGGATGGAGACATTTTAAATAAAAACTAACCAGGAGATGGAGAAGCACTGCCTGCAGGACAGCATAGAGTGAGGAGAGAAGACAGCTCGGGCCTGGGCCTTGAGGGCATCTGATATTTCATGGTTGAAAGGAGGAGAATAAGCCTACGGTGGAGAGAAAAGAAGGAGAAAATCCACTGGGAAGGCCTGGGAGCCATGGAGGAGAGTGTGTCCAGAGTCATATATTGTTGAGCGGAGTGTTTAACTAAGACAAAGACTAAAAATGTCCCCTGGATTAACAACATGGTTGTCATTGGTGACTTCAGTTACAGAATTTTTCGTGGAATAATTCAAGACAATACCAGATACCAGGTTACAATGGGTAGAAGAGTTAAGTGGTAGAAAAGATAGTGAAATTACACAATTCTGTGAACCTCTCCTTTTAAGTCCTGGGATCTTTCTAACTCCTTATCTGGGTTCTTTTACTGAAATATTTAGAGGCTTTTGAAGTATTAAATTGCTGCTAAGCTGAGTAGTCCACTCAAAATCTCACGAAGCCACGAGCGTATTCTGTATTGTCCTCTCCTCCACCTCCAGGCCAATTTCCAGGTTTATGGTTGAGGTAGTTTTCAAAGACAAGTTTAATAATATTTTTTTCTTACTAAAAAGTGAATGATTATTTCACTTTTATTTGTAGGTACACATACACATATATACTTTTTTTTCACACTTTTGATATGTGTAAAGTGGTTTCCTAGCATGGTTGAAAATAGAAGCTAAATTGTTTGAAAAATGATGTAACTTCTGTAGAGTGCTTGGCAGGTAGGGAGGTGATAACACAGTAGGTGTTCTTTTTTCCTTTTTTCTTTTTTTTGCCTCTTTACCAAAGTTTTTTGCCTTCTGATGTTAACATAATTGCATTAAATTCCATGACTATGAATTTAATTGTGTCTGATAAGCTTACAGATTTAGAGTACATATTTATTCAGATTCAATTTAAGGTAATCACCTAATTGTTCGAGAAGGAGATTATACATATTAGTCACCCTCCAGTTATCTGGAGAAAGAAAGAAACGTTATAAAATTACATGGTAACTGTTTCAGGCTGGATTCCTGGGCAGCTGCCCTAGATGGAGCTTAGTGAGTAGGATGTTTATTAAGGGAAATCCTTGGGGTCAACAGGGTTTGAGGGAGGGGAAGGGAGGGGAAGGAAGCAGGAGTGGGCAGTGATAGGAGTCAAGCCACTGTGTAGGCACTAAGACCACCTCGGCTGACCCCACAGACGTCTCTGGAGCTACTTTGGCCCTTCAGTGTCGTCTGGAGCTGGGCCCCCAAGGCCAGGCCCAGTTGTACCTCCAGCTGGACCAGTCATCGGGTGTGGACCACCACAGGACATTTCTAAAGGGACTAATTTAGCAATGCTCTCTAATGACAGCATTCCAGCCCTTCCAGAGCCTCAAACCTTCATGATAGGGATCTGGGTAGTGCTGTGTAGTAAAATCATCACATCATAAGAGATGTCCACAGTGCTCTTGCCATTTGTACAAACCCAGGAGTGTGGTGGAGGAATCCCAAGTTCTAGAGCTGACTGCTAGGGTACTTCATGGTAGTAACCTAATAAACCTGGCTACCATGACAATGGTTTTTCTTTAACCAGCATCCAAAGCAGCATCCAAAGAGCTAAATGGCCGCTGTTCATGGCTAATACAAAGAATCCAGGTGCACTGCTTTGATCTCTCCCAGTGGAATTGAAGGTTTCCTCTAAATTAAGACTACGAAGTAGCTAGTATCCTTAAAGCCACCAGCTACTGACATTTATCTAACCATGACCAGAGCTGTCATAGACTGTGTATTTCTCTGTTTCCGATGGATTCATTTCCAAAGACTCTACCCACACTTCAACAGCCACTTGGTTTAATAAAACTCTATGTGCATTTCTTGGGACTCCAGAGGGATGGTTTGACTCTAGTCATAGAAGTGAAGTGTTTTTTATATCTATCTAGTTATACGTATGAGGTGTCCCCAGTGTTTCTGTTAGTGGAAGAAGCGGTTCTGAAGAAAATGATTGAATTTATTGGCTGGAAAGAAGGGGATGGAATATTTAACCCAGGTAAGTACAATTAGTTATTGCCTCCATTAAAGCATCTACAATTTTATTCATGCCTTATTTGAGGAACAACTCCCCACAGACTTCCACATTACAAAAACTTGGATATTAATCATGCCACTTGGGGAGAATTAAGCTTGTGCCTTTCTCCAAAGTGGTGATATTTTGCATAAATGCTACAGAAATGACATACATGCTAACAAATGAGATGTCTACAATTTTGGATTTATATCCAACACAAATGAATTTATCTGCTCCTGGGAGTTAGGAAGGGCTATCATACGTTTTTCAAGTTTATCAATTAATTTTACTTGAGAAGTTTCCTGAATCATATTTTGTTTCTCCTACAGTCGTCCTTTGGAACCAGGGAGGAGCATGTATTGTCATTTTATTGATTAGAGACAGACAGAAAGAATATTATTAACTATGGAGACTTGGGTCTGGCCCTAAGTCCATAGATGGAAACTCTTAGCTTAGAAAAGCTCTGGAATGAGAGAATAGACCAAAACTTCTGGAACTGGAGATGAGGAAGTGTGTAAGAGTAATGGGATTTGGGGGGGGGTGTGCTCCCTTGATTTTGACAGTAATTTGTCATTAGGCTGGTACACCCACAGCCATCCATGCCTCCCACCATAGCCGGCCCTTGGGGAACAATGACATCATGCTATGCATATTTCTGTTTTTGTTTTTGCAGGTGGTTCAGTGTCCAATATGTATGCCATGAATTTAGCCAGATACAAGTACTGTCCTGATATTAAAGAAAAGGGGCTGTCTGGCTTGCCAAGATTAATCCTTTTCACATCGGCAGAGGTAAAAAACAAATTATTTTTGATATGAGTTATAGATTTTCTGAGAATGAATACATCATGAAGAGGGCTTGTTTGTTTGGGTGCTCCCGATGTGCTTTTATCCCATCCACGTGTGAGTCATGTGCCTACGTACAACGTTGTATTTCATTCCAAAAGAAATTCTGATCGGTTTGATATTGTAAGCCCTGGACACCCAATTTTGTACATCACCTTTACTTAAAATTTATAGTCTGTAACATTTTCTTAGAGAAAAGAGAACACTTCATTTGAAAGTGCGACCTCTTTCTATGAATCTGAGTGTCTTATTTATGAGAACTTAGATGATTGCTACTGATAGCACGTATGTCTTCTACTCCCATTTCCTTGTGAAATTGATCGCTTTGAATGGCTAACGCAAGGGCTCTTCAAGAGGAAAGGGAGATATTCAGTAACAATGAACATCATGCACACGCATGCGCGCACACACACGCACAGTTGGATGTTGCCACAATCCCCTGTCTCACTGTGCTCCCCACTGAAGTAGGAGGTCCAATTGTGGATGAGCGCATTGGCTTTCAGCTAGGCTGCCTGGATTCAATTCCTGTCTCCACTACTTACTATCTGAGTGACCTTGGGTAAGTTGACTAACTCCTCTGTGCCTCAGTTTCCTAATTTATAAAAATGAGTGTATCAGTTAGCTCTAATATCTAACAAATTACTCCAAAACCCAGTGGCATAGAACTATAGCTAGATATTATTGCCCTCGAGTTTGGAGATAGCTAGGCAGTGCTGCTGTTCTTGGCTGGGCTTGGCTGGCGAGTGGCTGATCTGGGAGTGGCCGGGCTGGGATGACCCCAGTGACGCTCCACGTGTCTCTCATCCTCCAGCAGGCTAGTCCAGGTGTGCTGTCATGACAGTGGTGCAGGTAAAAAACAGCATGGACACAGACTGGGCCTCCTGAGTCCTGGGCTCAGAACTGGCACATTGTCATTTCTCCCTCATTTTCTTGGTAAAATAAGTTGTATATAGGAACCTAGATCCAAGAAGTGGGAAAATAGACTTCACCTCTTAAGGGGACTCTGCAAAGCCACCAGGAAAAGGGATTGGATGCAGGGAGCAGTGAACAGTCTGGGGCCATTAAAGCAGCCCAGTGGTGACATGAGCTTAGGAGGCACTGATTGATTAGTGGGTTATTGCAAAGATTGAATGAGTTAGAGCATGTAAAGTAGCATCTGGCACATGCTAGATAGACAAAAACGTTAGCTATTAGTAGTAATAGGAGGAGGAGAATGACCCAGCAATAATAATGCGGAGCACAGGTCATATGCAGTCTTACTTAGAAGGGATGCTTTTTTTGTTTTTCTTTTTATGATTCCAGTGGGGGCCTCTGGGGGTCCATCCCACCACTGCTTCTTCCCCATGTCCCCTCCTGTACCTTCTGCAATAATCCTAGGTCTCCTGTCAACCACGTGAGGTGGGCAAAATCTGAAAATTCTCTGTTAATTCCAGCTGGACTTTCCTGTATCTGTTACTTTCTTTCAAGAGCAAGTTACTTTATTATGGCAAAAGTATAAATGGTGCAGGAACCTGACCACCCCCGCGTGTTCCCCTGCCCTGCCTGAGTTCTGGTTAGTTCAGCGCTAAGGGCAAAGTGGGCATTGAGTTGGGGGCAGCTGGGAGGAGTCATCTAGTCTGAGATTCTGACCTCAGCTCCCCAGGCCCTTCCTCATGAGATGTTCATTCTGTAGCAAGAGAAGAATGCTTGGGAATGTGGACATCTGGGGAAAATGCTTGGTTACGTGGAATGATTATGGAGTAGAATTTCCCTGCCCTGGAAAACTTTGGTTCCAACCCTCAGGTTCTAATCCTTGGTACTTCAGTTGGAGGAACCCTAGTGTATCAGAAATGCAGAGCCCCTCCACATTAGAATTGCTATTTCCACCCCTTGGAAAGCTGATTAAATAGGGGCCCTGCTATCAGTGCATTGCTTTTACTTTTGCCTTTTTCGTTCTTCATTTGGTTTAAAATGTTACCAGAGTTCTTTTCTGGGATAATTGCTCCAGAAAGAGGGAAGAATTTCTGTGGAAGCCTAAAATAAAGATTATGCCTGGGAAAGATCAGTAACAGGTGTAGCTGGCAAGTTGGGAATGAAAAGAAATTGAAAAGTTGTGAACCCAGAACTAAGTATTTTTTAAAATCTCCGGTGGAGATATAGGTGCAAAAAGAGGTAAAATATAGGCCTTGGCTAACAGACCAGCAGATGATGGAGCCAGAAAACCAAGCTAGATGTGTGTCTTAGTTTGCTCAGACTGCTCTAGCAAAATATAGAGTGGGTGGCCTAAACAACAGACGTCTATTTCTCACAGTTCTGGAGGCTGGGATGTCCATGATCAAGGTGCTGGTAGGTCTGGTGTCTGGGGAGCAGCTGCTTCCTGGCGAGTGAACCTCTGTGCTCACATGGCCTTGCCTCCATCCAGACTCGTGGTCAGAGTGAGGCCTGCCTTCCTCTTCTTACAAGGGCACTCATCCCCTCAGAGTCTCGCCCTGGAGACCATCACATTGCAGGGGCAGGGATTAAACACACACGAATTTTGAGGGGACTCAAACATTCAGTCCAAAACAAAGTGAACTCCACAGAAAAATTCCATAACTTTGAACACACTGTAGCCTTGAATATATAAATTTTACCCCATCCACTATACTCTTCTTTGTAGCTTCTTCTTTTCCCTGCTCTGCCAAAGAGACCCAAGTCATAGCATTGGCATTACTTTAATTCATATTTTAGGGACCTCTGTACCACTATTTACAACAAATCAATTCATTACTTATTAAAAAAAAAAAGAATTAAAGAAAGATGTGTTTCCTAAAAGATCCTAAACCCTACACTAATCTTTTTGTTAGAGCCCCCTTGTTTTTCTTCAGGTGTTGGCCTATGGCCCCCTGGTTATTTTCCCAGATTGTTTTATCAGGTGGCCTTACTTTTCCAGTTTTTATGCAGCCCCAGATGAACCAGGGTAAGTTACTCCATCTCTGCCTTGCACCATCAAATGCAGAATATGTGCACTCACCACTAAAGGGGTTTTTGCATACACTTCAGTTGTCCATGCTAATTCAACTGTTGGTGGAGACCAGGAAGATCACAGCAGAGACCCCTAGACTGTCAGCATATCTAAGGTAGCCTCTCCAGGCCAAGCGGGAACCAAAGAGAAGGGGCCTTTTGGAGAAAAGTAATAAAAGGAACAGACTTGTGTGGCCTGATTAGCAGTTAGATATGAATTCCTTACATTTATAGAAATCTTAGGGTTGTCATTCAAATCATTTTGGGAATTAGCATGAAGTAGTGATTATTGTATGCCACTAAAACGTGACGGAGTAAAGAAACCCTTTTCACTCCCAGGCCAGTGATCAGTTGTCATAGTTCCTTACTAGCAGGATCCAGGCTGGGATGAGGCAAGTGAGACGTTTAGAGTCCACATCTCAAGGTCACGCCTCCTTAAATTTTGCACCTGAGGTGCCTGACTCCCTCCATCATGGCCCCGCTCTCTAGGTGAGGCTGCCCTGAGTTTGGATGGCATTGCAGGCATTCACGGGCCAGCAGGTGCTTTTCAGGATGTTGTGCAGAGTGTAAGGTAGTCCATCTGGATTCCGACTCTGCCTCTTTAGGAATTGAACCAGCTGCGTGCTCTTGGAAAAGTCCCTGTACGTTCCTTTTCTTTATTTCCGAAGGCATAACATTCATAACCCTGCTGTCCCCACCACCTGAAGCTAATTTGAACTTCAAACTAGTCAGCATCTTAGGACTTCAAGTGTCCAAAACACAATCCACAGGAGGGGAAAGCAGCAGTTCACTGAGAAACCCAAGGTCACAGATGAAATCCTTGCTGGAACCAGGAAGGAAAACTTCAGTGCAATTCTGTCTTTCCTGTGGGCACTGGCCTTCTTACTTTTATAGAAATGAATACCCACTGAGATTTGTGTGTCTTCTGTGGACGAGTGAAACTCAGGGGGAGATTGGGTCTTAGAAGGCCTAACTTCTCTTCTGCCAGTGAAGGGAGTAGGCACCTCTTGTTTCTAAATGCAGCTGTTACTTCTGAACTCCGGCCTTCTAGGTTTTTCCTTCTCTTGAAACTACTCAGTATGTCTGAAGCATTGCTCTCTCTTTTTTTTCCCCTTCCAGGGCTCTTTTCCTCCTCTGATGCTTTCAGATGTTTAGACTTCAGTTTTTCAGACTTGTAAAAATCTGTCTCTATCCATTTGAGATTGACATTGGACTCTACTTTGCCCTGAGATACCCAAAAATAGCTCCACCGAAGCTATTCTTATTCTGATGACAGGTTTTTTTTTTTCAGCAGATCCATTGGTTGAGGGTATTTTGCTGTTTCTCAGGGCAAAGCAATGTGATTTTCCTTATTGGCAGATGTCAGTGGAGGTAGGCTACTATTTATCATTATGAAATCAATAGCTGTTTGGTGCCAGAGCCCTAATCTCTGGTGAGAAATAATTCACCTTAGCTGTGTCACCTTAGCTATGGTGCGCTGATGTAGCAAGTAGGGAATTAACTATATTTTCATGTACATTATTACTCTTCACTATGCACATGTTCTTGTAACAACTCAAAATGAATGCATCCTACAGGCATTTTGAATGTGTCCTATTTTATATTTGGAAATTAATTATTTAGGATGGTTTCATTTTTCCTGATGGTGTTACTTCTGCATTTATTTTTACAGAGTTAAAAAAGAGCTCCCCATAAAACTCTCTTGACAAAAGAGGAAAAAAATTACCACATTTGAGGGAAATAGATCAAGTTAAGTGTGAAGGCTTGACTACTCTTTTAATGTATTCATACCTACAAATTAAATTATGAAGGTTTTTTGGTACAATAATGTCCTTTAGCACCTTCATTTTTTCTGGCATGAAAAAGAATTAATTGACCACCTGTCCACAGTAATGTATAAAGAGCGACATCTCCAATGTTTGAATGCTAATTATTTTATAGGATTTACGTAGGGCAAAAAGACCCAACGATCCAAAGTATATACTACTATTTGCCACTAAGAAATAGACAAGACCTAATTCCAAAGCCAGCTCTTAGCCTCATTCATGCCAGGGCTACCTCATTAGTGTGTCTATAAATTATTATTACTTTTGTTGTTATGATTTAGCCACATTCCCGTGTGTCTAATTTCAGTCTTATAGTCAATATTAAACAAGATTGGTCAAGTGTCTGATCAGCATTTATAACCCATTGTTTGCTCTTGAAAATAGATTCTTCTGTGGTCTGTGACTATAATTTTTGAGACAGTCTTGCTCACTCCTTAGAGGGTTTTTGAGTCAGCAGTGGACTAGATTCTGTTTCCATTAATACTGAGTTTTATTAGTAGCATCAAGAGAAACTTTTCTCAGTGTTACGTAAAACAACAGCCTCCAGTGACCAAGTTTTTTCCATATGCCAGGCTCTGTGCTAGCTCTTGACATACATTAACCCATTTAACTCTATGGCAAAGCAGATGGAGGAGGCATCCACATGCCCGCTTTATAGATTAGCAAATGGAGGCTTGGAGAGTATGTGTTCTTTGCTCAAGGGTCTATAGCTGTAACTGGGAAAACTTGGAATTAAATCCTGGTTTCTCTGACCCCAACCAAAATCAGTGTTTTCAACCACTATACTAAAGAGCCCAGTTAAATGACTTTCTTTTTTTTTTTATGGCAATACTATTCCAAAGATTGGGCTTAGCCATATGATGTACACCCATTTAGATAATAAACAGTACTTTTTTCATGCTATGTATTTGTGTCTCTCTCTCCCCCTCGCCTTTTTGAATGTAGTGTCATTACTCTATGAAGAAGGCGGCCTCCTTTCTTGGGATTGGTACTGAGAATGTTTGCTTTGTGGAAACAGATGGAAGGTAATGGGGACAGGATCCAGAAGCCTGGTGGGTGGAGGGGGAAACTGATACTATTTAAAAAGCAGTACCAAGGTCTGTTCACTGCTGAACATAACAATGTCTCAAACCTGTGTCTCTTAGAGGTAAGATGATACCTGAGGAGCTGGAGAGGCAAGTGTGGCAAGCCAAGAAAGAGGTGAGAGGGCGAAGGAGAGGGAGGGAGAGAAAACGTGTGTGTGTCTGGCATTGGGGGGAGCATGCAGGGCCAGCAGCCAGGCCCAGGTCTGTATGTGTGGGAGAGAGAAGAGGGCCCCTTAGAATCAAAGGAGGAAGCTCATTTACAGATGTGCTATTTCCGGGTGCTTGCTCTACACGTTCTGCGGAGTTTCTCAGATGGTCTCATTCCCAGGTGGCTGGAGCTTATTAAAACACTGACATCACTGGATTCCGGATTCTTGCCTAGAATTAGCCTCAAAAGATGAGCCCAGCCTCTCTAGCAGGGTCCCAGCATCCACACTCCTACGTAGCTCTTGACTCTGAGGATGCTACAGGCTAAACCAGTTGTCTCTGGGCTGCATTCCGGATGATTTCTGATTTCTTGATCAAACTGTCCTCCTGGGTTGCTTCCACCCAAAGCCCATCCATAACCATCACCCCCTGTTGGGTGTGGGTCTAGTATTTCAGCTCTGGCAGACTATCCTCTCTTCCTTAGCTGCCAGGATGTATTAAAGCTGGCACATCCATTGCTGGGGAAGGCAAGGCATGGCCCTGGTCACCTGCTGTACTCCAGCTAAGCCTGGCGTCTGCTTTTTGGGTGTGGCATTGTCTTGGTGCCAGCCATCTTGCTTCTTGGACCAAAAGCCTACTGGATTAGGTGCAGCCACTTCACTGCTTCCCTCCCATCTTCCCACAGCCCCCATGCCAGTGGAGCTTCAGACTGTTCTCCCACCACTTTCCAATAGACGGCAACAACATTGGGTGTGACAGCTGAAAAATTAAAAGCCCAGCTTTCGAGCTGGGATATAAGTTTATCTCTCCTCAGAGGGCTTCACACTTTAGGAAAGATGGGTTCTTTTATTTTTACTTTTAAAGATTTAATATTATATTTCTTTTCTTTCACTCTTCATGTGTTTTTAAATTTTTCATGAAATTCAACTTATCTGGAGCATGCTAGATCACTGTATTTGGTGTGAAATTCTGTACTTAAAAGTTCTGCCTTTATTGCAGATGTATTGGCTTCTGGTGTGTGTCCTTAGCACTATATTTTTTAAAACATTCCATTGACAAGTGGATTTGACAGTTGTCTGGTGGTACAGGTTATCAGATTTCTTTATCTCTTGGGTAAAATTCTGTATTGCAACCTGTTTATTCTGCTGTGAACTACAGATATCACCTTCTAGTTTTATCTATTTTTTAAAATCTAGTTTTATCTTTTTCTACAGAAGTTCCTATCAAAAAGAACTTTATGTTATTAATGCTTGTTGGTGGGGAACACCCACCAACACCCCTTCCTCCTTCCTTCCTTCCCTTCCTCTCTTTCTCTTTCCTTCCTTCCTCCCTCCCTTCCTCCTTTCTTTCTTTCTTTCTTTCTTAATTTTAAACTTTTCATTATGGAAAATTGTAAATAAATGTAAAACTAATATAATGAGATTCCATATACCAGTCATGCAACTTTCACAATCATTAGCTTATGCTCGCATCCCCTCCCAGTACCTCTAGATCAGTTTGAAGTGTATCCTACACATTATATCATTTGATCTATAAATAGCTCAGTATATCTGTAAAAGATATGTACTCTCTAAGAAAAACCCATAACGCAATTATAAGAAACAATAAGTTCTTAATATTATCCAGTATTCACTCTGATTAAATTTTCTCCCATTACCTTTTTAAAAAAATAGCTGGCAGTCTGAATAAGGAGTCATACAAAGTCCATGTGTGGCGTTTGGTTGATTTATCACATAAATCTTTTCTAACCTACGGTCTCCCCTCCTTTTTTCCCCTGCAACTGATCTGTTGGAGAAACCAAGTCCTTTGTCCTGTAGAGTTTTCACATTATAGGTTTCATTGATTCCATCAAGAATTTGAGACTCTAAGTGCTCCCCTCCCCTGTACCTCCCCATCTGTTTTCTATATTTCCTGTAATTTGGCTGTTAGATACTGAGACTTGGGGAGATTCAGGTTGGAATTTTTACCAGGAAGACTTCATGGGTGGCATTTTGCCCTTCAATCAGGAGACGTCTTGGGCCTCCTTTTGTTATCGGTCCATCTATCACAGAACTCTGCATCAGCCTCTCACCTCATGTATTTTGCTGCCATTTGTAATCGTTGTCTAGACCTGTTATTTCATTAGTGATGTTCTAATTCATTCTCTCATTCCTTCTTCATTTAGTGGCAGGCCTACTACCCTAAACATTTTTGTTTCTTCATCCATATTTGGTTTCCCTAAGGAAACAGTTTGGACAAGCAAGACAGAATCAATATTTTATTCTTTTCTCTCATTTACCAATTTTCAGAATAGTGAGTGAGTTGCCAAGCATCCTGAAAGATAGCCAAACTTTTTTTTTCTTTTTAAAGTATCATGAAGAACTCATCTTCTAACATATTGGATGGATTTTACTCCACAGCAGTCATTATTATTTTCATTGTTCAAATTTCTGTTTGTTTTAACAATGAAAGGCCATGAAAGTGACATATCCTGAAGTTGAGAACTTGAAAGGGAAGTTTTTAAAAAGTAAAAATTGCTTTAGGCACATTTGAAAGTAGGGCAACAGGGTTAGAGTTGGCATGCCTCCTCAGTTTTCTCTCAAGTCAGTTAAAACTTGAGCTTGGATTCACTAAGGACAAATCTTGCATCCGTTCTGAGACTTTAATACCTGATGACTAGTTTCTTTTTCTCAGTAGCTTCAGACCTACTTTTTGTTGTTGTTTGTTTGTTTCAAGCTTTTAACTCATATTGTTACAGACATAAGAAATAGTTATCAACTTTTTTTTTTTTGCTGCTGGGATTCAACTCCCTGGCCAACCGTGATCCATTAAAAATCTGTTGAGCAGTGACCTTTACCTTGATGCCATTACAAAGATGGTAAAAACCACAAAAGCATCAGAAGTTCTAAAGTGCTTATAAAAAGATAAAACTAGTATAAACACTGAATAATTGGAAGTATTTTTGTATATGAGTATTTGAAATGACAAACTTTCTTAGAGAATGCAGCTCATTGGCAACACACAATCAATACTGTTTCCACTGACTTTTCTCATTAATAGTGTGAGATACGAGAAGGGGAAAAAAAAAAACTGGAAAGTTAAATCCAGATTAGGAAAGTTGAATTTCTGGGACTTATATTTATAGCTAGATTAAAAAGGTAAGGAACACTCATTAATGGTCTGTAATAGCTAGCATAGATATTTTCTCACAATTGTCAGGATGTCATAGACTTTATAAGGAAAGCTCAACCATTAAAGACACCTTCAGTGGTTTTAGTAAATTACTTTTTCTGTTGCTTTTACTGATGGATGTAAATCTGGTCACATTTCATTTAGGTCATGGGCATGATAAAGACATAATCTGTTGGTAGTTGATTACAGGGAAGAAGTCCCAAAGCCTATGGTCCCTGGGGCTCTGTCACCTACCGGCCCTGCTCTAGGAGGCATGGTGGAATGTATTCCATGTGTCACAGCCGTCTCCCCACGTGGCAGATGGATCCATTGTGTACCATCAATTTGATTCCTGTGCATCTCAGCCTAGAGATGTGGACCAAGCGTCCTTGCTCTGCCCCGCTTTCCATCGAGAAATAACTTCTTTCTGTCAAAGGTCAGCTAAATTGGAATGAATCTGGTTCAAGCCTAACACCCCTGACATTAAACGGGACATAAAAATATGTTACAAGAACAAGTGTATTTCATGATAAAACTGAGGGAAAAATGACTCCATCCTAAAATGACTTTAACTCTTTCTCTGCAAGTAAGTATTCTTGTCACTGACTTCTTGTGCTCTAGATTCAGGGTTCTGCTTGCTCTCCTGACCCCCACCTTTTTCTGCAAATTCTCCCCTCATGGCACTTCCAAAGAGAGCAACACACCTCTGCCAACACGTTGAGATGAATCTATCTGGAAACAACCTCGTGTACTGTCTTCTACATGGCTGCCATAAAATCCCTCATGGGACCAGGGTGTCTGGCTTGTTTGGCTGGAATTACCATTCATCTCTGCACTTGTTCCCACATTCTCACTTTCCTCCTATTTCTCATGGGTACCTGCTCTCTCCACAAGATGCAGCCATGGACTGGATGAGGAGGGAAGATTATGGCAGAAAGACGCAGGTTCTCTTTTCCAGCACATTCTAATGACTTTCTCTGTGGCAGCACCCGTTTGGGGGAGTGTATCCCAGTGAGGTTACCGTATCCCCTCTGACGCCAAATTTGTACCTGATTACATCCCTTGCCTTGTAGCTGCACTTACTTTACCAGGTGACAAGCAGACAGGCCTGCATGGCCTGCCCCTGGAGCTGACTGTTTGTCTTCCAGTCCTGTTCCTTCTTATTTTGGAGGTGTTAGGGAGGCCCTGATGAGTCTCCCTGGGAAGGAGTTAGGAGTCACACAGGATGCCGGTTTGCTGTGGAGGTTGAGTTTATTCACTTCTATCCGGAAAAGCTAGAGAACAGAAAAGACTCATAAAGAAAATGAGAGTAAAGAGAATAAGGATGCATGTGGAGTTGGGACAAAGGATACTATTGTCATGGCATTTTCTGTTTCTTTAACCTATTTATAGTGACTAGAGGCCATGTGATGGAGAAGTGTAAACAACACTCACTCAATGAATGTTTATCTCCAAAGAAACCAGATAAATGTCTGGGTGTATAACCCTTGTGTTTACCAACCTACTGCAGCACAGATTTAATGGTGATGATGATTCTTATAATTCTCACGTGTGGGTCCTTCTCACAGGGCGCAGCTCCATTCCTTGTCTGTGCCACATCTGGTACCACGGTATTGGGGGCCTTCGATCCTCTGGATGAGATAGCGGATGTCTGCGAGAGGCATGGCCTCTGGCTCCACGTGGATGTAAGTTCATCTGGGTGTGCATATCTGTTCAACTTTCTAGCCTTTTTGCAGCTTTGGTGGGAAGTTTTTCGTATTCTCAGTAACTAAATGTGAGGTCCCCAGCTAGTTGTATTTAAATGTATATTTCTAATTAGGGGAAATAAATGTGTTGTTTCCTGTTAGGTAATAAAGAAGAAGATCCTGCATTGATGCGCATTTTGTCTTAGTTTTCCAGATTTCCTCTTCTGTCCTGAATCATTTCTTTGGTCCCTTGGATCTACTGTCACTGAGGCCACACGGTGTGGGGGACACATTTCCTACTGTGCAGTCGAGAGGCTGGTTTTGGATTCGAATCTGCCTCCTCTTCATTGTGACCCCAGCTGTTTGGGTTTTGGTTTCATCTGTAAAGAGGGAAATGACTGACGTGGTCAATAAAGGATCCTCTAGCTCTAACATTCTGTGCTTCCAATCAGCTGGAACATGCAAAAGGCTGCATGACTTCATTGCATGCCATAACTAAAACAGGTTTTATCTGGATCTATCATAGATAACTATTGGAGAGGGATTGGGATAACTTATATTCTTAACAATTTTCTAACTTAAAGGGTTGGCCTTTTTTTTTTTCTAATTAGTTTTGTAGGCCCTGGGGTTGTTCATAATAATTATGGTCCTAAATTAAAAGTAACTCTTAAAATTCTACTTATTTAGGGTAAAAAAGTTGAATTCAGCCAGTTATGAATGCTTGTTGAGCATTTTGGTTTTCTTTGTGTGTGTGTGAAAACAGCAGTTAATTAGTTTGATTCAACCCAGTGGAAAGAACTGTTGAACCTGCAGTTGAGAGGAACTTTCCTCCAGTGAGTGGTTCGTGTCCTCCTTATCAGAAAAAGAAAGGACAATATTTTTGACTTACTGAACATTAGGTAACTGAGCATTTATTTGGGGGATATGCCTGCACATAATTTTATAGTTTGGATGATTTTATGCTTTCAAGGTAAAGTTTCTATGATATAATATCAAAAGAATTTTTCAGCAACTCAAAGCTTTCATTAAATGTATGCTAATATTTGGTAAAAGCAGAAGTAGTAATATAAAGCTCACTAGAGTTATAGGCTTGATTAGTAAGCCAATGGCAATACATCAGGTAGATTATTTGTGACTTCTTTAAATGGGATTATAGTGTCTGTATCTGTTCACATTTCAACTTATATCTTATTGATTTTTATGGACTTAGAAGCATAATAATACAGTATGTCCTGAAAGATAATATGAAGTGAGTACTTTTGTGACTGTGGAAATAGGGGCAAAATCAAATATATGAGCAGTTATACTTAAAAATTCTACTCTCATAAAAGAAACATCAAATATAGATTATATGGTTTATGTAAAACAGAGTAACTACAGCAGTTTCCAAATTGGCAGTGATATTAAGAGATTTATGGGGCTTAGAAAGAATTGTGATTTATAAGATGTTAATGAAAACCTCTCTAGCTTTTCTAAAAATCAAAGGTTGAATTTTTGAAGAAAACACTTTTATAAGGGAATATTTAAGCCACACAAATTGTTCTCTTTGCATATAATAAGCTTCAAGTTGAATGTCTGTAGTATTAGATAAATTTGACAACTGTTTATATGACTTATTAAAGAAATTAGCTCTAACATTGAGACAGTACTCACTCATCCTCTAATATTGCAGACATCATTCTGTTGATAAAATTTTATGCAGGAGCATATAACTTCTCTTGAAGAAACTTCATATACCAAGGGTAGTTTATTAATTTTACAGATAAAAAATTAGTAAAATTACAGTGATTTCTTTGGCCTGTTTGAATTTTTTTTTTTTTTTTTTTGGCTGCATTGGGTCTTCATTGCTGCACACCGGCTTTCTCTAGTTGCAGTGGGCGGGGGCTACTCTTTCTTATGGTGTGCGGGCTTCTCATTGCGGTGGCTTCTTGTCACGGAGCACGGGCTCTAGGTGCATGGGCTTCAGTAGTTGTGGCACGCAGGCTCAGTAGTTGTGGTGCACGGGCTTAGTTGCTCCACGGCATGTGGGATCTTCCTGGACCAGGGCTCGAACCCCTCTCCCCTACATTGGCAGGCGGATTCTTAACCACTGCGCTACCAGGGAAGTCCTGAAATTTTCTAAAGGGTATTTTAAAGATCCTTTAAAATATTAGAAACTGGCATTTACTTGATTTCTTTTTAAAATGTAATTAGAATTGCTTGGTCTTCTGCGTTTTCCATAAAACCAGGTTGTCCGGCATATATACCATATCTTATTATTTCTAAGATACACATATTTTGTTTACATTTTTAATATACTTAATTGGTATGTTGATGTCATTTTTTTTTCTTAGCAATCCACAAAAAAATGGTACTCTTACCTCTGATAGTGTCTGAAATTTTGTTAATTACAATGTATTTTTAAACAACAAAATAAGAAAAACTTCAGTTGTGTTAGAATATTTTGCCTCCAGGATTATTCTGTATCTGCGAGAGTCAATGTTATCCCAGCCTCTGCCTGAGACCAGGATTTCAGGGCTGGTCCAGCTCTTCTCTGAAGCACAGGCTGCGGCCACTGCAAAACCTCACCCTCCCAGCAACACTTCCTACGGTGTCTCACCCACACTCCATCCCAAGTCCCGAGGGAGGTGACAAACACTGTATTTAAAATCATGGGCTTTAGGGGCTGCCATCTCTGCATTCCACCCTGCCTCCACTTCCCTTTCAAGAATGGCTCTACAATTAAATTTTTAACTAATTACTTGAAGAGAAAAACGTAGTAAAATGGTACTCATGGTGTCTGGCTCATAGCTCAATAATGACATCCATTGGTTCGATGTTGTTGCAAGCTCTGGAGTGAGGGGGTTATGGAGTGAAACCAATACAAGTAGGGCACTGGCATCAGGCACGTCGTTTTCCCCCTTTCAGCTCTTTTGAGGAATACTTTTGTGGATGAGCTGCTTCTAACCCTGCCTACCACCCTGTAAACCAGTGAACTAATGCCTTGAAAGAGTTCATGTGATTTTAAAACTTCAATCCAGCTCACTAAGATTGGCAGAATATTGTCTGCTTTTTGAGGAGGAAGAAGAGGCAGAGGCCAGTGCAGGAGGCACCAGGGAGGGCAGGTGGAAAGGGTGAGAGTGAATGGGCGTGGCTGAGCTTAACTGATTAATCCTTCCCCTAGTTGCCACTGGTAGGTTCTCAATGCGGTTGGGGGTTAAAAAGATTGAGAAAAGCAGGCAACTTAGAGTTTAGGGATGTAAGAGAAGTAAAAGAACCTAATATGTAAGTCATCTTCATGTTCATGAGGGTCAAGTTCTCAAACCCCAGGTCTGGGGAGCCTCAGTTAACAGGTTCAGATCACGTTTTCCCAGACGCTGAGGGCAGCTGCCTCCATAGCTCAGCTTTGGTCACACATGGTCCATCATGAACTCTGGTGGGAAAGAGAGGGCAGCAGCAAGGGGACTTGACTGACAATCCTGATCATCAGTCCTTTATCTGGGCATCTTTGGAACTCGCCTGCACACCCTTCGGCCCACAAACCTTTGGGAACCCTATGGGGTCACTGGAGAGTCTAGTCCCTGGAAACATGGCTGGAACTAAGGTGAGGCAAGTGAGGTTCCTAGGGTTCATTGGACAGGTAAGTATTATGAGCAAAGGAGAGGAGAGCTGAGAATAAGGAGAGGAAACAAAATCCCACTGTCAGTAAGTCTGGAGGGGAGGGAGGAAGAATCAATGTGAGAAATAAGAAAGTTAGCATGGTATTTGAAAATTTAAGGAGGGATTCACCCCCAGGGCCATGCAAGAGTCCAACTCTGCAAGTGAGCTTAAGGGTGCACGCTGGGTGACTCGCTCACTTGCCCCTGGGCCCAGCCCTGAATGAGAGAGCTGTTCTTAAGGCCACTCTTCATTGTCCACCATTGGGCTCAGCTTTTTAATACTCTGAGGATCGTGGAGACCTCTCATTTACTTCCTCCTTCACATCCATGGTGCACACAATCTTGCCATTTCTTTCTGCATGATATTGGGCTCTTCCTTCTGAGTTACTTCACTTAGTATGATCATCTCTAGGTCCATCCATGTTGCTGCAAATGGCATTATTTCATTCTTTTTTATGGCTGAGTAATATTCCATTGTATTGTGTTAGCCAAAAAGTTCGAACTTTTTGGCCAGCCCAATATATATGAACCACATCTTCTTTATCCATTCATCTGTCGATGGATATTTAGGTTTCTTCCATGTCTTGGCTATTGTAAATAGCGCTGCAATGAACGTTGGGGTACATGTTCATTGGGGTTGCCTTTTAAAATTCTTCTAGGCAACTCCCCTCCTACCTCAATTCTCCATGCTGAGTTCTACCATCAGGCCAATTGGTCACCTTCCCTAAGATATGATGTTAGTGTAAAAAAAGAATGGGCTTTTGTCTCTCAGACCTGATTTTTATTACCTGTGAGACCTTGGAAAATTTATAACCTCCAAACCTTAGTTTTTCTATTAAAATATTGACATGATGATAACTCTGTTCTCAGTGCAACGTTGTGCAGTTTAAATAACCGTGGAGAGCTTTCAACATCTCCCATGCTGGTCCCCTCATATTCCCTCACAACAATTCTGCTCGATTTCAAGTACCAAACTGACTTTCTTATTTCTCAAATTGATTCTTCCTCCCTCTCCTCCAGACTTATTGACTATGGGATTTCCTTTCCTGAACCCATGTCTCATGATCAGCCCTTGTACATCATGTATGGTAGAATGTCAACACTGAAGGACTATTGTCTATTTTAAATTCTAAGATTTGAGAGGATATGGACTGTGTCTTTTACACTTCTCTTTGTCCACAGGCAACTCAATGAGTACTATACCAATTTCTTTATAGTGTGGGAATTTAACTCCTAAGCATCAGTGGGGGACCATCTATTGTGATGAGGTTCTGATCACCTGAATAGAGCCAGTGATCAAAATTTCCTAGAGTCCACATTGGTTAACATCGACTTAAAGCATCAAATGACAACTGGCTGGTAAACAAGTACCATGGAAATAACATCATTTTGGTTATATAAATATCTCAACAGGCTTCCTGGGGTGGCTCAGCCTTGATGTCAAGGAAGCACCGCAAGCTTCTGCACGGCATCCACAGGTAAATGTAGTTTCCCCAGTCACAGTGCCTTTTATTTAGGCAAGGGACTCTCTTTGGCCTTTGCCCAATTAAGCGACATTTTGAAAACAGGCAAAAAACTAAGAAATTGTTTTGGTTTAAAAAAATCCCAAACTCCTTAAACCGCTCACACAATGAATCCTTTGGAGCACTAACTTGGACGTGAATACTGAATGTACCAGCATTCTTCCCACCAGTAGAAACTAATTGAGTCTCCCCTCCCTACCCTGTTTTTTTCTTTGTTTAACGTAACAGGGCTGATTCTGTGGCATGGAATCCACACAAGATGCTGATGGCTGGGATTCAGTGCTGTGCTTTCCTTGTAAAAGACAAATCTGTGAGTTTTCCTCTTATGGCCTTCATCAGGCAAGGAGGGGGGTAGATTACCCTATTTGCAGAGGACCCGTTTTTGCTTGTATTTTATACCTTGGGCCAGAGGTAGATGACGGTCTTTGGTAAATGTTGATGGAATCAAAAGGAAAGTTGAATAGACCCAGATAAAAGAAACAAGTCTGCTGCTCAGGTAATGTTGTATATTTGATTTAGGTATTATATAATCTCATTACTTACAGCAAAATGGTCTCTCTCGCCCTCATTTGGATTATATTTTTAGACTCAGTTTTAAACATTGCCAAGATATTTTTTCCCTTTGATTAAGTCCAGGATTTAAGTTATCTTGAAACTTCTCCTCCCTGAGAAAGGAGAGCAGATGTGTGTCATACATTAAATTGAATGCTTAATATGCTTAGCTGGGGCTTAACAGCCCCTTTATATGGGAAGGTTGTGGTTCAGGGCTGATCATCAAACCCTGATTTATTAGGGGATTGCCTATCTCAAGTGGTTGGTACTTAGCTGCTGTTGGAACACTGGGGAGAGCTGGAAACTCGTCTGGATTGCTGTGAGGCAAGCAGGCTGAAGTTCCTCTTGGTTAGAGGTAGAAACTCTATGCTTTCTCTGGGTTAAATAAGGATCCTTGTGGGACGTGGCCCAGGCTGGGAAGTGCCACTTCATTCTTAGAAATGCCTCCTTAAGATCTGTGTGCAGCATGTGGGTGATCTTTCTCAGCCATCTGTTTACATTTTTTTCTTAGGGGACTCCCTTTGCCAATGCTAAAGTCATTTTCTCTTTTTAAGGAATTTTATTTCAAATGACAACCATATTTAAAACCTGAAATCTAGTCTCGTATGTGTAGATGGTTACAACTTTCTTTAAAAAAATTTTGTGATATTTGCATGTTGGTGCCCTTTGTGTTTTGAGATGACCAAACAGGATGTCCGTCAGAAACTATGAACAGATTCTGCATCTGTAGATAGAGAGACTCTTGGGAATATGAATCTATTCCTTCATGTTTTATTAGGTTGGCTACTATGGACTGCATTCAATGCCATTTAACTTTTATTCATTTAAGTTTTTCAATAGTAGAGTGACTGCATGTTATAACTGAAAGGTGGTTAAAGATTACTATATCATTTATGAACCAAAGAACATATTCAACTTGCCCACAGTTACATATATAGGACATGAAAGAGTTAGGAGTAAACCCAGGTTTTCCTGTGGTCTAGATATAAGAACAAAAACATGCCAAGCATCCTTTATGTGCCAGGCATTTTACATCTGCTTTCTCCCTAATCGGATAATCTGAATGACATCCTTATCTGTTAGTGTGATGCTCTCAGGAGTGGAAAATTTAGACCCCAAATTTTATGACTATTCTTTTAAATAACTTTCTAGCTTTTATAAATTTTTCTTGTTGAATGATATTTGGAGTGATTTAGCTAAGAATTGATTTACATTCATGTCCTTGAGGCAATTTAAAATTTTCTGGATCATCTAACGCTATATAACAGTGGTTAAAATAATTTTTTGAAGAATTCATTCCTGGATCTCAATGCAAACTATAGCACCCATGTCTGCTCACATGGCAGGAATTAACAGATTAGGAAAATTGCATTCATGGTGCAAAGAAAGGAGCACTTTCAAAAGTTGCCTTTTTTTAATGAAAGACTGTTTTCAAATTACCTGGAATGCAGAATTGAACCATGAGGTATGAGATATGACCATCGGCTTAAGTTCTGTGTCGGCAGTTTTCTGTCCCTTTTGTCCCCATTTTCTGCCTCTGTTGTTTTCTTTCATACTTTCATTCATTCTACCACTGCCAACTGACTCCTACATAGGCTGAGCGCAGTACTGATGCTGGGCTTAGAAACAGACACGTTCCCCATAGTCAAAGAGCTTATAATCTCACAAAGGAGATAGTGAACAAAGTGTGCATATTGAATTGTTTGATTACTATTTTGGTAAGTGCTCTGAAGAGTGTGTTGGACACTGTTGATTATATATTCACCAGCCGTCCCGACCTCCTTCCTTCTCTCTCTTGATGCTCATCTAACGAGCCCCCCCCTTGCAGCTAAGAGTCACCATATGACACAGATATGGCCACTGTAATGAGGGAGAAATGTGAAACAAAGGTTTTAGTTTCTGGTAGAGGTGCTATACCCAAGAGGAGAGCTTTCTGCTCCCTTTTCTACCATGAATGCAGAAACATTGTTGTGTCAGATCATGATATAGGGAGCTCTGACAGCCACTTTGTAGCCATAAGGCAATGACCCTAAATTAAAAAGTGAACATGCACAGAATGGCAGAGCATAGTCTTGGATAACAGTTTTGAAATATTGCACTTAGTATGGAAGTGCCCACTTCCAGACCTTTTGTGATATGTATGGTAAGTGTCTTTATTGCTAAAACTACTTTTACTGGGTAACCTGTTACTTGAAGCCAAATGCACTCTTATCTGAGACAGAGAACAGTGTGTTACTCAGACTACAAAGCAGGGACACCTGAGAAGTTCCAGATGGAAGGAGCAGCATGTGCAAAGTCTTTAAGAAAGGAGCGTCCTTTTTTAAATTTTAGGAACTGAAAGAGGTTCATTGTTGCTGAAGTACAGAGAGTAATGCTAAGACCAGCATGAGATGAGACTAAAAGATTAGGCAGTGGATGGATCATGCAGGGTCTTAGAAACCATTTTAATGATTCGACGTTCAGAACAATGGAAGAATTTTAAAAGCAAGGAGTAATCAGAAAAGATTTTCATTTAAGACAACGAATTGAAAGGGGGCAAAAATGGGTACGAGATGAGAAAAGACCTGCAGTCTCCAAACAAGATAATGGTAGGGTATGGAAAAATTGTGATAAAATTCAAGATATATTTTAGCTATCAACTAGACCAGGCTGAATTCCCAGTTATATATGGGACATGAGGAGGAAGCAGGCATCATGGTTGACTCCCTGAGTAGTGATACAGCAACTGAGTGAATGGTCCTGTGTAGGGAGATGGAGATTGCTGAAGGAAGAGAAGATTCCACAGGGAAATATCTTGATTTAGCATGGGCTATGTTAAATTTGAGACTCCTGTGCGGTATGCAAGTGAAGGTGTCATGTACGCAGTTGACATATGGATGCAAAGCTAGGAAAAGGGTTCTGGGCTGGAAAAATATATTAGGGGATTGTTGAATGCAGATGATGCTTGAGGTCATAAAGTGGAATGGCTTGCCTTGGGAGGAAATTTGTAGTGAGAAGAGGATGGAGATCTTAGGCCTGAAAAACTTCAGAGTCTGAGTTTAGAAGAGGAGGAACCAGCAGTGAGAGAGAAAGCTGAGTTGGAATGGCCAGGGAGACAATAGGAGGACCAGGAAAGGGTGATGCTAATGAAATAGAAACATATTAGGAGGAGTGTGACTCTGTCTTAGTGTCGAAGCTTGAGTATCATCACTTCCTTAAGGAGGAGTTTCCTGACTCACCCAAATAACTGTCATCTCTCCATTATTCCTTCTCAGAGCCCGTTCCCTTCCTCTAAAGTGCTCAGCACAATTTGTAATTATGATTTCTCATGTATTAATGTTCCCTCCCTTAGAATGTAAGCTGTATATAGATAGGAACCGTGTCATTATATTCACCACTGTATCCTGCGTGCCTAGCAAGTACTCACTGAACGAGGAAAAAATAAAAATCCACTGAAAAAATGAATGATTCAGTAAATTTAAAATCCTCAGAAATATCTGCTTTCATATCAGCAATAACTAGGAGTTTCCACTTTCTCCCCTACCCCAAATTATTCCTTCTGAGAGCTCTGAGGTAACAATGATTAAAATGATAGTTGATGAGCTTTATTGCCTTAGTCCTAACACAAGGCTTGAGTGTGCCACCAGCAGGCAGTTGATGAATAGTGATTTTAATTTGGACTTACTTCTCCAGTTAATGGAAGGGGGTAACTCTAGTTAAAAGAAAGCAAATTACTTAGTGAACATACTTCTGTTAAGGGAAAAACTAATTCCCTAATTGTACCTTCAAAGCCCCAGCATTCACAGTGCTGTTTTCCTGATTGACTAGCTGGTGGTGTTTGTTCACATTTTTAATTTCCTGCATCCATAAAGAAGACTGCTTCGGAAACAAAGAGCTGTTGCTCTCCAAGTCATACTATCACTAACACTCTGCATGATAGGGATAAAAAGAAAATCAGGGATTTAAAAAAAATCTGTGATTATAAATAGGTTGACTTCAGATGTAAATGCTGGGTCTACATGGTTGCTTTGGATCAAAGACAATTTTGATGCTTTGATCTAAAATAAAAGGCAATGCGTCTAAGAATCAGATGCATAGATGGAGAAAAATCTCAGTATTGGCTTTTTGACTTTTAGTGTTTATTGGAAGAACTATTTAGTTAAAAAAAAATCTAACAGATATATGAGAACATGAAAAATGCTAATCAGATGACTTTTTGAGAATAAATAATTCCTCTCTATTTCTACTTATCATCATCATCCAATATTAACTCACAAGGACTTCCTGTTTAACCTAGCAGCTATAGATAATTAAAGGGACATTTTTTTCTTAGAAAAACTGTGTAGATACTAAGGATTTTTTAAATTATGTCCATTTTTATATGTTTATTTCAGAAGTAATTCACCTACATCATAGACCAGAATCAGAAAATTCAGATAGGGAGAAGGATGAAGAAAAAAGATGCCCTTTACAAATATCTGAAGATGCATATTTTCTTAGGCATATTTATATATTTAAATGTACACATATGTATTTATCTAACATAAAAACATATTTTGATTTTAGCATGCTTTTTCTGTTTCACAAAATTGTGAACATTGCTCCATGTCAATATGCATTGCATACATTTTCCATAGCTGCATGGTGTTCTATCATTTTGATATTTGATAATTAACTAGACTACCTCCTTACCACTGACCAACTAGATTGTTTTGATTTGGGGCTAATATAGATGTGGCTGCCACCTTTGAGGCTAAATCTTTGGGCATATCCTTTATTTTTCCCTTAGAATAAATTCTTAGGAGTCGAAGAGCCATGATCATCTTTCATGATGCTTTTTTATACTTGTTTCCTAATTTTCCTTCTAAAAAATTGCTTGCCTTCTCACTAGCAGAGTATGAGTGTGTGTGTGTGTGTGTGTGTGTGTGTGTGTGTGTGTTAGCTTTTGACATAGCAAGGGTTTTTAGCTTTGTTGATTTGACAGGCAAGACATTTGTACACACATACTAACAGACACGTAACCATTTTCCTTCTCATTTTATCCAGTGATGTACTGTATCTCCTCCTACTCAGGGATCTTCTTTAGCTGAAGGTATTGACACTCAATTCTGGGCTACCTAGGTTTCAAGTTTGAGGCTTTGGAGATAGACTTGCAATTCTTTCCCTTTCATCTTCAGTCTAGAGGAGGCTCAGGATGGTCCCAGTTTTTCTTTAGAAGAAGTAGCAGGAAGAAGAGGAGCAGGGAGTTCATTCAGTATACACTCATTGAAGGTATACTGTGGGCCTGGCACTGCTATGCATGGAGGAAAAATGGAAAAGGAGACTCATACCATCTCCCAGTGTGGTTCCCCAAGAGAAGGCGGGAATTTTTCACTGGGATACCACACCTGAGAAATGTGTTCTCTCTCAGACCCACTTAAATTTATATCCTGAATGATCATTGATACTGCAAAGGACAACTATTATATGCCATTAAATAAATGTGCAAGAAAATAAAAAAGGGAGAGAACATGGCTTAGAGAAACTAGGACAAACTGTGTCTGCTTTTTCAGCTCTCATTTTGCTTCATGGAGTTCCTATGAAAGTGCCATTAGATGGTTTGAAAATACTGAACAATCTGATCATCAAAAACTTCTTTTCTCTCATTCCAGAGAACACTCACACTTCCTCTACACACGTACATTATACATTTCTTTGGAATGACAGCCTCCTAGCTAATGGAACAGAAAAGGGGGAAGGTCAGTGTTTAAAACTGATTAGAAAAAAAGAAACATTTGACTTGAAGGAGAGACATCAGTCTCCTGGGCTTGAGGCTGCCGAAATTATTCTCCAGATCTTGGAGACTCTTGCCTGAGCTCAGAAAATTCTTCAGCTTTTCAGCAAGGTTGAGAATTTCATGACACTGGCAGAGCTCAACAAATTCGTGGTTGGTAAATAGCCCATTTTCTTTTTAATTGCTGTTTTTTTTTAATTATAATGAAAAAAGTTAATTTTTTCATGAGACTTTTGGAAATTTGTGCATATATATATATATGCACATCACATTAAAAAAACTTCACATGGTATAGTGTCTGCTTTCCTTCCCCATGAGGTAAAGAGAGATAATAATTAATGTTAGAATTGCTTGTATTCAAAACCCATCATATCTTTCTCCACTGAAAAAACCAATAAATTGGGTTTTCGGATTTACTGGGTTCATATGGCAATTGTCATTAATTTTAACAAGGGGATTTGTACTTTGTTTTAGAACCATGCATCATATAGCCTAGTACATTAATTCCTTGGTGAACTGCAGCTCTGAGGGATGTGTTATTGCATGATCATGATTGTACTCTCTGATTCCAGTCAATAGTTGCCATCATGTCATAAATGGGCACAAGTCCCAGCAGAGAACCTATCCCTTGGTTCTTGGAATCATCTATATGGTAGACTGTGAGTTACTGGAGAACAGAAGGGGTCTATTCATTGCTGTACTCCCACTACTTAGTACAAAGCCTGACACTCGATTCATGCTCAATAAAAAGGTTTCCTGGAGTGAACTTACTTTGTATCTTTTCCCAATACTATAAAATGCGTAATATTTTAAATTTGTTACCTGCAGTAGATCCTTTATCATCACAACCTGATCTCTTTCAAGTCTCAGAGCGTCCCTTCTTGCTAGTACATAGAGGTTTTTTTTTTGAGGGGGTGTAGAAATTGCTTGTCTTATCCATATGGTTTGAGATGTCCATTATCTCCTTACATCCCATTTCATGTTGGTGATTAGAAAATGTCTACCATAAACTGTGCCAACATTTGGCCTTTTATCTACATGCCTCAGAGACCAATAATAAATCAGTGACTCATGCTTTCCTTTTTGCAGAAACCATATTGTCTTTCCCCTAGAAAGTTATTTTTGTTTCAGTGTCTAATGATGCTGTGCTTTATTGGATACTGGACAAGCGGAAGAGAAGCTTGCTTTTCCAGGGCTCGCGGGTCCTCTCTTGACCCCTTCTAATGAACAGAATGACATTCACAATCTGCCAGGGTAACGGTGGTGGCTGTTTGTAATACTAGATCAAGCATCTTGGCCAACAGTTTTCCAATTTCATCCTTGAGTTCCTTCAGACCTTTGGGTGGCTGCCACCTGGTCCTACTGATTGAGCTACATTTATTTCATCAGTTTGACTTGAATGAGTTGGGGTGCTGCCCATGGTTGCATTTAATATCATCTGCCTGTCTATTTCTGGAGAACCCAAAGAATATGGGAATTTCTCTGATATCCTTCCAGGTAAAGAATTCGTTCTTCATAACAGCCATCCCATGTCTATGGGACCGCAACATTTGCTTCTCTGCCATTCATCACAGAAAACTTCAGATTTGCTAAGAAATGACCAAGAGGGAAGAAATAGGAAATTCTACCTTTGTGTCCTTTTGTCATCTCTGATTCCACAAAAACTAGCAGTTGAAAAATATCCCAGAAAGAGGATTCTACTTACAGACTGAATTTTCTATATCTTACCTTGTAACAAAACTGATTAGGGTCCCATAATATAGGAAGATTACATAAGTTAAAATCTAAAAAAAACCAAGAAACATAAGGATTAGGGCATAAAAGAAAACCTGGAAAGAAGCTAATAGAAAAATGCATGCCATAAGTAGCAAGCTACACCTGCCTCAGTGGGTAGGCTAAAATTTGATTTTAGCATTTTTAAAATATTCTAAGCATCTGCCTTTTGCCTTTATTTTATTTTTTACTATTAACTCACTACACCAACGCTTTCTCTTCTATTTCTACTCTCTGGTGTGATGCTTGAGGCCCTTTTGACTTCTTGGCATAAATCGTTCCATTTGTTTTCCTTTGCACATTTCTAGCTGTCATATTTGTTGTTTTCCAAGGAAGATATCTAAAAACATATCTGACACTCCTAATTAGGCTTTCTAGCTTTGTTGTTTCAAGGCCAAATAATTTCAGGGAGTCCATTTTTTTGTGGGTTTTTCTTCCGTGGCAATTCAAAATGCAGATAAAAGTGCATGTGAATAAGAGAAGTATTTTAATTTTATAGATAACTCAGAGGTGGTAAATATAGATTTATCTTATATAGATTTTTAGCTGTTGTACTTAAACACTAATTTGTACAGAAATTGTTACTGGAATATAATAAAGGAATTAATTGTGGACTGAGTAGAAAAACAGAAACTCTGTAAAATAATTGCCATATTTTATATATTGAAGTTACATACAACTCGTGCATGCAAGCACACGTGTATTTACTCAGCAAACACACTTGCCTTTAGGTCGCTATGATGCTGATGGAAAATCATAATTTAGGAAGTTTTGTTAATTGCAAAAGGAATTAGAATCTTCTCTGGTAGTTCATTCTAAGGGCTATTTGGGAGTTTAGAAGACATTGATATTTTTTCAATTATTATGAAATATAAGGAAAATATAAAATATGTATGAAATGCATTTATTTAATTTATTTTTATAAAAAGAATAATCAGGTGATTCCCACACAGATTAAAACAAAGAACAGAAACCCAGAAATCCCCTATGGGCTCTTTCCTGTTACTGACTTTTTAACTTTTCTCTTTAGTTTTGCTTTGTAGTTATGCATTCTCAAATAATTAGTTTACTTTTGCCTTTTTGAAATTTATGTAAATGGAATCATGCAGTATGTACTTCTTGGTTTGGCTTTGTTACTGTTGTTACTCAAACTTACCTTACGTCTGTAAGATTCATTCACGAGTTGCACAATCACAGGGTTATTCATTTTCTACTTTATACTGTTCCATATGAGCAAATCACCATTTGATTATCCATTTTGCTATTGATGAACATTTGAGTTATTCTAATTCGGGGCTTTTACAAAATTTTGCTACAAACATTTTTGTGTACATGTCTTCATTGCTTGCTGTGTCCCAGAGGTGCCATCTGGTATAATTTTCCTTTTTCTTGAAGGTCATATTTAGGAATTTCTTAATGAATCAAAAGGTGGCATACTCTGTTAGACTTTGCTTCTTTGAAAATGTCTTTATTTCATTTTTGTCTGGGGATAGAATTCTGTCAGGAATTTTCCTTTAGAACTTTAATGATTTTTTTTTTTTTTTTTGTCTTTTGGCATTGTGTATTAGGAAGTTAACTACTTAACTCTCATTCCTTTGGTGGCAAAATAACTTCTTTCTCTGGCTTCCTTTAAGATTTTCTAGCTTTCTTTAATTTTCTGCCATTTATCTATAATGTTATTATTATATATTTTGTTTGGTTTTTCTTGCTTAGACTCCATTGTGCTTCTTGAATCTGAAGATTGACATGTTTCATAAGTTTTAAAAATTCTCCATGTAATTATCGACCTTGTCTCCTTTCTTTTCTGGCACTCCAATTAAATGCATATTAAACCTTCTTACTGTTTCTTCTCTTACTCTAGTTTGTAAGTTTCATAACTTTGTCTTTCCTTGTCTCCTTGTGGATAATTTTTAGGGCCTATTTGAAATTCACTGATTCTCTATTCAGCTATGTCTAATCTGCTATTAACACTAACCCTTGGGTTCTTACTTTATTATTGTCTTTCTGGTTTCGTGGCATCAAACTGAATCTTTTTTACATATAGAAGGTCTCTAGGTTCTTGTTGACATTTTTAAGATCAGCTTTTATCTCCATGAACATTCTGAACATAGATTCACAGTCTGCCTCTGCTAACTCTAGTTTCTGGATTCCCACAAGTGCTATGCCTATTGTTTCTTAAGTCTGTGAGTCCTGGCTCTCATATTATCTAGAGAGGTACCTTACAATCCTTGATGGTTTACTGAATATTTTACTTAAAAATTTACCTTCAGGAATAATTTGAAACTAGAAGTGAAGCTCTCTTTCTTTACAGAGGATTTTATTTTCATTCTCTGGGCATCTTGGGGGGGATTAGCAGTCCAGGACCAATGCTTAAAGATTCTCTGGATCTTCAGAGTATAATCTTGACCTCTCTTTCCAGTGGAGACCTTTGGGTCCTAAACAAGAGAAAGGATTGCTTTAGTGCTCTTGTTACATTGACCACCTTTGAACTCTGTTTCCTGAAGCCCATGGAATGCCTGCTAGGAGGAAAAGTGATGGTGATACTCCAGGTCCCCACACGTGGAGGCCACACTCCCCCTTCCCTCACCTCTCCCCACTCTAGCTCTTGTCGCAGCTGCCTTTCTGAGTCTGAACATGCCCCTGGGGTGGAAGCATCTCTGGCTCACCTCTGAGCTCCACTCCTCTCCTGTACCTCCCAGAAGTTTACTTCTGCCTTGTGTAGGTCTGCTACGCTTTTTATTAGATGCAGTTTTTATGTTTTTTTCCAGCCTTTCTTGTTATTTTCAGTAGGAGCATTTCAAGTTCGTCTAGTCTTTTATTACCAGAATTGTTATATGTCAGGCTTTGGCCTTTTAATAATCAGCTGCTGTTCAGTGCTGCCAGTGGGGATGCGCATTTGTTAATTTACTCATCCTTTCATTCCACCTGCAAATGTGTGCAGCCTCTTACGTGTTACTTGAGTAAGACATGCTCCCTATCATAAGTGAACTCAGGGGATAGTAAGAAACAAATTTTAAGCAAATAATTAAAATATAATACCTGTAGTTATGTAATAGAGTAAAAAGCAGGTGTTTTGGAAATGTGGATCAAGTGAAAGAACAACGCTGCTGCAGAAGCTGGTCTAGAAAACTTAATTGAAACAGATATGACCTTTAACATATCAATTATTGGTATTTTCTTTCCATTTTTAAAGCAATATAGGATCAAAATAGCATAGTGTCAGGCATAATGAGGAATATAAAAATTACTCGTACCCACCAAAGTTAAATCATTTCAAATTTTCTTGATAGATGAATATTAATATGTTACTGTATCTGTGTTGATATAGATTCGTGTATTTTGCTTCTATAACTAGCATGTCCTTTCTTTACCCATTCCTACCCCCTCTCATTATCTAAAAAACAGAGGCACTTGGGCTTATAAAATCTTCATTTAAAATTATTCATTTGTTTAACTATGACCACCATTATCTTACCAGATTTCATATTAGTTCTGAGGGATTTCAAGTTATTCTCTTGCATTTTGTAAATATATAATAATATTAGTATATAACTGTAATTTTGTTTGCTGTCTAATATTCTAATATATTTTGTTTGCTTCATATCAGTTGCAATTATAATGCACTGATAAAATTTCCAAAAATATGTTCAGTAATAATAGTAAATAGAAGGCATTTTTCTCTTCTTTGTGATTTTATTAAAGTTGCCTTAAGATATACATTCTCAAGAAGATATAAATCTTCTTGAGAAACGATCTAGGAATGAGTACTGAATTTTACCATATCCCTTTTTAATATCTGATAAGGTAGTTCTATCATTTTACTCCTGAACAAAGTTAGATGTGTGTTCTTTGATTTTCTACATTACTGATTAACCTCATTTAGTTGCAGTAAATTGCTTTAATGTATCAATGGATTTGTATTCTTAGATTTTGGCCTCTATATACATACAATTAATCTACTCTGTGTGTGTGTATGCACGCGAGCGTGTGTGCATGTTATCTTGGTTGGATTGTATTTTGACTGTCAGCTTTCAACTGTCTTATTTGTTTTAGAATAATTATGAGAGCATAGAGATCATCAGCTTTTAGAAATGGTGAGAAAAGTCAATCATAAAACTCTTGTTCAGAAATTTGGAGGGAGATAATTCTTTATTTTCCCATTTTTATTCAACTGTTAAGAATTTCATGCTCTGCTTGATCAATTTCAAGAACATTTTCTCAAATATTTAATACATTTTATTAAGGTTTTCAAGTATATTAGTAGAATCTATATCATTTCATCATTTTCATCTAATTTTTACCTTATATCCTTGCCTGAAGTCTTAATTTTTAAAATATTTTTTCTTAGTTTGCTTACCTTATCTTCTCTCCATAAGAATCACTTCTTGCATTTATTTTTTCAAGTCACATCTTTATTGTTTATTTAATTGTTATTCATTTACTCCTGCTTCTTTATGTTTTTGTTCTGTAAAAATGTTATTTTACATTTGAGGGCAGTTTTGGCTCAGCTCCTTAAATTTTCTTTTGGAGTATTCTCATTTAAATTATTTCCCAATTAATCTATAATCACAGAGTTGATTTACTCTTCGAGCCAACGGTGATTTATAAAAGTAATTTTCACTTCACAAGTGCTTAAGATGTGTTATGAAATTCCGGTTTGTTTTATTGTAGTCAGATCATCAAAATGAAAGCAGAGATCAAGAGTGATGAATTTTTACCTTTTAAGCTCAAAAGTTGAAAGGACAGGGCTTCCCTGGTGGCGCAGTGGTTGAGAGTCCGCCTGCCGATGCAGGGGCCACGGGTTCGTGCCCCGGTCCGGGAAGATCCCACATGCCGCGGAGCGGCTGGGTCCGTGGGCCATGGCCGCTGGGCCTGTGCGTCCGGAGCCTGTGCTCCGCAACGGGAGAGGTCACAGCAGTGAGAGGCCCGCGAACCGCAAAAAAAAAAAAGAAAAAAGAAAAAAAAAAAAGTTGAAAGGACATCTTATCGTCCAGAATCCACTTTTAGTTTGCATTTTCTTTCCCAAGCAGATAAACAGTCCTCAAGTTTGGGGAGGGGAGAAGAGTGTTTGAAGAAGAACCAAGTATTAAATATGAATAAGCAAACCCAGGGGGTTCAAGAAAAACCAGAACTGGGAAGATTCCACATGCAGAGGAGCGGCTGGGTCCGTGGGCCATGGCCGCTGGGCCTGTGCGTCCGGAGCCTGTGCTCCGCAACGGGAGAGGTCACGGCAGTGAGAGGCCCGCGAACCGCAAAAAAAAAAAGAAAAAAGAAAAAAAAAAAGTTGAAAGGACATCTTATCATCCAGAATCCACTTTTAGTTTGCATTTTCTTTCCCAAGCAGATAAACAGTCCTCAAGTTTGGGGAGGGGAGAAGAGTGTTTGAAGAAGAACCAAGTATTAAATATGAATAAGCAAACCCAGGGGGTTCAAGAAAAACCAGAACTTCCCTGTAAATAGAATGTGTGGGTTCTTTCCTTTCTTGGCCCAAGTTCTAGGTGAGGCTCAGAGATTTGGGAAGGATCCCTTCTCCCCCACCTCTCATGTCAATCTGGAAAGCAGAAATTAAATAGAGATGGGAAGCGGGTATAAACAAGGCATGAGAGTGCCTGAGATACCCCCAGTTCTCCTGTAGGCTTCACAGTGGCTGGTCGGAAGAGCAACCGAAAGTGACTGAAAATGAACCGGGGGCACAAGGGAGACTGGAAATAGGGTCAAGAAGCAAGGAGCATGACTCATGTGATCTGACAACCACAGCCCAAGGCAGGTTTTTAGACGTAAGCAGGAAAGAGCATCTGGAAAGAGCTAGAGATGGTCAGGTGGTCAGCACAAGGACAGAGGTGACCACACTGCAAAAACAAGTATCCCCTCCTTAGCTTCAGTCAGCAGATTTAGCGATTGAAAACATAAGATGCTCAGTGAAATTTGAATTTCAGATAAATGACATGTAATATTTTAGTATAAGTATATCCTAAATATTGCATGGCATAATACTTTTACTAAAAATTTTGGGTTTTAGGAATTTATATGAAATTTGTATATAATTCAAATTTAATAGGTGGTTTTGTATTTTATCTGATAACCCTCCTTAGTGGCATTTGTGAATATCCCAACGATGTTAAACAAAAAGTAAGAGGAAGAAACCTCTCAGAGGAATAATCTCGATTGCCCATGTTTTATGTCTGTGTGGTCTGAGAAATCACTCAGTTTGAGCTTTGAGTTTTTCTGGAAGTGACCCGATTAAATAGTTTGCATTGGAAATAAACATAGCTCCAAATCAGAAATGTTTTTTAGTGAAAGAAAAGTGAAGTGTCATTTTTGCATATCCAAAGTGATACCATTTTGAAATTCATAACAATTTTATATGTTTTTAAGTTCATGTGACAGGTAAAAGTTGGCACTTCACAGTATGATGTTTACATCTTTACCCCACAGACGAGCACAAGCTAAATTAGGATCTTGCAGTGTTCATTCCAAATCCCTTGTCTTCTCCACCTCTGGTCCAGTAAGCTGGGACCAGGGGGATGCGGCAGGGGAACGGTGTGATGTGACCATCTCTGTGGGAGAGAAGGGAAGTAAGGGGTCCCTGGGAACCAGGCAGAGAGACTAAATTGTGTACTATAAATGTCTTCCATCTCTTGCTGTGACAACTTACTAATGGATTGCTGAGTTTTCAACCTGGTCCAGAAACTGAAATGAAACAAGGTAGATGGATTGCATCTTGCCCATTTCTAGCTCACAGCAGTTGTCAGAAAGAAGTTCACGGCTTCTTTTTTATAAGGCTACTCTCTCCCCAGTACATTTCATTATGCCCTTGTCACGGAGTAGCACATGTCACTATTATATGTCCTTTGGATCTTATCTTGGCATATTATTCCTCTGTTTTAGTACCAGTTTTAGACAGCACCATAGTGCGGATTAAACCCTCGACACCCAGTCACAGAAATGCCAATGCATTCATTTATAGTATTGTCAGCGTCTTTGTGCCATTTCAATATCCAACTTGCCAGAGATGTAGTGAAATTCAATGAAATACATAGCTTTTTTCAGAACTACTGAGAACCAGGAATTTATATATAATAAGAAAAAGATTGTTTTCTGCCCGTGAGGTAGCAACAGCAAGTGTTAGAAGGTTAGTCACTTTAACAGATTTTATTTTCCCATTATGAGAGTTATAGGATGCCTTTCACTTAAAGGGTTCAGTTGAAATCCAAGAGGAAAAGCTCCAGGGGAGTGAAGTTCTTTATATGTCTCTTTAATTTAAAAAGATTGTGCTTTGGGATTGACTTACTCTTTATGGGTGGTGAGGTTAACTTCATGGAGCCAGCAATCTTCAGTGTACTGTAGAGTCTGATATTGGCTGTAGAGTTTAACAATGAAGTGATGGGAACCCGCGGGCGTTAACTTTCCCTACATGGGGATGTCCCCCAAAGCCGCCATTGCTTTAGGCATCCTTGAGACAGGGCATCACTTACATTCAGGGCATTTATCATAATTATTTAGGAACAAAAATATCATTCATCGGTGCCAGGCTACATGAAATCGTAGAGAAGATATGCTGTCCCTCATCACTGTACCAATTTCATGGATTTGGGGAGGCCAGGAGAAGAAAGATAGCTGTGGTTCATTTGCAGTTCCTGTGCCTCTGGGCACTGGACCTGTCAGCGCACAGGGCCTTCCTAGAGGTTCTGAGCAGAGGTCTGCTCGAGGGCTTGAGGATATGGGGTAAGAGTCGGGGTGAAGCCTTCACCTCAGTTACTGCCTGATATCTGACCTGTTCTAAACAGTCTGAAATGGAGAATGTGTGATCTGGTCATTTAAGGATCCCATATGGCTACTTTCATGCTCTACTCCCAGAGTTGAATAGCCATGACAGTGATCCCATGGCTTATAAAGCTGAAAATATTTACTCTCTGGCTGTTTACAGAACCCGTTAGCCCATCCCTGATTTAGAACCTCCAGAGGAGAGGACTTTGTCTTCCCCACGCTCTGGGACCACAGTTTGACTAGGAAATTCTGGGATTAAATACGATTTCTCAGTGCATACCTCCCTCCACCTAGGGCCCTTGATGCCCCAGCAAGACTTGTGTTCAAATTTTGCCTCTGCTTCTGCCCTGTGTGACTTTGACAAGTCACATAATTTCTCTGAAATTCCATTATTTTACCTGTAAAATGGAGACACTTCCCATTTTGAAGAAGTGCTATGACCTTGAGTGAGAGAATGTCCAAAAGTGCACAGTATGCTGCCAGCCATGTGCTGGGCACCCCGTGCATGCCATTTCTTGTTTCCTTGTTCTCTCCAGATTGAGGGCACCTGTGAATGCACAGATTCTTCTGTGTGGACAAATGTCCATGTGTACAGTGGGAAAATTCTTTGTCGTTTTAGCACATTTCTGTATTTTATCACGAGTCTTTGGGAAAAGAATGCTTTTGTTCACTACATCCTAGGTTCTATTCAGAGGTTTTTACCAAGTGCTTCCTAGTTCATTTCAAACTATTATTTAAGCCAGTTTTCTGTGGGATTACCCATGGTTATGGTAATATCAACAATTTCCAACAACCCTTTCATGGGATTTTTACAAAAATTAGGGAACAGTGTTTCAGAAATGGCCCTCCTGGGTAGCATTTCCCTGTGCAAAATCAATCTCTTACCTGTGCTCCAGGCCTCAGAGGCCAGACCTCTCAAGGATGCTAAAACTCCCAGAAATGTAGGCCGGCAGCCTTGCTGCTGAATGTGCCCCTGTGAACAGCATTGAAATAAGCTGGAGACATAGATTGATTTTGTTAAATATTGTGCTCCCGGGCTTCCCTGGTGGCGCAGTGGTTGAGGGTCCGCCTGCCGATGCAGGGGACGTGGGTTCGTGCCCCGGTCCGGGAGGATCCCACGTGCCGCGGAGCGGCTGGGCCCATGAGCCATGGCCACTGGGCCTGCGCGTCCGGACTGTGCTCCGAAACGGGAGAGGCCACGGCAGTGGGAGGCCCGCATACCACAAAAAAAAAAAAAAAAAAATATTGTGCTCCTGCTGTAGAATCGCTCTCATAGCCCCCGTCCAAAGCAGCACACTTGCTCGGTGTCCGTTTTGTCCAATTTGAAAGACCTCATTTCCATCTATGTCTGTCCACCTGTTTTGGAGAGAGGCAACTAAGCCATCTAGACTGAAGAAATATGTCTTGAGTTAATAAATGTTTGCTTCCAGACATTCACTTAAACATTGTGCCATGAATATCCATCCCCTAGAGGTGGGATGCAACACGATGTCATTATCCTCAAATTACAGAGGAATGATGAGTGAGGCGATGGGACAGCATGATGTAGTTGACAGTTCACAGTCAAGACTCAGCGCTCAGAAGCAGCAAGTGACGCCTGGACGCTTTTGCTGTGCCTGTGGGACCGGGTGTGCTGAGCCCTTGGCAAATATCTGTCCCCTTTCATTCTCCTTCTGGCGTGCCTTTTGTGCACAGATGTCATTCCACATTTCATTGTGTTTCCACATCACCTCTTCTGTCGGAATGGACCCCGTGTCCTCCCCTCCTCCTCCTCCTCCTCCTCCTCCTCCTCCTCCCCCCTCCTTCCTCCTCCTACCTTCCCTGCTGTCTTGCCTCCCCTTCCTCCTTTTCTCTTCTAATCCCACCATATCGTATTTTTTGTAAGCTGCCTTAACTCCCTTTTGCAACAAGAAGGGTGACAATAGATATGTATCAGGTAGAATTGTAGAAACTCAGAGATGGGAGTAATGCAAGATCTCAGTTGAGTGAGCGAGGTTTACTCGTATCCATGTTGATATGATTAAGCTTCCAAAAACAAGTGAATCTTTGTCCCCCATCACAAACACCTAGCAAATCGAAAAGTGTCATAGATTAAGGCTGTGGGTTTTTTTTTCACATCACATCCACACCAAATCCTTGCACATATGTTTCATAGCTCAGAGCATTTTCGCCCCTGATGAAGACTCCAGCATTATTCATATCGAACCTGTATGCTCTTTATTTAGTTGCATGGACTAAAGTCATTCTTCACCTGTATTCACACACAAATAAAACTTTGATGATTGGCACTCACAGCACAAAAAGAAGGCAGATAATCACCCTGGTTTATATGCTCTGGTGAAAACTCAACACTTGAGAGTTTTCTAGATTCAATGTGAATGTAATGCCGACCAAAACTTCTAGATCAGGATTTTTCAACATAAGGTCAAGACCCATCAGAGCAGTGCTTTGCAGTCATGGCTGCACAATGGGGTCACCTGGGAAGCTTTTTAAATAAATAGCATTGCCCTTACCCCACATCAAAGATTCTGATTTTTTGATCTGGAGTAAGGACCCTGCACTGGTATTTTTCAAAAAATTCTTCAGATAATTCTAATATTAACTTGGGTTAAGAACCACCATACTAATTGGTCTTGAGTTATATAGTCAACTGTAAGTCACATCAGGGTTTTATTTTCCCTTTTAATGAACAGTGAGAATAAAATGGAATAGAAAATATCAGTATGCATTTCATGTAGAAATGATGGATACTCTATCAAGAAACTTTTGTTTCAGTTTCATTTATTTTAGAGTGGATGCTGTCACTATTGAAAAATAATTTCTTACTGTGGGTTGTAGTCAAAGACTGAAAAACACTGTTTTAAATAATCTTTAACAGAGAAGGTATGTTGATAGTTGCCTGGGGAAGATCAGAAAATCTCCATCTGTCCTAAGAGAGAAGCCTGATAGAACTATTTTTAAATGTGTGTAGGGCACGCAGAGGTATTGCCAAGTGTTCTCTGCACTATCAAATGTTTCTTGCCTATTTATAGAAGCCCTTACACATTCTTTGAGACACTGAGCCTGACTTTACCCTCTCCTGTAGGTACCATCACTGCTTAAAAGTATTAAGTTGCATTTCTTAAAAATGTCTTTTAGTTCAGCCTCCTCCTTTCCGAATCCACTCATTCTAACCCGTAGTTTGGGTGAATTTAAGGAAGATTTACATTTCAGAAGAAAATATGGGAGTGGTGTGTGCTAATGCCTCTAATGCCTCTAAGTTAATGAAAGATGACCTTCCTTCTTGCTCCTTAGTCCTTGCTCTTTCCCCTGATCTTGCTCTGTACTGTAACTGACTGTTTTTCCATTCCCATTTCCACATTAAAGTTCTTAAGAATAGTGACGTTCTCATTTACCACTACAGCCCCAGTGCCTAGCACAGCTTTGGGCGTATATTCAGGCTCTTAAAATGTTTCCTCAATAAATAAATAAAGACAACATCAGAAGCTATAATCATTTTTAAAATTCACTTTTGTATTCTAGATTGCAACCAAGCCTTCCTGCTATTCACAGTCTAAATTTAGTTTTGCACATTCGATCAACAAGTATGAGCCTAGATGTGTTGTACCTCCATGGGGTTATATATCTAAGCTCCTGGCATCATAGTGCTTGTTATAAAAGTCCTCAATACCTAATTTTGGAATGACTTAATTAGTACAAAGATGATTCATATACCCATTTCCTAAGGCATTTAGGCAATTTCTTGCATGTAAATATGGTGATATGGGACAGATTATGTGAAAAGCCATACGGGAAGAGTTTTTAGGAGATTTTGTTAAGCTGAAAAACATGATTGCAAGAAGTGAGGACTGAGAGTAGTCACTGACTCCTTGGATGTGTTTTTGGTGATAAATTAAGTATCACCAGTCACAAGTATTTAGAAAAAAATCTCAAAATGCTTTACAGAGAAGATATTACACTAGTAAGACTAGAAGTCATATTTACAGGAACAAAGTAAGAATCTGAAACAGGATGTGAGTCGCTTTGACCTCTGTTGTGGTATATTCTCTGGTGCCATGTTCAAGAACTCTTCATGAGCTTTTACAGGTCCCTCTCCTCCACAAATATTTAAGCTCCAGTGCAGAGAGAGTAGAGTATAATGGATAAAGAGTTCACGCCCTGAATCCTAGCAGCCTCGGTTTGAAACCCAGCTCTGCCACTCAGTAGCTACATGATCTTACGTCATTAACTGAACCTCGCCGGGGTGCAGTTTCCACACATGTGCAATGGCATTGAAAAATAATAGAACTACCTCATTGGGTTGTTATGAGATTTATGAGTTCATCCACGCACAGTGCCTGACACACAGTAAGGACTCCATAAATGTTAGCTCTGGTCATGATTGTTACATGCTTGGTGAAAAGGAGTGTTGTGGCTTCTGCACTCATGTAGTGTGCTTGTCATTTGTCATTTCTCTTTACTGTATAATTCATTCTCCAGTTTTCCTCAGCTTTGCTCTGCAAGGGACCTGACTGCTGGGAGCCACATTTCCTGGGCTCCCTTGCCCACTGGCTTCAGAAGAGATTGAGGCTGGGAGGCCAGTGGTCTCTCGGCTTGGGTAGCATCACCAACCGAGGCTACCTCTTTTACGTTTCTCATCACTCTCTAAACAGAGCCTCCCCCTGGGCTCACAGGTCCTACTGGAAGACACAGTTCCAAGGCTTCCTCCCAGCCTTCTGCTTTAGGAATGAGGCCAATACAGAAGAAAACAGAACAAGAGGAAAAAGACAGATTGTAGATTTAATTCTAGATCCAACTGTGCCTGAAGGTTATATATGACTGGATTGTGAAATATATGCGCCTATAAAAATTCTCCTTTTTGCTTAAGTTACTTTGATTGCATTTCTTTCACTTGTCACTGTGTGTATCCTAACCCAATGTCTCCTAATTCCTGAGAACTGTTTGAGACGCTATCACAATATGGAGCAATTGGCATTCTCATTGAATACTTGTTTCTAGAATTCGGATAACTAGTATTTACTGTCCTGCTAGGATTAAGAATATAAAGATGAGCAAGATGAACATGGTCCTTCTCTTTGACAGCACAGCAGTGACTAATTAAATGTTTTCAAAAATGTTAACTTTTACCATACTTATTCTAAAATGTTTTCTCTGGAGATCTGAACATCTTCTCTTAGTTGATGTCTATCTTAAAACTGAAGACAGCACATCCATTTTAATACAAAGATAGAAACTAAAATGCAAAGCAGGGACTTTGGGAGGAAAGTTTTCATTTATTTTGATAAAGTAAATATCGAAATATTTTTAGTTGTTCTTTATGAAATCTTCCCAAGACAGGAGGATTTTTCAGTGCAGCGAGATCAACAGTGTCATGACTACAGGGTAATCACTCATTCTGCGATATGCTTTCTGGGCTCTTCGCTTCTCCATTTGTCTGTGATGATGCCATTTGTCTTCCTCTAATGGATGGGCTTCCTCTCCCTTTCAGTCACTATAGCAGAAGGCACTGAAACTTGCCCAAGACATGTCCAAAGTTCATCTGCTTTGGGAATTTTTGAATCTTTCATGGTTGATGAAAGTAAATGTATAATCATGATGCAAGTACAAGTGTGTGGTGTGTGTGTGTGTGTGTGCACGCACGCACGTGCTTTGTCCTTAAACTGCAGTGGTCTTTTAATGTTATAATATATGGTCAGGCTATAGTTGTTATGGAAACAGTAACCAAATTTCCTGACCTTTGAGGGTAGGGAGATGCAGTGGTGGCAGCTGTGATCAGAGATGGGAGATTGATGATAGAATTATAGTAAAGATTAAAGAATAAAGGCTTTTTCTACCTTAATGATCAGGTCGGGGCAATCTCCTCTTCCTGTGTGTCTACCAATATTACCCATCAGAGCCAGGCTGAAGGCTTACTTGTATTCCTTTATTATTTTAAAATCAGTTTACTTTTGGATACTGGATGAGCCAGATTTTGGAGTTCTTGACTATAGTTGGTGTATCATTTTTTACATAGTATAGAATCATACTTTCTGGTATTGGAGCATATAATACCCAGATTAGTGTCCACGCAAGACAGTATTGTTATTAAGACAACAAATGTGTGCTTTTGTTTGGAATGTGATACCTTGAGATTTTCTCCTTATTCTTTAAGTACATGTTGATCACTCAAATGAGGCATGTAATACATTCTTCAGGAGGGGTCATTTTCTAGGACTTCCACGACTCATGGGGAGTTTCTCCGTAGCTTCCTGTACAGCACTGATGGTTCTGCATTGTTGGAAGATGCACCAAATGAGAAGTTCTTGTATCTGTGTTTATTTTGTTCATACTAAACGTCAGGGGGATGTGAGAGAAGTACAGAATATGGGGGGTGGTGTCCTCACCCTAACTGCTTAGTGAGGGTCTTTGTGCCCAATGGTGTTAAGTTCTGTGGATGTGGACATGGACAGGAAATGATTCCTGCTCTCAAAAAGCTGCTTGGCCTCACGAGGAGAAAATATGTGGGGCTGCTCACTTAGTAGGGGCAGCACAGGAGCAAAGGCAACAAGTGCAGTCAAATGTGAAAAGAAGAAGGGAGTCCAACGGGATGGGCAGATAAAGAAGCTGGAGGGGAAGCAGAACTTGAGATGGGACCCAAAGGAAAGGCAGACCTAGAGAAAGAGAGGCAACTGTATTCAGCGTTAGTAAACTTCACAACTTATAAATATGCTGCATTTATTCTTTCAAGTGTGTCAAATACATTAAAACAGAGACAAAGAGAAGCAAACTGTGTGAACAGAGATACAAATGGGGCATGATCTAGTGATTAAGGGGCGTTGAGCAGGTTGAGCAGTTTGGTTATGCTAGGGAAGCAGAAGGTTCTAATGGGTATTCTCTAGGAGTGAAGATGCTCAGGGGATTGTGGGGCTGTGAAGGATGGGCTAGGATACCTGGGATTTCTTAGATCCCACATGACATTGAAGGAAATAGGGCTTAAACTCTAATAATTTGAGGTCAAAGTAAAGACACTAGAATGGTAATAAACAGGGTAAATTGTCACCCAGGGTAAATCATAGAGAGAAGTAACCAGTCAGTAAATGCAAATTGAATTTGGTTGCAAATAAAACCAGTGTGAGACCAGCCCCCCCTCCCCCAATTCTGTGGAATTGTAGGTGCTGTTTAGTGGTGGTTAAAACGTGTTGGCTCTTGTTTGACTCTTGCATAAGCTCTTTCCTCAGGTTTTTTTTTTTAATCTCTGGGTTACTGTCAATTCTGGCCTTTTCAATATGGATATGAATTGAAAAATGGATTTGGATTTAAAAGCCTAGTTTTTTGCCTATGAAATTGTATAAAGTATGTACAATATGTTGGGTATTTTTTTTTTAATACAGAGCCTTGAGTGAGTTATAGACAATTTTTTTTCATCTTGAGAAATTGGCCCATCTTGATGTCATATGTTATATAGATGATGATATGATCATTTCACAGCTTCTTAGTACTTATCAATACAACTGTGAAGATGGACTTAGCATTTTCAGCTCTGAGGGGTTTTTGGTTTTTTTGAAAACACAACGGGTCATCTGTATCTCAAAGTTAATACACACCTGATGTTCCTGATGTAGGGCAGTCACAGAGCGAGACCAAATACTTTGGGCACAAAGTGATAGAATATTATACAGGTTTTGTTGGTGGGCATGTGCTTTTGAAATCAACTGCATTCTGAAATGGACATTCTTACAGTTTGTCTTTCTTCCTTTTTTTTTTTTTTCCCGAAAGGACCTTCTTAAGAAATGCTACTCTGCCAAGGCATCTTACCTCTTCCAACAGGATAAATTCTATGATGTCAGCTATGACACGGGAGACAAGTCTATCCAATGTAGCAGAAGACCAGACGCATTCAAGTTCTGGATGACCTGGAAGGCTCTGGGCACATTAGGCCTTGAGGAAAAAGTTAATCGTGCTCTTGCTTTATCTAGGTACTTGCTCTGTGTGTGTGTGTATGTGTATGTGTGTGTGTCCATGGGTGTCTAATAGAAAGATGTTCTTCCATATATGTATTCCTTCTTTCATCTAATAACCATTTTCTCAGTACCTAGTATGTGTTAGGAATTGCCAACAAAGCAGTTCTACCCTCTGCCCTCCAGCATCCCAACCTAGTGAGAGATACCTCCAAGTGACAAAGCAGATAAAATACAGGTGCACCTAGTTTTTGGTAAAGGGAGGTACACGGTGCTCCAGAAGCACTCGGGAGGGTTCCCTGGTATGTTCTTGAGGGATGTTAGCAGAGGTTTCCTGGAGGAAGTGGCATTCAACTAAGACCCAATGAAGAAAGGGGAGAAGATTGATTCAGGAGGAGGGAGCACCAGTTCCAAATCTCTGGGTGTGGGAGAGATCCTGGTGACTTCAAGGACCCGAAAAGATGATCTGTGAGAATGTGGGGCTGGTGGAAAGACATACAGATAAAGGTGATGTGGAAGCACCGTCGTTGCTGCCTTCTTGTAACGTAAAGACAAAGCTTTTGAAACCACTTTCAACGACACTACAAAAGCTCTTGAGATACAGGTGCTGGGTGCTTGCCACCAGAGCAGGACTCTGCTGGTAAGCTTGGACCAGTGTGTGTGGATGGCAGGCCATGGCCAAATGCAGTTTTAAATGTGATTTGTTGGGCCTGAGCTCCATTGGGTTAACCTGGATTGTGTTTTTTAAAAATCAAACATTTAAACATTCCAAATATTTTTAAATAGAGAGACCGTCAGAAATCTAGATTTGTGGTTTCTCTCAAAAGATCAGAGTGCTCTCAGTCCCACCTGATGACAAGGCACTGAACATGGTGATGCCTGACTCTGGAGACCCACAGTGCCCTCCACGCCCCCTGGTTTTTGTTGAGCCTATTTTACTGTGGCACAGAATGCTAATAGCTGGGACTCAAAAGTGAGGTCCACCATTGACAAGCTTTGTGACTTGGACAAGTTGCTAAAACTTTCTTTACCTCCATGGTATACCAGTAAGATGGAAGTAACAACAGCTTCAAACTCAAACAACTGTTAGTAGAATTAAATGAATTGATATTTGTAAAACACCCAGGATGGTGCCTGGCATATGCCACATGCTATATGAGTTTTATAAGTTATTATTTCTTACTTGCTTGGCCACTAGAAGCATCAGAGTTTGTGATCTCCGGTTTGCATAATCTCTCCTTCTTTACTACCTGTTCATATTTCAATTGCAAAAACCTGCAGTGTCTCCTTAGAGATTTAAACAATTTCCTCTCTCTATACGGAAGCGGTATGGGTGCTCTATGCGCCTCTCTGTGTGACAGTGATGCTCTGAGCATCACTGAGGACTGTCTAAAAACCCAGTATCTTAAAGCAGCAATCGTTTATTCTAAGAGGTCTGCAAGTTGGCTGGAGTGGCTTCATCTCATCCTGAGGCGGCTGTGGGGGTAGGAGGAGGGTCTGGGTCTCCTGCCTGCATGTCTTGCAACTTCCTTGGACCAACGGGCCAGCCAGAGCCTGGTTTTGTGATGGTGGTAACAGAAGCCCAAGAAGGCAAGCATACTTTAAGCTCCCGATTGCATCATGTCTGTTAGCATTCCAGTGACCAAAGGAGATCACATGGCCTAATTCAATGTCAGATGGCCAAACTCAATGTCAAGAGGCAGAAAGAACTGCAAGGTTACATGGCGAAGGGCTTAGATATAAGGACAGGGAAAAAGACGGCTTTGGCACTTTCAGAAGACTATTAGAAGTCAGCAATTCTGGTGATTTTGGTTTAAAAAGTAGTTTGAAAAATCTGTAAATACTGTGTCTGTTGGTAAGCAACAGAAACCTTCATTCAAGGCATTATAAACAAAGAAAGGTAATTTATTTGCTCATGTTACTAATAAACCAGTGTAGTGATGACTATGGAATGGCTTATTCTAGGGGCTTAAACAAGATCACCAGGCCTTAATCTCTGTCCATCAATCAGGTCTGCTCTCCTCCATATTCAGTTTATTCCTCTGTAGGAAGGTAGCTGCCAGGAGGGTCAGATCTATAGCCTCCCAGGTTCAACTTCAAGGTCAAAAGGAAAGAGTGCTCCTTTCTCAACAATCCCAGGGAAAGTTTTAATTCCTTCTGAATGAGGCAGATGTCCATATCTGAATCAATCACTGTTGCCAGGGAAATGTGATATTGAGTCACATGCTCTCCCTTGGCACTGGGAAGACTGTCGACTCCTCCTACGTATATAGAATATACTGACACTGGGTGAGGAGTGTACCTCTGTTAGAAGCAGGGATAAAGTGCCTTCGTCAGAAGTGGGGAGATAACTACACAGTGGTGAAAACATGAAACTGTCTACCACAAATATCCATAGTTGCCCATTAAACTAAAAGTTCAGAAAGCTCTGTTCCCTTGTTTGTATTTTTCTCATACTATTTAAGTATGCTAGACTCTGCATTATTTTATCAAAGCTGCTAAGTAATTCTATGACAGGTGTCTTAAAACAAGGCTAGATGTAAATATTTGATGATCGTATTTATTACAAAGTTAACATTCATCTCAGGGTGGAATTTAATTTATAGTCCAAGGTTACTTCCTAATTTTGCAGAGAAATATCACAGGAGGATAAATGTAAACATTTCAGTTCAGTTCAACAGCACATTGTTTGTAAATGTTTGTCAGGTTGAATTGAATTGAATTAACATTTCAGCGAGCATCACTGCAGACTCTGTGACCTATATTTAAAATAATCCCTTTTCTGTCATGCTGTTAGTCATAATGGTTTTCTTACCTTAACTTTCCACATTCTTGATATCCAACAGTCCATTCCTGGGGTGGGCAAAAGCCATCCTCTTCCCCCATCCCCAGTGACAGGTGCCAAGGAAGAGTCCTTTTAGGCATGTCACTTGGAATGAATGTGAAATTATAAACTTGGAGAACGTTTCTCTGGGATTAAGAATTATTTCACAATAGCAACACAAGTGCTTTATTTTCATGATTTTATGTCTTTTCAAATTGAATGTGGTTCTGCTTTTTAGGAAAGAAGAAACATTTTCTGAATTCTGAGGTCTGTTCTATTAGTTGGAGCCTACGTGCAGTTGTGCACTGGTAAACTGTTTCTCAGGAGGGGAAAAAGGCCCCAATTTGTAATGTCTGCCAATTTCCGTGGTGTAAATATTCCCACTGTGGAAAATTGCATGCTACCAACAGTCACAGCTGGTAAACTTCTGATTATTTAGCAATTGGCTCTCACTAGCCAGTACAAACTAACTCTATACTACCATTGATTATATGAGCCAGCATAATCGGTTCAAACCACTGGCTGGTGGGAGTTAAAATACCATTTCTCATCAAGCCTACTGACCTGCAGCCACTTGTTTTAGAGTTTACCTAATAAAAATGATTCTCATCCACTGTCAAAAGACTATTTGGCTTAATTTCTAGGTCAGACCAACACTGTTTTGTTTCCAAGAAGTATGATTTCCTCCAGTAGATAACAACTCTAGCAAAGTAAAGCTGCAGATGACAATTGTGTTACTATCTGCAGTACACATCTGTCATCAGCAGCCTGAGGTAGACAAGATGTCCATTCCCACAGGCCCTACCTAGGTCAGGTCTCTTCAACACAGAGAAGGCTGTGCAAGTCTTTTCCCCTGGCATATTGCAGTAAGGATTGCACTGATTCCATAGAAACAACATTTCCATGTTCCTGAATCTGAATGGAACTTAGTTTTAAAATTTGTATATTGACCTTAAGATTTTGTATATTGACCTTAAGACCAGATTTTGATGGACCAATGGACAGCCATCACCCTGATCAGATGTTCCCTCTTCCTTGGGAAAGCAAGAGCAGACCTTTTCAAGAGGACAATGATTCCTATTTTATGAGTTGTCAGAAATCCAGCAAGAAGGAACTAATTAGTTCCTAGAAGATCTCTAAGGCTTTCCCTAATTTCCATTTGACCCTTGTCATTCCAATGGATGAGATAACATTTCTCTCAAGAAATATTAGTGACAAAAAACTTGCTTTCTCCTTTGGTTGTTGGAAAACCAGTGTCATTGGGAACCTAAAGCAGCATGTGATTATTAAGCATAATTGAAACCCAGAAGGCTGAGGTTTATTAAAACCACCATTTCAGGCACAAGGTGATTGTGATCTCTGATATCTAGTTAGAAAAGTCGAAAATGTGTTACAATACCCAGGGCTACTGGTTGCTGAGGGCACCTTGTAGGCCTTTGTTACAACACTCAAGTTAAATGGATATTCACTAAGGGGTAATTTTTAAAGCAAATCTAGAAGAGTCATGTGCGTAAGTCTTTTCAAGAACAACAAACAGGTCAGGAACTCCCATTCTGCTATGTTGCTAGGTCTCCAGTGTATCATTTATCTATTCCTCTGACACACAATCTCTGTAATCTCTCAGATGGAATTCATTTCACTGACTTGCATGAACACTGAGGGATTTATTGGTACCAGTATGGAAAAGGTAAGCAGTAACACAAGGCAATGCAATTTTGTGCTAGTGTATTTCTCTAGGTGAGGAGAGGGAGAGAGTCTAGAAGACTATGGAAGGGCCAACGTTTTCATTTTTTTCTTTATATTTGTGATTTTAAAAACATCACAGTGCTGTAAAATGTAACATGTAGGTGTCTGTGATGAATCACACATGCCATGCAATATGTTCTCATATATGCAGAGCATACAGAAAGCATATGGAAAAAAATCCCAGGAGTTCTGGGAGGTTCCATTGCATCAGAAGAAATTTCAAATGAGATGAGACTGGGAGAGGCACTTGGTCCAGAGTGCTCCAGGGAGACTCCAAGTGGCTGGTGAATTGAGAACCGGACTGGAAAGTCTATTTCTGGAAAGGAATGTATGTCCTGCAAAAGGGCAAGTGAAATGCACAACTGTTAAATGGACTCATGGAACTAAGGAGGGAAATGTTTCAGAGCAAGATTTCATTAATGTACATTTCAAAACTATGCCAGGATCGTAATAAAATGAGTTTTTTACCCAGTAGGATTGGTGAAAACTTACTAATGTGTATTTTTTTCTCCTCTCTTCTTGCTAAGCTTAGTGGGAAGGACTGTGAATTTTATGACGCTATTGTTCCTTTTTGAACCCATTTACTTGGATGCCTTTTGGTAGAAGTGTTTTATGGTTCCTGAGTTTTATCAAAAAACTCAATGTATATCTTTTTTTTTCTGGCTTGTATAAGATAAGAATAGAGGTGGGTTTTTTTTTAATGTATTTTATCTTTAGGCTGTTTCCAGATACTGAAAAGTTGTGAGGAATAAATCATCCTATGAATGTAGGCAGAAGTGACCTAAACCTTATTTGGATCCCCTACCCCAAAACTCATTTCATTTAAGCATTTATTTAAGAAGAGGGTAGGTACCCTATAGAAGAGGAACTTTATGCTAGCATTTCTGAACCTACGCTCCATGGGATAATAGACTTCCAGAAGATCTTAATAGATGTTCTTCCAAGAAATGTTTCCACGGTCAAATATGTTTTGACAATGCTAACCAATACATTGGTCCTCTCTTGGAGGTTCAAAGTGTTCATTAGCACATTAAAGGCTCTGAGGGGCTTGTAACGTAGAAACATTTTAAACTTTAGCCAGTAGGCAGGCACTGTTGACTGTTCATCCAAAAACCATTCTTCCTTTTTCCTTGCCAACAGAACCTCAATTTTATATAGATAGCAATATTCCAGCTGGGAACATTGACCTAAGCCTATCCCCTTTGCCAGTCATTAGCTTAGGGGTGGATATATGACTTAGGTTCAGTCAATAAGATACAGGGGGCTTCCCTGGTGGCGCAGTGGTTGAGACTACGCCTGCCGATGCAGGGGACATAGGTTCGTGCCCCGGTCCGGGAAGATCCCACATGCCTCAGAGTGGCTGGGCCCGTGAGCCATAGCCGCTGAGCCTGCGCTTCCAGAGCCTGTGCTCCTCAACGGGAGAGGCCACAGCAGTGGGGGGCCCGTGTACCGCAAAATAAATAAATAAATTAATTAATTAAAAAAAAAGATACAGGAAGAAGTCTATGAAGGCTTCTGAGGAAAATATTCTTACCTAAATAGAAATTAAGAGAAAATGCATTTTGCTCCAGCCTCCTCTCTTTCTTCCTGGGACACTGTCACATATAGATGTGATGTGTGGAGCTGTGGCTGCCATCTTGTGAACACAAGTGAATTCACTAACACTCTGAACATGGCAGGCTGAAATAATAGAAAATGCCTGGTTCTTGGTGACATTACTGAGCTTTCCAACCAGCTCAATAAATGTTCTCACGAATTAAGCCAAGTACACTTCTAATTTTAAGCAAAAGCAATCTAATGGATATGCCTAGCATTGCTCAAATTTATTTGAATGGAACCCTTTCATGTGGGAAACCTATTAACACGGTATACCAAGGAACATAGTTTGGGAACTCGGTGTAAACCTTTTATTATTGTTATAACTCTTTATCCAAATCACCTCCACCCTCAGTTCAGTTGGGAGTGTTTGTTACACTGGGTTTTACAGGTTCTGAGAGTGACTGCATGGGGCCATTGATCAGGCACAGAGCCCAGATCCACATGGTTAGTAAAGAGCAGAGTTTTAACTGAAATGATTCAGCTCTGCCTTAGGATGCCTTTATCCCAGGAGCAGTGTTAGCCAGTTTGACAGATATTTTAAACTGAGAGTATAGGCAGTGTGTCGAAGTTTCATCTTAACAGTCTTAATCTTTTGGGGAAGGATTTTACAAATCTAGTTCCACATCTCCATTACGTGCATGAGGAAACTGAGGAGGGCTCAGGGAGTCTGAGGAGTTTGCCTAGAATCACAAAGTTGATCAACTGCACAACTAGAATCTTCTAGAGTCATTCCCTGGATTTCATAGCCTGGGGGTATCCAAGATTAGTGCAGGCCCCCTCAGAATGGAATCATGGCACTGAGTTAGCAGATTGCCGTTATATTTGTGCCTGAAAAGGTAAGAAAAAATAGGGTTCATGAAGCTTTCCTTGTATAGATAAAGATTGTATATGTCTATCTATTTTGTGATTTGTATTTTTTTCTTTTATTAATTTCCTTTTCAAAAATTATGAGTAACCACACCTATGAAGCTTTGCAGAGATATAAAAAGAGAGTAAATAGTCTCTACCTCCCCACTGCATCCTGTTTCTCGCTTCCTCAGGTAGACATCAAGGATGTCTTTAGGATGTGGTCTTCCATACTTCATTCCATGCTCATATATACATGTGGAGAGGGATCACTTATGCTTTTTCTTTTTTTTATATTTTCTTAAAAAGCAGAATCATATTATCTACATTTCTCAGTCCCTTGCTTTCATCTCTTACTAATATATCATGAGCATCCCAGTGGTTTAATTGAAGTGGATATAATCCATTCTCTTTAATAGCTGCATCGTAGTACCTGTGTTGCTATAATACATTTTATTTTACCCTTTGCCAATTTCTGGATATTAATCTTTTTTCCAATTAGTCCGTATGGAATACACACACATACACATGCACATGTAGATTTAGATGCAGCAACATTTGTGTATACATCTCTCTCTCTCTCTCTCTCTCTCTTTCTATCTATCTGTGTTAGTGTTGATGAGGTTTTCCTGGTAGACCAGCATCTCATAAGTGGTTTGCTGGATCAGAAGCTATGAGTATTATTAATTTTGAAAGGTTTATAGCAGCTTTCTATCACATTCACTAGCACTGGATGTTGTCCCTCTTTAAATTTGTTTCCAGTGTCCTGTGGGCAACAGGTTTAGTATTGTTATTTTAATTTGCACTTCTTTGGTTACCAGTGATCTTGAGCATCTTTTCTAATGTTTATTGACCATTGGAATTGCTTTTATCGAAAGTTAGGCAGTGTGCTAACGGTGTAAAACTACAGCGACATGACATCTCCTGAAAAAAGATTCAGGGAAAGGAGTATGTAGAAAGAACATCAAATACTTTGTGAATCTGTGTGTGTGTGTGTGTGTGTGCATGTGTGTGTGTGCGTGTGTGTGTGTGTGCACGCGCAGGCACGTGTGTGGTGTCACAACATTATTCCTCAAAATAAAAGATTCGTATTATCCAGTTAATATCGATAGGATTTTTTAAGATATTTTATAATTTAAAGATGATATAATCTGTATGCTAAGCACCGATACTTAACCTTATGCAAAAAGCTAAAAAAATTGTTCGGGAAAAAAGAATTTCATCCTATTAACTGGTGTATTCCATATCCACATTCTAGAATGTCCTTTAGTCAATAAACATAGTAATAATAATCCCCCATTTCCACAGTTTATATTCTATACAATTTTTTACATATGATTTTATTTAAGTTTTTTACAACATCCTTTTGAGATTGGAAAATCAGAATGTGTTATTCCAGTTTTACAGGTAAGGGAATTGAGGTCCAAAGAGGAGCATTTCTTTGTTGCCCTTAAATATTAATTGAATATATGTAATTTAGTTACACAATCAATTCCATATGATGGTACCATAATTCCATATGACCGAACAGGATTTTCAAAGCCAGTGCTTGCCTGCTTCCTTCCTTCCTTCCTTTCTTTTTGGCTATAACATATAAAATTACAAAATACCCTGGAAAGTAATTTTTGTCAGCACCTCCGATCATTTCCTTACATTTGACCCCCAAATTTGAAATACTGGGTCAATTGTTATGAACTTTTCAAAGCTCATGAACAAATCACTAGTTTTCAAAGCCAATTGTTCAGAAGGTTTATCTTTTTATTTAGACAATAACCAAGCCCAGTGGGGCAGAGTCAGTGTTAATTTACTCTACATTCTCAATGTCATTTTAGTCTTTTCTCCATCACATTCCATATCTCATGTAGCTGTGCCCTTTGCTTATGGCATGATAATTCTTTTTTCCCTGACATTCAAGATAACTTCATAGACATTCTATCAATGGCTACAACCCACTTACTTTTACCATAATACCAGTGATCAGTCTTTCTTCCCTCTGGCCTGGCCTTGGGAAGAACACACAAGCAAGACTAAACACCAAAAACTTTTACCACCAAGCCAGCTAGATAATTTAAGTACCTATGCTAAATCCCCATCTAGAATATGAATGAGATATATATCCAATCTACTTTGTGTGGCTTTCACACTTGGGTTGAAGTTTGATGCTAACATGTAAGATAGACATCATCTCATCAAAGAGATGTACCTTTTTACTCAGGCCCCAGTGGATTGCAGTAGACTCAGGTGTATCCGTCTAAATACAGACCTGTGCCTGTACATGTACCCTTACTTATTTCTAAGCCTTGTCTCTGCATCAGAAATTATAGTTTTATTGTATGTCAGCCATGTTCATGGAATTTTTAGATTGCAGATTATAAATATTATTTTGCCTTTTTTTTAGGTACCTAGTAGAAGAAATCAAGAAAAGAGAAGGATTCAAATTACTGATGGAAGTAAGTGATTACAGAATTGTGCTTGTGATTTTGTCAGTCAACAGTGATGAAGGTGGTAATTTTCTAATCTATTATATTTCATTGGTTTTTGTGTTGCAGACTTAGAAACAAGTCATTAGCTTAATTCATAGAGTCCATTATGTTAATTTACTCTATTAGTGAGTATTTTTCCTTTGTTGGATTGAGAGAACACACTTGCCTTAAGTATTGAAAATTACAGTGCTCAATAATAATTACCAAGGATAACACTGAATAAATTATGACCTGTCTCTTGATATATAAATTGCATAATGATTGTACTGCAAACATTCAACTGTGCTATAGTGGTGCTTCTGTGAAAAATCAATTAAGTGAATGTACAATAATGCATATAGTTTTCTCTTTTTATAAAATAATGAGAGCATATTAGCTTTCGAGCAATGGAAATATAAGTCATTTTGTTGTTGGATTGTTTGCTATATATAAGAAATATGGTGGTTACAAAGAGAGATTATTGGGTTTTTTTCTAAAATATATGGTTAGAAAATATGAAGAATATTATTTAATTCTGATTTTTAAGAAATATAAAGTGTGAGGTTTGCTTAGCTCTTCTTATAGCATATACTTTATAGCAATTTTTAACATAATAAAAATCACTTAGAGACTGCAGCCTAGGAATCTATCCTGTATATAAGCAATCTGGCTAGTTTTTGGTATTCATTTATTTGGCAAGATTTACTGAGCAATTGTTACGTGCTGGAGATATAAGACAGGGAAGTTCCCCACTCTCATGGTGCTTACATTCAAAGGGAAAGTGACAGGCAATAAACAAGCAAATTATTACATGGGAAACATCAAGTTGGGGGAAGTCTTAAGAAAACAATAAAACAGATTCATGAAAGATAATAAGTAATTACAAATAACTCATTAGACAGTTCCAGATGTGGGAAGTACTATAATGGAAATAAATAGGGTAAAATGCTGAAATGGGGGGTGTGGGTGGTGGTGGCCTGTTTGGTTGGGATGCAGGTAGGGCCCTCTGGGGTTGCCTCTGTGCTGAGACCTGCTGAATGATGGTAAGAAGCATGCCGCGCAGATGTTTGAGGGAAAGGCATTCTAGATAGAATCAACAAACAACTGCCAAGGCTTGAAGCTGAAAAAAGTTCTGTGTGTTTGAGGAGCCAAAAGAAGGTGCATTAAGCAAGGGGGAGAGATAGTCGGTGATAGTGTGGAGAGGTTGGCAGAGACCAGATCTGCTGGAGCCAGGCGGGTCATGGTAAAGACCTTTGGCTTTTATTCCAAGAGTAATCTTTGGAGAAGTTTTCAGCAGAGAGGAGTCTGATTTCCATTTTGAAAGATGGTGCTGGATGTCATGAGAAGAGAGGGAGGAAGTGGTGGTGAGGGGAGGACAAGAAAAGAATAAGCGAGACAAGGTGGGAGACTGTTGCAGTAACTTGGGTGAAATGTGATGATGGTCCTCAGATGACTTCGGGAAACACTGCTCCGGAGACTCCTGGCTGTGGATTCTCCCACTGTCTGCAAAGGGGGCATCTGATCAGAAGGTTCTAAGAATCCAGACTCCCTGAAAACTAGGAATGTAAAGGAACTTGCAGAAAGAGCAGAAGAGTCCATATTTAAATGACTTTCTGGTAACACCACTAAAAAGCAAGAAGACCAGTTTAGAATGTGGAACCTTCCACAGTACAGCTGACCTGGTTTCTTCAACAGGTCAGTGGCATGAGGAAAAATAAAGGAGAGTGTGGTGTTGATCACTTCCGGGGTCAAAGAAACCTAAGAGGCAGAACAACCAAAGGCAACATATGTACCTGTTAGAACCCTAGTTTGAGGGAGCCAATTGTAAAAAGTAAATTTTGAAACAGTTGGGGAATTTCCAATATGAACTGGTAGGAGTTATCACTGATTCTGTTAGACATGACAGTGGCATTATAACTACAGAAGAAAATGTCTGTATTTTCTAGAGATGCGTACTTACCATGTAAGGATGAAACAAGAGCTATCTGACTGGATTGAATTTGAGTTTGAATCACCTTTTTTATTTTCTTGAGGTTGAATTACCTCTTTGTTTTCTCAAGTTTGAATTGCCTTTTTTATTTCTCTGGCTGTGGGAGCTATAGGTCTTAAGAAAAGTGCTGTACACCTCAGAACTGTGTCATTTTTTTTTTTAGAACTGCACAGTCTTTTGATAGAGCTGAGAGGAAAAGTGACGAGAAAAATGATGAACTGATTTAAAAGTTATTTATATACCTTCCTAAAGGCTTAAAAATTGAGGGAGGAACCTCTTACCATCATCTTTAGGGAAATGCAAACATTCACATCCTTGTAATGAAAGTTAAGGTGGATTTTAAGCGTTAGGCAGCCTTCTGCCCTGGATATTTTATCTGTGCGAGCCAGACGGCCCCAAAGCAGGGAAGGTGGCTCCTTCAATGGTCCTCCAGAATTCCTACTTATAAGAGATTTTGTATGTGATCTGCATTTGCCTCTTTTCTCTGTATCCATTTAGAGAAATGAAGTAAATTTACACCTTGAATTTCACATATAAATGTCAAATTGATTAGCCTCTTTTTGTTAACAAATGCCTTCCTTGCACTGATTAAATATAACCCTAATGCATACTTAAGAGAAGAGATACACAGGTTTGATGAGAGCCCAGGTCTGTAAAACTGCAAGGTTTTCAATTTAGGAAAAAACAAAGTCTATAATGATAGATACATATATTTCACTGTGAAGCAGATGGCAGTGAGAATGTTAAGTGGAACATTACAAACAGTAAATGAACACAACCACACAGAGTATCTAGTACTTGAATATCTTTCCCTGAAAAGAACAAAAGTAATGCATATCTTATTGAAGATGATTGAAACTTATCATTTCAAAGGAATTCTGCATTATTCATAGGCTCCTGAAAATCCTATCTTTATTTTTCCATGTTGGATCTAAGATCTAATAGATGTTTTCTTAGCCGTATATACTGTCATTCACATGTTTATTTTGATCTCTTGGGAGAGTCCTAATTATTCAACTTTTTGTTTTTCTCTTCCTGATTTCTGCCTTAGAAAGAGTTATTTAGGTTTCATAGACTTTCTGAGTTACAAAGGATCTTCAAGGACATCTAGTCAACTTCCTGCTCAGTGCAGGAAACCTCTCTTGATAGTTCTTGTAACAGGAAGTCAACTTCTGCCAGGACACTTCCTGTGTAAGAGAATTCACAGTTTATTCCTCTTCCAGGGAGCTCTAAATATTCATATTCTAATACTTACTGAATCCTACTATTAGGATTTGATATGTATCAAGCACATTGCAACTTACAGTTTTTTAAATATAGTTTTTATATAGATTTATTAGATCATAACAACCTTCTATTTGCTAAATTCAATGCACATCCTTTAATCTTCTTCTTGGACTCCTGCAACATTTTGCACCATTATCCACTTCTTTCCTGTCTTGGTTCCTTTAACTTTCTCTCCCAGTTTTTCTCCTTTCCATGTGACTTTCTCTTCTCAGTCTCCGTGTGAAGGTCTCTTCATCTGGGGACTGCTTAAATGCTCTCCATTCTTTTGTCTTGGCCCTTTCCTGTGTCCACATACTCTCCCTGAAATGTTTTATCCATGTCTAGAGCTTTGTCATCGATAGTCTCAATAATGTCTCCATCCCTGACTTGTCTCTTCAGCTTCAGTCCTTTGAATATAGGTATGTCCTGGAATTTTCCAGACTCCCACAGTCACCTCAAATTCATCATTTCTAAAGCTGAAGTGTAGCCATTTTCTTTACCAAAATTTTGATAAATACATTTTCCAGATGAATTTTTGGAACTCTTTTCCATTAGAACTATGATCCATCTTCTTCTTTTTCCTTAGAACTATGATTTATCTAAACCAAAGTCTCGATGTTGTCTTCACCTATTTCCCTTCTCTACTCCTAAAGCCCCACCTTAGTTCAGGCTCCTCTTAGCACTCAGGTTGGTGCTGTCTCCCAACTCATCCGCTGCTTCCAGTCTTAGACCCCTTTATCCCATCTCCACGCTGCAGCCACCCTGTGGGCTTTCTAATAAAATGAAATCTGTCGCCTAGACTGAAACTCTCCAGTTGCCTCTGGATTCAAGCCCCGACTCCCCAGCATGGCCAGTGAGGAAGCCCTTTGTGAAAGGATGCCGATCTCTGTTTCCAGCCTAAACCCTCTTCAGCACACCTTGCCATCTAGTCATTCCAAGTACTTGCCATCACCCTGAATACACCAACTTCTACCTGTGTACTATTCACTTTGCCAGGAATATTTCTTGGATTATGAGAAATTTCTTCTTTGAAAATGCCCATACCATTGCAGCTTGATTGCCTGTACCTAGCTTTATTACTGTTCTCTGAGTTCCTGGAGATAAGCATAAAATGTAAGTCATGTTTCTCATCCCAATGCCTGGTCCAATATCTAGAACATGTAAAAAATTTGAGTTATATTCTGTGTTTAAATCATATGAAATTGAACATTTCAGTTGCCCTTCTTTGGACATGCTGTAACTTTTTTATGTTCCCCTTCTAATATGTAGGCAGAAATTAACACAGTGATGTGTCTCACCCAGTGAAGATTTTCAAGTGGGACTGTTTATCCACTTGAAAAGCACATCTTTCTACCAATATAGTTCCAGGGACTAGTCACTGCACTAGTAGAGTGCCTTCTGTGTGCCAGATGTGGTGGTAAATGTTGGAAATAATCTTTTTACTCATCAAACCAACTCTGTGGGGTAGACAAAATAATCTCCATTTTATAGATTAGGAAGCTGAAGCTTAGAGAGTTTGACACTTGTCCAAGCAAAGACCTGGTGAAGTTGAGATTCAAACTGCATCCATGTGACTCCAAAACCCAGTCTTTTTGTGCTACTAAGTGCTGCCTTCGGAATTTTTCAGTAGTCTAATCAGTTACTTAAAACTTGTGAGCTTGAAGTCAAGTAAAATCCATCATGACCCCCTTCTCCATTCTATATTTGCATGATTGATCATTTCAGTCTATGTGCTATATTCTACATTTATACTTATTAAAAAGCATACTGCTAGTTTTTATTATTATTATTAATCATCATCATCATTGTGATCTAATGATATTTCAGCAACAGAGATGAATTTCTTTTGACAAAGCTCAGTTTTAGAGAATACAAGCTACTATATCTTGGTGACCACTGACTTTTTTTCCCCCAAGGGTCTCATATTATTTTCTCAATAATCCTTGCTGGAATTGACATCAAAGCACTGGCTTTATTTCTTGGAATATATCTCCTTTCTTTCTCTTTGAAAATCAGGATAGAATGAACCCATCTTTTCTTTAGTGACACTTCTCTACCTCTCCATGAATTTTTAAAGATGATGACAATGCTTTTACTGCTACAGGTTTTTTGTGCCCTTCTCTATCATCCATCTGGTCTAGACACTTGGATTCCCTTCTCAATGTTGTGGTGTTAGACAATATGGACTAAATGTGGTCCTAAGACGCCCAAGAGGCCAGACTTTTATATATGTCGGGAATTAAGTGGCATGTGAATGGTTCTACTCTGAAAATACACTTTACTGCTTTGAAGCTACTTGAAGAAAGTCTATATAAAATAAAAGCTACAGAGGCAAAGAGACAGGAAAACTCAAATATGTTCCTTGTGGATATTCAAGGGATGTTTTTTCCAAGTTTTAATAATTTGGGGAATGCCCATAGTAAAGGTATTCCACCAAATGGAGCATCAAATTTCCTCCAATGAAATGAAATGTCAGAAAGGCTTCACCAGTTCTCAAATATCATAGCACTAGAGCCACACCATTCTAAAAGAGACTGGGCCAAGGTATCACAGATTTGTCACTTCCAAAATATCTAAACTGAAACTTATTGAAGGAAGAAAATATAAAAGGTGGTTCAAAAGGACTAGGTCCTAACTTATAATATATAGAGCAGATCTGGTAGCAGATAGAAACTGTTACAAAATGATTCATAATGTTGCCATGCAAATGAAAAAGAATGGCTTATTTAATGATGTATTAGGGTCCAATAAAAAGACAAAAACTGCACAGTAATCTGAAGTGGGAAAGTGCAATGTAAGGAATTATCGTGCTTGCTTTAGCAGCACATATATTAGAAAAGATTAGGATGCTCCCTGTGCAAGGATGACATGCAGATTTGTGAAGAGTTCCATATTTTAAAAAAAAGAATTATTAACAGGGGATTGGAGTCATGGGAGATTGCCTCGCAGGAGAGAAAGAGACCCTAAAAAATACAGAAATAGCAGATACTGTAAAGAACAGACATCACTCCTAGAACTGAGATGGAGCACTGAGCAAGAGGCCACCCCCACCCAGGGCTGAGATCCAGACTTGATTGGAGAGGGTGCAGTGTGGCTCACAAGATGACAGGGAAGTCCCCCAAGATGTCACACAGGTGGGGTCTCTAAGAGTCCAGCCCCTGGAGTGCTGGAGGATGCTGATATCAGGGCACTGCCATATTTTATAACTCACTCAAGCCATCCAAGGCAAGGTGGCTCGCTGGCAGCCCTCCCTGTGAAATCCCCAGAGGAGAGTGTGCAAGGAAAAACCATTTATGGGCATCCTCCTGTGACCAGGCTGCTGTGAAGCCGCCACAGGGTGTGGTGTTGGGGGAAGCTGACAGGGGCCACTTTTGCTGCTGGTCATCAAAACTGCTGAAAAGAGCCCCACCTACTGCAGGAGCCCCATGAGATGAGTGCACGTGACCAGGAGGAGACACCTCTTCCTTCTCCGTGTCCCTCCAGCACCCTCTGGTGATAAAGACTCCGATTGGACCAGATGGCAAGGAGAAATATTTATAGAGTCCACCTCCATTATTGGAGAACATAAAGAAAGGGTGGATTTGGAGCTGAGAGGCAATAAATTGATAACTGACATAAATGGCACCTGGAAAAAAATCTTCGTTGATACAAAGACGCAAATTCTTAGAATCTAGTGACAGATAATAACTCTGTTTTTTTCTACATTCTAATCAACCATAGTGACTTTATTTATTCACAAAAAGATTTATTCACATTAGATGATTAAACAATTTGAAGGCCAGTACATTCTATTCTAGAGAAACCAAATTAATCATAAATTAGAAAACCAAGTATAAATTGTGTAGATCTGTAAAGACTATTGTAGTCTCATGATAAATGTTTATGGAATTGACTTGAATTATAAAGTACTCCATTCTGTTTTTTAATTTTTTTTAAACATTTCTTTATTTTTCCCATGTTCAATATTAGTTATCTGTCTTATACACATCAGTGTATACATGTCAATCCCAATCTCCCAATTCATCACACCACCACCACCACACCCCACCTTCCCCCATTTGTGTCCATACGTTTATTCTCTACATCTGTGTCTCTATTTCTGCCTTGCAAACCGGTTCATCTGTACCATTTTTCTAGGTTCCACATATATGTGTTAATATACAATATTTGTTTTTCTCTTTCTGACTTACTTCACTCTGTATGACAGTCTCTAGGTCCATCCACGTCTCTACAAGTGACCCAATTTCATTCCTTTTTATGGCTGAATAATATTCCATTGTATATTTGTACCACATCTTCTTTATCCATTTGTTTGTCGATGGGAATTTAAGTTGCTTCCATGACCTGGCTATTGTAAATAGTGTCGCAGTGAACATTGGGGTGCATGTGTCTTTTTGAATTATGGTTTTCTCAGGGTATATGCCCAGTAGTGGGATTGCTGGGTCATATAGTAGTTCTATTTTTAGTTTTTTAAGGAACCTGCATAATGTTCTCCATAGTGGCTGTATCAATTTACATTCCCACCAACAGTGCAAGAGGATTCCCTTTTCTCCACACCCTCTCTAGCATTTGTTGTTTGTAGATTTTCTGATGATGCCATTCTAACCGGTGTGAGGTGATACCTCATTGTAGTTTTGATTTACATTATCTAATAATTAGTGATGTTGAGCAGCTTTTCATGTGCCTCTTGGCCATCTGTATGTCTTCTTTGAAGAGATGTCTATTTAGGTTTTCTTCCCATTTTTTGACTGGGTTGTTTGTTTTTTTAGTATTGAGCTGCTTGAGCTGTTTATATATTTTGGAGATTAATCCTTTATCTGTTGATTCATTTTCAAATATTTTCTCCCATTCTGAAGGTTGCATTTTCGTTTTGTTTCAAGTTTCCTTTGCTGTGCAAAAGCTTTTACGTTTCCTTAGGTCCCAATTGGTTATTTTTGTTTTTATTTCCATTACTCTAGGAGATGGGTCAAAAAAGACCTTGCTGTGATTTATGTCAAAGAGTGTTCTTCCTATGTTTTCCTCTAAGAGTTTTATAGTGTCTGGCCTTACATTTAGGTGTTTAATCCATTTTGAGTTTATTTTTGTGTATGGTGTTAAGGAGTGTTCTAGTTTCATTCTTTTACATGTAGCTGTCCAGTTTTCCCAGCACCACTTATAGAAGAGACTGTCTTTCTCCATTGTATATCCTTGCCTCCTTTGTCATAGATTACCTGACCATAGGTGCGTGGGTTTATCTCTAGGCTTTCTATCCTGTTCCATTGATCTATATTTCTGTTTCTGTACCAGTACAATATTGTCTAGATTACTGTAGCTTTGTAGTATAGTCTGAAGTCAGGGAGTCTGATTCCTCCAGCTGCGTTTTTTTCCTCAAGATTGCTTTGGCTATTTGGAACCTTTTGTGTTTCCATACAGATTTTAAGATTTTTTGTTCTAGTTCTGTAAAAAATGCCACTGGTAATTTGATAGGGATTGCATTGAATCTGTAGATTGCTTTGGGTAGTATAGTCATTTTCACAATATTGATTCTTCCAATCCAAGAACATGGTATATCTCTCCATCTGTTGGTATCATCTCTAATTTCTTTTCTCAGTGTCTTATAGTTTTCTGCATACAGGTCGTTTGTCTCCCTAGGTAGGTTTATTCCTAGGTATTTTATTCTTTTTCTTGCTATGGTAAATGGGAGTGTTTCCTTAATTTCTCTTTCAGATTTTTCATCATTAGTGTATAGGAATGCAAGAGATTTCTGTGCATTAATTTTGTATCCGGCTACTTTACCAAATTCATTGATTAGCTCTAGTAGTTTTCTGGTGGCATCTTTAGTATTCTCTATGTATAGTATCATGTCATCTTGAAACAATGACAGTTTTACTTCTTCTTTTCCAATTTGTATTCCTTTTATTTCTTTTTCTTTTCTGATTTCCGTGGCTAGGACTTCCAAAACTATATTGAAGATAGTGGTGAGAGTGGACATCTTTGTCTTGTTCGTGATCTTAGAGGAAACGCTTTCAGTTTTTCACCATTGAGAATGATGTTTGCTGTGGGTTTGTCGTATATGACCTTTATTATGTTGAGGTGGGTACCCTCTATGCCCACTTTCTGGAGAGTTTTTATCATAAATGGGTGTTGAACTTTGTCAAAAGCTTTTTCTGCATCTAATTAGATGATCATGTGTTTTTTATTCAATTTGTTAATATGGTGTATCACATTGATTGATTTGCATATATTGAAGAATTCTTGCATCCCTGGGATTAATCCCACTTGATCATGGTGTATGATCCTTTTAATGTATTGTTGGATTCGCTTTGCTAGTATTTTGTTGAGGATTTTTGCATCTATATTCATCAGTGATATTGGTCTGTAATTTTCTTTTTTTGTAATATATTTGTCTGATTTTGGTATCAGGGTGATGGTGGCCTCACAGATGAGTTTGGGAGTGTTCCTTCCTCTGCAATTTTTTGGAAGAGTTTGAGAAGGATGGGTGTTAACTCTTCTCTGAATATTTGATAGAATTCATCTGTGAAGCCATCTGGTTCTGGACTTTGGTTTGTTGGAAGATTTTAAATCACAGTTTCAATTTCATTACTTGTGATTGGTCTGTTCATATTTTCTATTTCTTCCTGGTTCAGTCTTATAAGATTATGCTTTTCTAAGAATTTTTGCATTTCTTCCACGTTATCCATTATATTGGCATACAGCTGCGTGTAGTAATCTCACATGATTCTTTATATTTCTGCAGTGTCAGTTGTTACTTCTCCTTTTTCATTTCTAATTCTACTGATTTGAGCCTGCTCCCTCTTTTTCTTGATGAGTCTGGCTAATGGTTTATCAATTTTGTTTATCTTCTCAAAGAACCAGCTTTTAGTTTTATTGATCTTTGCTATTGTTTTCTTTGTTTCTGTTTCATTTATTTCTGCTCTGATGTTGATGATTTCTTTCCTTCTTCTCACTTTGGGTTTCGTTTGTTCCTCTTTCTCTAGTTCCTTTAGGTGTAAGGTTAGATTGTTTATTTGAGATTTTTCTTGTTTCTTGAGGTAGGCTTGTATAGCTATAAACTTCCCTCTTAGAACTGCTTTTGCTGCATCCCA
>NC_041231.1:57671277-57672030 GCF_002837175.3 Physeter macrocephalus
GTATGTTCCTATTACCATTTACTTAATTGTTTCGAGTTTGTTCTTGTAGGTCTTTTCCTTCTCTTGTGTTTCTTGCCTAGAGCAGTTCCTTTAGCATTTGTTGTAAAGCTGTTTTGGTGGTGCTTAACTCTCTCAGTTTTTGCTTGTCTGTAAAGGTTTCAATTTCTCCATCAAATCTGAATGAGATCCTTGCTGGGTAATCTTCGTTGTAGGTTCCTCCCTTTCATCACTTTAAGTTTATCATGCCACTCCCTTCTGGCTTGTAGAGTTTTTGCTGAGAAATCAGCTGTTAACCTTATGCGAGTTCCCTTGTATATTATTTGTTGTTTTTCCCTTGCTGCTTTCAATAATTTTTCTTTGTCTTTAATTTTTGCTAATATGATTACTGTGTGTCTCAGCGTGTTTCTCCTTGAGTTTCTCCTGTATGGGACTCGCTGCACTTCCTGGACTTGGGTGGCTATTTCCTTTCCCATGTTAGGGAAGTTTTCGATTATAATCTCTCCAAATATTTTCTCGGGTCCTTTCTCTCTCTCTTCTCCTCTGGGACCCCTATAATGCGAATGTTGTTGCGTTTAATGTTGTCCCAGAGGCCTCTTAGGCTGTCTTCCTTTCTTTTCATTCTTTTTTGTTTATTCTGTCCACTGCAGTGAATTCCACCATTCTGTCTTCCAGGTCACTTATCTGTTCTTCTGCCTCAGTTATTCTGCTGTTGATTCCTTCTAGTGTAGTTTTCATTTCAGTTATTGTATTGTT
>NC_041231.1:57672222-57703996 GCF_002837175.3 Physeter macrocephalus
GTGTCTTTTGGTTGGAGCATTTAATCCATTCACGTTTAAGGTAATTATCGATATGTATGTTCCTATGACCATTTTCTTAATTGTTTTGGGTTTGTTTTTGTAGGTCCTTTTCTTCTCTTGTGTTTCCCACTTAGAGGAGTTCCTTTAGCATTTGTTGTAGAGCTGGTTTGGTGGTGCTGGTTTCTCTTAGCTTTTGCTCATCTATAAAGATTTTGATTTCTCCATCGAATCTGAATGAGATCCTTGATGGGTAGAGTAATCTTCGTTGTAGGTTCCTCCCTTTCATCACTTTAAGTTTATCATGCCACTCCCTTCTGGCTTGTAGAGTTTTTGCTGAGAAATCAGCTGTTAACCTTATGCGAGTTCCCTTGTATATTATTTGTTGTTTTTCCCTTGCTGCTTTCAATAATTTTTCTTTGTCTTTAATTTTTGCTAATATGATTACTGTGTGTCTCAGCGTGTTTCTCCTTGAGTTTCTCCTGTATGGGACTCGCTGCACTTCCTGGACTTGGGTGGCTATTTCCTTTCCTATGTTAGGGAAGTTTTCGATTATAATCTCTCCAAATATTTTCTCGGGTCCTTTCTCTCTCTCTTCTCCTCTGGGACCCCTATAATGCGAATGTTGTTGCGTTTAATGTTGTCCCAGAGGCCTCTTAGGCTGTCTTCCTTTCTTTTCATTCTTTTTTGTTTATTCTGTCCACTGCAGTGAATTCCACCATTCTGTCTTCCAGGTCACTTATCTGTTCTTCTGCCTCAGTTATTCTGCTGTTGATTCCTTCTAGTGTATTGTGTTTTGTGTGTTTCTGTTTTGTGGTTTTTGGCTGCAGGATTGTAGTTCTTCTTGCTTCTGCTGTCTGCCCTCTGGTGGTCTGTTTGTTCTTTAATTCTTCTAAGTTTTTCTTAAACATTTCTTGCATCTTCTCAATCTTTGCCTCCATTCTTTTTCCAAGGGGGACTGGTGATGGGTAGAGCTGGGTGTTGCTCCAGTGGGCAGAGCTCAGTAAAACTTTAATCTGCTTGACTGCTGATGGGTGAGGCTGGGTTCCCTCCCTGTTGGTTGTTTGGCCCGAGGCAACCCAACAGTGGAGCCTACCTGGGCTCTTTGGTGGGGCTAATGACAGACCCTGGGAGGGCTCATGCCAAGGAGTACTTCCCAGGACTTCTGCTGCCAGTGTCCTTGTCCCCATGGTGAGCCACAGCCATCCCCCGCCTCTGCAGGAGACCCTCCAACACTAGCAGGTAGGTCTGGTTCAGTCTCCCCTGGGGTCACTGCTCCTTCCCCTGGGTCCCGATGAGCACACTACTTTGTGTGTGTCCTCCAAGAGTGGAGTCTCTGTTTCCCCCAGTCCTGTCGAAGGCCTGCAATCAAATCCCCCTAGGCTTCAAAGTCTGATTCTCTAGGAATTCCTCCTCTTGTTGCCGGACCGCCAGGTTGGGAAGCCTGACGTGGGGCTCAGAACCTTCACTCCAGTGGGTGGACTTCTGTGGTATAAGTGTTCTCCAGTCTGTGAGTCACCCACCCAGCAGTTATGGGATTTGATTTTACTGTGATTGCACCCCTCCTACCGTCTCACTGTGGCTTCTTCTTTGTCTTTGGATGTGGGGTATATTTTTGGTGAGTTCCAGTGTCTTCCTGTCGATGATTGTCCAGCAGCTAGTTGTGATTCTGGTGTTCTCACAAGAGGGAGTGAGAGCACATCCTTCTAGTCCACCATCTTGGTTCCTCTTCTGTTTGTTTGTTCTTTCTGTAGCTCCTTTTTTTTTTTTTTTCAGTCAAATTCAATAAGCCTGTTACAAACTTCAAAGGTGAAGGGATGATCAGATCAAGAGCTTTCCTTGTTGAGCTGGAATATTTCTGGGCTATCAGTTGTAATTTAAAATCCACTAAAATCAAAACTCTTTATAGTACCAGTTTTGATTTTAAGATGTGAGGTGATAGCTGTTTCCTCTCTCTGAAATACTTTGAAACTTTATACTGACAATGGAGCATAACTTGGTTATTGAGAACTATTATAACACCGGTTATTACCTACAAACTGTGTTTGTGGTGGGAAAATGGAAGTCATTTCAAAAACTGTCAGCACGAAAAATCAGATGAGGAAGGTGCTGAGTGGGTGGGCATGACCCAGCATGACCCAGTTCTTCAGCCGTTTCTATGACAGACTTATTCAGCTCTGGGTGTTCTGATCCCAGGTGCTGAGAGTCTTCATTTTGAGCAAGCCGTCTAGCAGACTCACACCCTTCCTGATACTGATACTTGAGAGCCAGTAGTCGAACTGATGGCCTTTTATTTCCTTCTGATACTGTATTGGCCAGGGTCACAGCAGGGCTGGTTAAGTGGAGCCCAAGTATATCATATGTTACCGACTCACAGGTAATTGGGGATTTTGCATTTGTCAAGTGTAGCAGGTAATAGAAGACAACTTTGGCCACCTTAAGTAGAGAAGAAATTATTGGAAGGATATGGTGGTGTGAGATATAACTTAAGGATTAAGGTTGAAGAGGGATGAACCAGGGTATCTCTAGGTATATGTGTATCAGATGCTAACTAATGGTTAGTTAGAGCTGGGTTGAGTTAGCTTCAAACTTCATTATGTTTATTTTTGATCTTGTGCACATTCCTTACCCAGAGGGGAGAGCACTCTCTGGCTGCACCCAACTGAGAAGAAAATTTCTCAATAAGTTGTTATCAAAAGTAAGGCTGAACGGATCTCTAATCTATCAGATTCTGATGTTATCGACGTAAGACACACATGATGACTCAAAGAAACTAGCTAAGAGTTGAATTGCATTCTAAGATTAATTAAAAACTTCCAAACTTTCTTCATCTTCAGCCTGAATATGCCAATGTTTGCTTTTGGTACATTCCACCGAGCCTCAGAGAGATGGAGGAAGGACCTGAATTCTGGGCAAAACTTCATTTGGTGAGTGATAAGCATATTGCATTTTTTCCTTTGGATGAAATAGATTCAATGCCCATTGTCTATTGATCCTATAAATAATTTGGTACTTGCAAGAACTTCTTGAGGATCTAGAGAGGTTGTTCTTAGAATATTAAAAGTTAATGACTTGCCAAACAGTTGTGAGCATTTGTTAAAACAAATCAACATACTTGACACACATATTCAAAATAATTGTGCTGTTTGCAAGAGAGTGGTAGAATTTATCAGAAGTTCTAATTCACAGTGCACTTCAGAGCACGTGATCTGGTAATGGTTAATGTCGTATGATGACTGGCTTCTTCCTTCAACTCTGCTGGTGCATGTTTGTGACTGCTTGCATCACTTCACTAGCAGATAATGTTAAAGTCTAAATCTGGTACCCTTTGTGAGTGTGAGACTTTCTGTTCTTTCCACCAAGGGGCTTATGTGATAAAAAAGAAAAGAAATGTCAGCAATGAATTTCAACTGATCATTGAACTAAATGTGACTTGCAAACCCCTCCTTACCCTCAGTGTGGAAATCAATGACAGTTTTAACAGCTTTGATAGGTGATGGCCCTTCTCCTTGCCCTCTAGAAGAAAAGGAAAAATGTGCCAGTCATGCAAGGGACAGACATTCAGCGCTCACTATGCTGGGCACTGGAGATATAAACATCAAAGAGACTTGGTCCCTGCCCTGGGAAGCTCGTATTCTAGGAGACAAATGAGTAAAGAGATCATCACCAGGTAACTAGTAGGTGCCTAGGTGTAGAGAAACCCTGTAAAGGCAGAGAGAAAGAATATCTACCCCAAAGTGTGACACTAGATTGGAGTCTTGGACAATAAGTAGGTGTGAGTTGGTGACAGCTGTGAAGAAGTGGGTTCCAGGAAGAATCACAACATTATGGTCCAGAGGCTAAGAGGGGAGGGTGTGATCAAAGACCACAGTGGGGCAGGGGGCAGTGCTAGGAGTAGGACAAGAGCAGCAGGCACGGGAGCACATGGAGGCCTCATCTTCCATGACAAGGTGCTTGGAATTTGTGCCTAGTTAGGTAGAGGTGGGAAGACCATGGCCTTTAAGACATAGCCACCTGGATCCTCACCTGCAGCATCTTCTTTAGCCTCAGGCCACTTTCTGTTTCTTCGTGGCTCATTTAGCCTCCTGCAAGGTAGCACAATACATACTCAGTATATAAATATCTTACCTCTTGTTAAACCTGAGGTCAGGCAGAGATGGGGAGAGATGGACAGAGTTACCTGTGCCTTTGCCTAGACAAGCCCTCCATTGACCATTTCAGGCAGTTAGCATGGTCCTTGGATCTGGTTTGTCTTTTTGTCACACAATGTAAATGAGAAAGTGCTAAAGAATACATTCCAGATGGTAAGTGACTCAAAAAGAAACACTGTGAGAATTTAATGGTGATGCTTCCAGGGACATTTTGCACTTTGATGGAATGCATCAGGCATTGTTTGGTGTTGTTGAGAAGGATATGGCTGCCATCCTTCTCACTTTCTGATTGTTAAGAAAAGCAACCGAGAAGATGATATTCGTGTTTTATGGACTCAATACTGTTGCATGGACACGGATCAGGATAAGTAAATAGTCTCTTTATGTTTGGGGATACTATGGACTCACTCTTCCATTGTTTAAAGAAATATTTACATTATCTGGTCTCAGAAAATTTGAAATTGAGGATGGGTATATAAGCTAAAATCGGATAAAGCAGCATATAATACACTTTTAATCTTAACTGGAGATCAAATATGAATCAGGACAGTCTCTTCTCTCCGCAGTATTCTCCAGCATCGGTTCTCTCATGATTGACATACATGATTCTCCATCCCTTCATTTTGGAAATACTTTTCTGCCATTTAGAACCATGGGGCCCTTGCCCAGTCTAATATCATATTATTTTAATTGTTCTGGTTGCTTCTGAATCCTAAACATGTATGCTGCAGATGAATCATCATTAGTTCTGTCTTAGTTTCCTTTTATCCCCTCTCTTGGCATGGGTGTGTGTGCGTGAATTTGACAAGGAAGGGAGGCATATATCTCTGTTGTTGATCTATGTGGTTTCATGCTTACTGTAGTATGAGAATGCAAGTATATGATTTAAAACCTGGAGTGTACTTAAAGCACGCTTGAAATTTGTTTCAGGATTTATCTTGGTTGGAGAATCACAAACAAATAAATAAACCGAATATCCTCTCTCTTGGCATGGGTGTGTGTGCGTGAATTTGACAAGGAAGGGAGGCATATATCTCTGTTGTTGATCTATGTGGTTGCATACTTACTGTAGTATGAGAATGCAAGTATATGATTTATAACCTGGAGTGTACTTAAAGCACACTTGAAATTTGTTTCAGGGTTTATCTTGGTTGGAGAATCACAAACAAATGAATAAACCGAATAAGGCTTCGCCCCTCCAATTCAGACTCATGTCAGGCGGAGCTATCAGATTTCAGAATCAGTGGTGTGATAAGTCTTCCCTTTTGCAGCAGGAGGGGAGCGGGATTATTTCATAAAGAACCTGGAGTTTGGGAGTGTGTGTGTGTGTGTCTGTGCACGCGTGTGTGCGTGTGCACACACATGTGAGACTGTTTTTGAGAACACAGTCACTCTGCTCTCTACTGATGCTGTGACAGCCCCTCTCTGACACTGTGTTCAACCACCGAGTTCCAGCAACTCCTCTTTTTAAAATGTCCTCCATGAACGTTCTTCTTTTTGGTTTTTTTCAGGCATTGCGGCATTCTAGGTCTTCATTAGTTCTCTGCCCAGGTTGTACTCGCTTCTTTTCTGGTCTCTGCCTCCTGTTTCTTTTCCTTCCTCTCCACACAGTCATACCTGGAGCCCTGTTTTATCTTGTCATTTTCCTGCTGGAAGCCTCCGAATGCTTTACACTCTTTACACTCGCAGCTTTCAACCCGATCAACCAATGACCACTGTTTATAATAAATGCTGTTAAATGTTCTCTTTATTCTCCTAAGGTGGAACCAATAGAAAATAGGACCTACCTACATGGAATTTTGTAAAAGGCAATAGAAGCCCTTACATGTCATATGAAGGAAAAATTATCTTTATAATAAAGATATGTATTTATTACATAAACGTTTGGCATGACAACATTAGAAGACACAAGGAAGTGATAAGATGCTCACACATCCTCTTAGAATCACTGTGAATGTGAGCCATCTTCAAACGCAGACTCTTAGAAGCAGGTGATGTTGCTGATGCCAATAATAGGAATGGGGTGATGTTAGTGACATAATTTTCAAAAACGGTTCACAATTCTTGGTAAAGCATTGAAGAAAACATTTTCCCCTTGATTTACGTGGTAGTAGAAAACTTAATGTTTATTTAAAATGGGCACAGAATAGTTTGCATTTGCATGTAAACCAGAGTTAAGTTCTGGGCTTGGATAATTGTAATCAGGCTCCTGGCCTCCTGCATTTCCAGCAGGACATTTCAAAGTTGTACAGGACGTGGGGCAGCTCTTCCTGGCTCAGGACTGCTCTCCGTGGTGCAAGGCAGCTGGCATCCCTGTTCCCCACCTTCTAAACACAAGAAGCAACCCCCAAACATCATGAAAACCAAAAACATCTGCCCAAATTTTGAAGATATTCCCTGGAGGTGTAATGAGAATGACTGGTCCACAGTATAAAATCTAGTTCATTCTGCGTGGCATCCAAAGGCCTCCATGTCTGTTCCTCAGGAATTAAAAAAGCAAGAAAATTTTAAAAACTTAAATATTCAACTATAGGGAATTGGTTAAAATGTGGTACATAATTTATATGCAAATTTGTAGTGTATAGACAATTAAAATTTTCTTCCAAAATAACATATTCATAATTTATTATTAATTGAAAAAATAAGTTATAGAACAGTCACTATATTGTATATACATAGAGATTTATATACATATACAATATTGTATATGTGATTAGATAAGGGGCACCAAACTATTTTAGAAATAGAGTTACAGATGATTTTTCCTTTCTTTTGTATTCCTCTGCAATTTCTTAATTTTCTACAATTAATATATATTGCTTTTGTGAAAATAATAATAACAGCAGCAACAATAATAATAATAATAAACCAAAGTATAGAATAATTGACCCAACGAAGCCTTAGAGTTCCTTGAGTGTTTATCCAGGCAAAGGTTATCCAGGTTTTGACCACAATCTCCTAATAGTTAAAAAAAATTTTTAATTGAGTATTTACCCCAATATTTGTTTATTGTTTTAAATTATCTACATGTATTCATTTTTAAATATAGTATGTACATTTTAAAAATTGCACAAAATAAGATTTTTTAAGGATGGATTTTAAATATTTAATTATTCAGAGATGCTCTAATCTTTTCTTCTTATACCAAAGGGATTGTCTTGTTTGGAGACCATGATTATACCATAGTCAAATCAATTAGTTTGCAAACTATTTTCTCTCATGACTTGCTCACAGACATAGTATATAATTTGTCTTCCCTTCCTACTTCTCTTTTTCTCTCTCCTTATCTCCTTACTGAAACACCTACACTATCTGCACTGATTTCAAGTTCAGAGACGTTGCCCCTGGGGTCCACAGTGAGAGCTTCAGCAGGCTTCTCAGGGCTTCCTGAAAGCTGCCTGCTCCGTGGTCGAGGTAGACTTCACTCGCTAAGGTGACTGCCCCAAATAGGATTATGTATGTTTGTTTCTTCTCACTTGGTGATCAGGTATGGAGGGCGAGGGAGTTGGGGAGAGGGGGCAAAGATAAAGCTGAAAGCATAAGACCCAGAGAATGTAATTGAAAATTTCATCAGTTTGTTTTATTTCATCATTACTCAATGTTCTGATGCAGAAGATTTCCTCTCTTGTCGACATTTCATAAACAGTCCTGCATTCCACCAACATAATTTACATTCTTAAAAGTAATTACCAAGGTGTCTTTTTGTACTTAAGCATGGTCATTTCAACTTTTTTTTCATTCACTGACCTGCAGATTTGTGACTAATGTTAGACATTTATAATAGGCTCATTTCTCCTCGACAGTAGGCAAAGAATAAATCTTTTAGAAACTACTAGATGGGTTTGTTGTATTGCTTATTTGGTGATATAACTTGGTATGGTATTCTAGATATCTTTGGAGAGAATCTAGTGTTCTCCCTGGCGGGTTTCTGATGAACAGCACTTGAAGATGAGACAGCGTAGACTGGGTAGGGTTGTGTGCTTTCAAGGATGCCCACTTTCTGGGTTTGCATCAGGGAGGGCCGCTCAGTGCCCCTGGTTGTGCTTCACTTGTTTCCGCTGTGTGTGTGTATATGTGTGTGCATGTGTGTTCACATGAGTGCATATGAGTCCATACACATTTTGAGGTCTTTTGTGTATTTTGAGGACTTTGATTCTGATTTTCTTTCCCTCATCATCTGTGACATTTGCTTATCAAGCACTTGTTTTTGGACTGTGAAAAAAAAACCTGTTTCTTTAAAGGTGTGACAGTGTTTCGTTTTGTTTTTTTAATTTTCAAAGATGAGTTTCTTTTTTAACCCGTGATATAGAAATTATAACATCTTCAAAAATCCTGTTTGCTAGTGGATATCCCTCATTTTAAAGCTCTACTTTTAAAAAATTATATTTAAGGAGAATGTAATATAGAAGTATCTTAAAATAAAATATTTCTGAGTGTGACTTGAGACTCTCTCCTTCTGAGGATGGCTGGGATGTCGATTTTGAAAATGCTTAATGTACTGAATACTTAATGTACTATTTCTTGCAGATACTATATTCTCTTTCTCCAAATTATTAAGACCTGAGATAAAATGCTGTTCTTTTAACTATTCTCTCAGGGAGAGATGTTATTTTCTATAATCTGTCAGATGTTCTACTAGTTGTAATCAGTTTCTTCTGTGTCATTAAGGGTCAAGGAGCTACTTAGATAAGTCCTGTGTGTATGGCCTTCTTCAGAAATCAGCTGGGGAAGCTGGGTGTCCCTTCTGTTGAAGGACATGGGATACTCTGTCTTATAGCTTTTATGCCCATGTCTCTTCCCCGGCTGTTTACTCCTGGTCTTTCTAAATAGCTCTACTCCATTGGATCAATAAAATTTCAAGCAGTAAAAGATTCCAACAGCATCCTTGTTGGATATGCGTGTACCATGGGGAAGTTCACATGAGTTTTCCTTTGTATTCAACAAAACCTTTCAACACATAGAATACACTTGCCAAATTGGTGTTGTTAATTTATTTATTTCATATGTTGCTTTTTAGCCTTTTAAACATTATTTTCAGACACATAGAGAGGAATTTCCATGGATAGTTACTTGAATCCCCAGGAAAGCCAGACAAGTCCAGATGTCCTCAACAAAGAATTATTTTTTCTTTCCTTTATTTTTCTCCCCTAAGTTTATTGACTGTGCAAGAAGTTCTAAACTTGGAATGATCTATTGAAAGTTAAAATTGAGCAAAATGAAGCTGGGTGTCTCTGCAGGCTGGGGCTGAACTGTCCTGGACCTGAGGTCAGGACAGGACTGGGTCTGAGAGGAATGTCCATGGGTGTGGCCTCCTGTAGCTCACTCACACCAGCGCACACTCCATGGGGCACTCAAGATAGCAGTAATGGGAAATGAGGCCAAAGAACATAGCTAAAGCTGCATTTCACAGGTATCTTTTTGTGCCTTGGGTTTACTCTTTAGCACACAAGCAACGAGTCTACTTGATGCCAGGAGTATGGCTGGCCTTGTCTGTAACATTTGCATATGAACCAAGTTAATCACTTAAATACAACAGTTTCTTCAGTCTCTGCTCAAATCTTCAGGCCCATCTGAAATAATTCTGAATTTCCAGATCTATCAGAGTGTGAATTGAAGAAATGCAGAAGCTTAATTAGTTTCATGGAACACTTACCACTGTACCCTGAGTATAATTTTATTTAGTTCACTCAGTCAGGAGTTACAGACTCAAAACCTATAGAAGCTAGGCCAGTAGCATACATGAGGGAAGTAGACGGGGCATAACACGATAGGGAGTGGTGGGGACTGTGGACAACTGGAAAGCAGTGGCCCCAGCTAAAGGGAGCAGCCTCTACTCAGCTCCTAATGATGGCTGCCATGTGGAAATGCAGGTCTGGGTTGCCAGGTCTTCTTATTTTTAAAGAGATGCTAGATTTATAGAAACCTATGTAAACCGTCCTTTGCTTTTAATGTTTTAAATGTTGGCAAGTGAAAAATTACTAAGGTTGGCGAGTTCTGGCCTTCAGGCTTTTAGTTTGCAACTCTTACCTAAATCCATTAGTGCCCTATCACCTGTTTCTCTTTATGTGTCACAAGAAGCTCCTTGAGATGAGGGTGTGCCCTGTATTTGACTTTGTTCCCCCAGGGCAGCTAATCTGATGGCCAGTCCCGGCCCGCCATCAACTTTGAGAGATGTCCGAGTTCTGTGTCATCTACCAGAAAAAGAAAACTCACTGTTGCATGCTGTCAGACTTGTAAACGGGGTTTTAAGAACTGTGGTCTTGTGGTCAATGTGGCAATACAATTAGGAAATACGGGTGTTTGCTGTTCTTTTGATGTTCTTGTGTTTTCTCCTTTCCCTGTCCTGAGCACTGGACCTGGCCTCTGGGCTCCATGCTTCTCTTGAGGCTTCTGTAGCCTTGAAGACATCTGTCTTCCTAGATTTTCTGAAAGCCTCAGCTGGCCAGAGATGAAACCCATAGAGGAAGGCGAGGAGTCTGGAGGTGGAGAGGCAGGCACAGGAGAGAGGAGCAGAAAGGGGTGTGCTGGAGACAAGAGCTCTAAAGATAAGGATGAATCCCAGCTTCCCTTCTCTGAGTGCCCTAAAGAGGTTGTGTGTGTGTGTGTGTGTGCGTGCGTGCGTGTGTGTTTGTGTGTGTGTGTGTGTTCCAGGTGATGGAATGTCTGCCCATTCCTAACAAGTCACAGCCTATCAAGGGATCTTGTTGGTTCAGACCATAAGCATTTCACATATTGAACCAATGACCTAAACGTTATCCCTGGCTGAGACCCCCAAGAACCCCTGCAGGACCCAATGAGGCTGTGGGAGCCATAATAATGACTGAAATTGACTTTTAACCTGACCTAGTAGGATAGCGGCTTGAGGTTGGATTTAATTTTATTTAAAGGATATAAAGTAGTGTGACATTTCTTGCACACCTGAGCGAAATTCATATCCATTAAGGAATTGCTCTGGACTTGATGCAATATTTATTGTTGCAAAACAAAGAATGGATCCTGTGCTGAAAGAAAAAAAATATATATATATTTTTGCATGTTGTCTTTGAAGTCCCTTTGCCAGTACCAAACCTGCCCCCTGGTGGCACTTTTGCTCATTTTTCCTTTCCTTGCTGGGAAGTGACACTAAATGCTGACTGAATAAATGCGGTTATAAAATGTTACAGAATTACAGCATCACTGGGGTCAGGGCTTCTGGATTCTGCCAAACCAAGAGCAGCACACCTGAGTGAGGAATTCTCAAAGGATAAAATTGACCTGTGTGTCTTCACTTCAAACATGTTTCTTGTTGCTCTTTCTTCATCTTCACTCCTCGTTTCCACAGCAAACTCTTCTGTGCTTACCTTTGCGTCTGCTGTCTGGACTTCATCCCACCTGCAAGCTTACCACGCACTTCCCTCTCCTTCTCTGCCCTCCCACCCTCTCTTCTCCTTACTTCTCTCTCTCACTCCTTCTCACATTTTCCTTCTTTTTTCTCTAATATATTGCTCCCCTCCAATGATAAGCACATCCAGGCTCTGACAACCTTAAAGGAAATAATTTTATGATTTTTCTCTTAATACTGTTGCCCCCTCAAGATACATCCCTCTCTTTCTCCATCCCTTTGGACTAAACTTATGAAAATAATAGCTTAAAGTATCTCACCCTGAATAATAGTCTGTGTCATAGTTTATAAAACCATTCCCATAATTTGAGGTGTTCAGGTTGTTTCCAACATTTCCCCTTTGTGAGCGGTAACGAATGGCCATCTCCATCCCCAGTCCACTTTTGCTTTTATTATTTCCAGAAGATAAAGTGCTCGGTATATAATTGCTGATTATAGAAATCATTGTGGTTTGGAGCCTGACTTTGGCTGTGTATTGGGATACTGATTTTTAAGAAGGTTGCATTCCATCTGTAAGCAACCAGTACACAGCCTTCCGTCTAACTGCGGCAACACTGGGTGTTGCCTGCTTGGGGGGAAATGTTATTTAGAAAGGGAAAAATACTATCTTAAGTTTGTTTTGCTTTTATTGTATTAATTGTTGGTGGTTTGAACCATTTTCTATTTTTTTCTTTACTGATGGTGCTTCTCTGTGTATCCGTTGTTTTTTCTTATCTTACATGTTTGTATTTTGAGGTCTTATGGTTTCCTTATAAATTTGAATGAGGATATATACAGTTTGAGTTTTAAAGCCCTTTTTGTCAGATGGAATGCAAATAATGTCCTTAGTATAATGTCCTTTTTATTTTAGTCTTGCTGTTTTTTCATTGTACAGAAGTTTTAAATTTTTTATGTATTCAGATCTGTCAGTCCTTTCCTTCATGATTTATTCCACTGCTTCAAAGCTGAAGTTATTGTTCTTTCACAAAATCTGATAAATATTCTATTCCATCTCCTGCTGGTTTTTCTGTCATTCAAATTTTTTTTTTGTATTTAACTCAATTCATGTGGAGGCTATTTTTGTGTACAGTGTAAAATATGTATCTAACCTGATCAGTTCCCCAAATTATTATCCAGTTATTCCAATTTGATTTATTTAATAATTCTTCCTAACACTTTTTATTATGGGAAGCTTGCGTTATCATGTGTTACACTTTTTAAAACACTTTAGTCTGTTTCTGGATTTTCCAATCTGTTCTATTGATCTGTGTTCCTGTTTTTGTGTCAGGAACAAAAGGTTTTAAATGGTGTTGCTTTATAATGGGTTCTCAAGGCTGCTAAAATATTGCCCTTCTGGTTCTTTTTTAAAAGAGCATTCTTTAACATTACATTTAAAATTTTTTGTACGGATTGTAGAAATTTTTTTTAAAGACATCTTGTTAGGATTTTTATCGGAGTTTAAAATAATTGAATCTGGAGTTAAATAAATAATACCTTTGCTGCCACTGGCTGTGTAACCATGGACAAGTTACTTAAAGTCCCTTTACCTCCCCTTTTTCCTCAATAGCGTGGGGATAATAGAAAGCAACTATCTTAAAGGGTTTTGATAGGGTTGAGTGACATAATCCAGGTACAGTGTCTTGCACAGAGTAAGTGTTCATTAAATATTATCTTGCATTATTATTAATCCTGTTTCCTCATTTTTGAAGGACTGTATGAGCCTTAAATGTCTTCTTCATGCCTTTTTGCTTATCCCCCTTCACATTACCTTAAATACTATTACAACAGTAAACTTTCTAAAATACAACCCTGATCATGTCACTCCTTATGTTTCCCTTTGTCCCAAAGGAAAGAGTCTGCAAACATTCAGGGACTGCGGAGATATGATTTAACTCAGCCTCCGTACCCTGTCTCCTGCTAACCCTCTTCACGTACAGTTTTCTCCTGGAGGCCCCAGAGATATGTACTTGTTTCCTCCTCTGAAGTATTATGACTATGACCTAGTCTTCTCGAAGCCTCTTATAGCTTTCAACCTAATATAGTATAGGGAATCTGGGGGTCTGAGTCGACCTTAAATTAGGCTGGCAACATCTCAACTTGCCCAGAAGGCATTTCCTGACACTTGAGTATGAGTACCCTTTCCATATACTGCTGTGACATCTTTGCTACCCTGTCTTGGCTGTTACCGTAAGATAGCAGCATTTGGGATGGGGAATGGAAAAGATGGTGGCAAGCCAGGGAGGAGGGGAGTAGGCAGTGAGAAGTCACCCATTGCAGGAAATAGCTGATGGATTTTAGCACAAGGAAGATGCATTGATAACCCCCGTTATCAACAAAGATTCACTTATTTGTACTGATGACACTGTCGATGGAGGGGAGATGAAGAAAGTGGGCAGCATGTCCCACTGGGGTTGGCCATATTTGAGCTTCAATATCCCAAGCCAGGCTAGTATAGAGCCTTTGAAGCTCTATACTAGAGCAAAATGAAAATGCAGAGGCCTTTGTTCCAAAATTATCAAGAATTTCAAGATGGTGACAGCACGGGGCTCTTCCACACCCAGGGCCCTATGCAGCTACACTGGTTGCACACTTAGGAGGCCAACCTGGTTGTATACTCATGTGGTGAGAGTGTTTAATAAGGGGAAAGTTGCTAGTGTTACTATTTCTTTGCATTTTCTCTCTCTGCTATCACACGGTAGATGCACAATAAATGTTTGCTAAATGAATGAATCGGTGAGGAAAGACATGGCCTGATGGATTACCCTTTGGGTGACTGACTCTCATGCTTATAGTGGTTTCCTAAAGACATTAGTTGTTCTTACCTTTCTTGTCCATCAACTCATCCACAGAAGTTTTAAAAACTATGAGTGTGATTGGGTTGGTCTGGAGTGAAGCGCTGGGATCATCTTTTTTATCTGGTTTCTGATATGCAGGAAGGACTGGGAACCATCACATCTTACGAATGATCTGTGTAAGGGATTCTCAGGATGAGGGCAGCTTAATAATGAAGATATTGTGAGGAGATAAATTGGAGGAGGCCACCTCCTCTGTCTCTATGTGAATCTAGCAGGGTTGGTGTTGTAGTTTGCTGTCTAGTTAGCTGTGTTCTGTTCACCAAATCATCATTAGTTCAGAATGCAAAAAAAAAAAAATTTTGAAGGTCAAAATTTTTAAAGCCTGACTTCAGATAGCTCTTTTTATGTTAGTTCAGACTTTTCATACTCCCTATCTTTGAATCATGCTCCACTTCTTATGAAAATATCCCCCTATCTAGGAGGTCCTAGAAAGAATAGCACTCCACTGTTTTACGGGGCAGGGATAATTCAAATGCTAGAAATACAGTGGCAGAGCTTGCTTTAGTTGATTGTAATGCCACCTGTCTGACTCAGAATTGAGACTGTCTTTCAGTCTACAACCTGGAGGGAGCTGCTTTTCCAGGTGGTACTACAATGGGCTAGAACAGCGGTCCCCAACCTTTTTGGCACAGGAACCGGTTTTGTGGAAGACAGTTTTTCCATGGACCAGAGGGAGGGGGTGTGGGGCATGGTTCAGGCAGTAATGTGAGCAATGGGGAGCGATGGGGGGCAGCAGATGAAGCTTCACTTGCTTGCCCGCCGCTCACCTCCTGCTGTGCGGCCTGGTTCCTAACAGGCTGCGGACCATTACCAGTCCGTGGCCCAGGGTTTGGGGACGCCTGGGTTAGAATCTTGTAATGAATTGGCTCTTAATCATGTCTTTCATATGGGTTAACAATGCTTCAGGGTAAAAAGACAATCAGGGAGTCAGAATTCTCATTTGAATCTGCCTATTCTTTCAAAACATACAAATCTAGCACCTACCATGTACCAGACTCTCTTCTAGGTGCTTGGGGTACATCTCTGTTGTTGAGTAGATTCTCTAATAAAATGTGATCAAAGCTTAGAAAAATTACAATTAGAGACTGAGGTTTTATGAAGGATAACAGGAAAGATTTACAAAATTAAAACTGAATTACTCCTCAGTTTTTACAAATGAAGGTTCAGCTTGGTTTTTAGTTTATAATGCAGTGGTCCTGCAGCTCTGTTGTTCTTACAGGCATACATTACATTGTAAGTGTAATTGAACATAAATGTTGCAAAACTGAGTTATGATTTCTTTTATACTCTGAATACCAGAATCTATCAGATCATGTCTTGGAAACTAGTTTCTACTGTGTGTCTTCTTATAGTCTGAACAGAGAAAATGTCTTGGATCTAAAATCTTACACTCTTAACTCCACTGAGATTTTTTCCCCTTTCATATCCTGTTATTATTTAAGAGAACTAAATTTTGAAATTTCTTAAAGCAGTTTGTTTATTTTATTTTTTGGTATGAAGTTTAAATATAAAATAGCTTCAGTAATTACATTATTAAAGATAAATGTGAATATGTCAAATATAAATATATTAAATATCAATTTACATCTTTGTAAAACACTTGTATTAAATTTTTCTATGCTATTATCATAAAATTAATATTGAATAACGAATTTTATTGCCTGATAGCCTCATTCAGAGGTTTAAAGTTAGTTAATAAGAACACCTTATGATATTTTGGTTCTTCTTGTTACAAAGAAAAAAAAATCAATGGAAAGAATAGTTTCTTTTGTATTATTGAACTTATTTATAAAGCCATATTTTCCAAATATAGACAGCCACATTCTACCTCATTTCAAAAATGATATTTTGTGATACTTGCACATTTCTTCATTTCATAGGTATATTAACTTTGTTATATAATTTTAAAATTTCCCCAAAAGATGACTAAAGATTTTATATGTATGTATACATATACATACACACACACACACACACACACACACATATATATATGTAATTACATATAATTTGAATGTGTGTATATATACATTTATTTATACACACACATTTAGATTTTTTTCCATTTAGTGTATATTTATTATTTTCTAATGAAGAACATCCTTAAGCATGAAGATGACATAATATTTTGAACAAAATCAACTTTCTAAAGCCATTGAGATCTACAGTCCCCTAAGTATTAAGTTGTATTAAATACACTTAATCTTTACAAATGTTCATTTTTCCACAGAATTCAACAACTTTTTCAATAAAGCTGAAAAATCAGAATCACAAGGCAAATTCAGTTGTCAGAAATAATAAGAGCAATTTTATAGTGCTTTCTACATGCCAGGCCCTGTTCTAAGCACTTTACATTTAATCCTCAGTATAGCCTTAATGGGTGGGTACTATGATCTTCATTTTAAAAACGAGAAAACCGAGGTTCAGAGAGGTGCACTCACTTCCCCAACATCACACGCTATTAGGGGATTTTAAAAAATAGTTGATCTTTAATTAGGCAACATATGAGGGTTATCTGAAATGTGAATGTGTGTACCCCAACAATTCTCATCTGCACCCTAAGTGTCTTATTCACATTGAAAAGTGATCAAATGAAGCAATAATGCCAAGTAAGCCGAAAAGTGATCAAATGAAGCATAATGCCAAGTAAGCCTGCTGGAATCTTCCTACAGAATGTCTGTCCCACACAGAAAAAGCTTGGACCCTTTTAAGATGTCTACGAATGCAAAACAAGAAACAAAGTTCTTTTATGTGATAAATTGCAACCAGATCAGATTTGTTGCTTATTTTGTTATTTAACCAACACTGACATCATTTTGCTAAGTGCCAGGCATTGTCTGTGCACAGCAGTTCTCAAACTTTTTGGTCCTGAGACCAAAAATCACTTTACACTCTTAAAAATCACTGAGAACATTTAAGAGCTTTAGTTCATGTGGGTTACATTTATCAATATTTATAGAATTAAAAATTATGACAGAAAATTAAGAAAATATTCATTCATTCATTTAAGAATAACAGTACTTAATCTATTGTATGTCAACATATGTCTCTGTTTACTCTCAGGTGCTTCTGTCTCAAGTGACTTTTTTTTTTTAATAGATATTTATTGGAGTATAATTGCTTCACAATACTGTGTTAGTTTCTGTTGTACACCAAAATGAATCAGCCATATGCATACACATGTCCCCATATCCCCTCCCTCTTGAGCCTCCCTCCCATCCTCCCTATCCTACCCCTCTAGGTCATCGCAGAGCACTGAGCTGATCTCCCTGTGCTATGCGGCTGCTTCCCACTAGCTTTCTATTTTACATTCGGTAGTGTATATATGTCAATGCTACTCTCACTTAGCCCCATCTTCCCCCTCCCACCCTGTGTCCTCAAGTCCATTCTCTATGTCTACATCTTTATTCCTGCCCTGCAACTAGGTTCATCAGTACCATTTGCTTTTTTTAGTTTCCATATATATGCATTAGAATACGGTATTTGTTTTTCTCTTTCTGACTTACTTCACTCTGTATGACAGACTCTAGGTCCATCCACCTCACTACAAATAACTCAGTTTTGTTTCTTTTTATAGCTGAGTAATATTCCATTGTATATATGTGCCACATCTTTATCCATTCATCTGTCGATTCACATTTAAGTTGCTTCCAAGACCTGGCTATTGTAAATAGTGCTACAATGGACATTGGGGTGCATGTATCGTTTTGAATTATGGTTTTCTCTGGATATATGCCCAGGAGTGGGATTGCAGGATCACATGGTAGTTCTATTTTTAGTTTTTTTAGGAACCTCCCTACTGTTCTCCACAGTGGCTGTACCAATTTACCCACCAATAGTGCAGGAGGGTTCCCTTTTCACCACACCTTCTCCAGCATTTATTGTTTCTAGCTTTTTTGATAATAGCCATCCTGACCGGCCACACACTTATATTTTTAATGGAAGTCAAAGGGTGGAAAGTATGTTGAATAAAAAACAGTTTACAAGCTACTAAAAATATTTTTATTAAATTTCTAATCTCTGATTTTGGAGGTCAGTTTGTTGTACTGGAGAACTCAGATATGTTTTGTGTATTTTTTCAAGTAATGGCAGTTCTGAAAAATCACATGGAAATTTTGCCTATAGCCTTCCAAAGGGACATTATATTGAGGTACTGGGTGAACTGGAAGCTATTTTAAACCTATGTTCTCACTTTTCCTATGTAGATTATTGCCACAGATGTCTCCACCTGACCCACCTGCTTCCGGCACTGCCTCTGCTCCAAGCCCCTGTCCTCACACTGTCAGAGGGCCATGCATAAATGGCCATGAATCACTGTGTTCCACTGCTTAAAGACCTTCCCGCCACCTTCTCTAGAAAATGCGGGTTCCTGAGCAGGGCCGTCGAGGCATTTGGGGGTGTGGCTTTGCCTCCTCCTGCAGCTACACCTCCCACCTGTCCTGGCTGCACGTGTTCCTTTCAAATCCCAGAGCTCCAAGCTCAAGGTCTCATCTCTCCCTTCTGTACCTTAGTCCCAGATGCCCCCTTTTCTTAGAATCTCACTGCACCCATCATCCCATCTTCCTGAAATATCACATACGTATATACGTATGTGTATGTGTACACACATGTAAACATTTCTTATTATATATGAGGCCAAAGACAGCATACTGATGTGCTGTACTATTTCAACACTGTCTTAAAAATATTAACCTTATGTTTGGCCCCAGTTGGTGCATGTCTGCATGCTCGATTGTGGGTATGGTGTAGAATAAGAGTTCCAGTATGATTTTTTGACTTAATGCTGGTCCAGTAAAGTCATTTTCTCTCTGTCTGTTCCTCTCTCCCCCTACACACCTCTGAAAATCTCATCCCAGTCCCCTTTTTGATCACTGCAGTCTGCTACATATTGATAATTTTCAATGGGACAAAGTTTAATCTAGACTCAAAGACTTTTTTTGGGGTAAAGAACAAGGATCAACTACAGAGTCAGGGAAGGAAGCTTGCCCAATTTCCATCTGCACAAAGACACTTGGCCAGCACAGGAGCTAAAATATACCATGCAATAAAAAAAAACATATAAAACCTCAAGTTCTGCAGTTAATGGGATGTGAAAATGTGTTTGCTACAGACACTGGGTGCCTGGGAGAAGACGTAGCCACTTGTTTTGTCAATAAGCGTCCCCCCCCCACACACACACACACACACTTAGTAAACAGTTGTCATTCGTTCCTGGAATCCACCAAAGAAATATTCTCTGAATCGGTTTAAACTCAGCAACGTGGTAAGGGGCTCTGACAGGCTCTCGTTGTCTCCTCCCTAGAGGCTGTGCCCAGAATTCTCATTACTGTCCCTGCCGGACAGATCTCAGTAACAGACAGTGTGGTAGAAAGCCAGCCAGACTGGAAGAAAAGCTGGAATTATACAAAATGAGTTTTAAAAAAAAGCATCCAAGATGAGATTTACGCCCAGGGTCTCTTCAGAAGTCCTTCGTTAAATGCCTGTCTATAAGCTGAGAGTGTGATATCCTTTTTGAATGGCAAAAAAAATCTAGTTGCAAAATTTTTATGGGCTGTGTTCTGCATGGTAAATTTTAATCCCTGTTTTGCCGGCCTGAATTAATATTGCTTACATTTTTATTAGCCATTGATTTTTTTTTTTTTTTTTTTTGGGATCCTCCCGGACCGGGGCATGAACCCGTGTCCCCTGCATCGGCAAGCAGACTCTCAACCACTGCGCCACCAGGGAAGCCCTAGCCATTGATTTTTGAACAGGATAGCACAGGATATCAGCCTTTAATGTTGATAATTGAAGTGGGCGTGGCCGCAGTTTCCCTATGCCCTTTGTGTCCCACCAAAACCCTTACTGGTTTCCATAGTCTTTTTACACGTGAGGCTCCATCTTCTGTCACTCACCACCCTGCCCCTAATTCAAGGAAAATGTATACAGTAAAAATCCTGAAATTAGAGCACACATTCAGGGCAAAGCCGCATTGCCAAAGTCCCTCTGCTTTACAAAATTATTCCAGAGAGTGCTCCTTTAACTTGAAAGCTCCATGAACCTAAATAACTCCGAGTGCTTTTGAAAGCCACATCAGTTCACCTACAAGGTATTTGGCAGGTATTTGGTGACAGGAAGAGAACTATTTATTCCTGCAGTTTTTGTGTATGGATGACCTGGGAGATGGTCAAAGGAAGAGGAGACAGAAGAGTGAATTAGAAGAAGTTGCTGGCTGTGGTCTGGGAGTACCGTGTCAGAGATCCCGTGAGGAATGCCAGCTGGAGACAGGCTCTTGGCAGATAGAACTCAGTGGCTATGACTTGAGGACAACTTAGGGACTGGGGCTAGAGTTTGGGAGTTTTCCGCAGAGAGTGATACAAGTCCTCAAAAATGATACTGAGAGGAGAGAAGAGGACTCAGTGAAGAGAAGCCAACATCTACTGAAAAGCACAGGAGGGTGGGGTGGGAAGGGCAGAAAGTAGCTCCAACCCCACAATGTGTGTTGGGTGGAAATGAAGGAGATGAGTCTCCAGGAGGAAGGGGGGTGTGGAGGAAAGTATTAAACTTCATACAAGAGGCACCTTCTCTTTCTAATACATCCGATCTTCTTTGAAAGGAGGAATTTCCCTCTTTGCCTCTCCAGGAACATGATTTATTGCTACAACAACACTGTGTCACAAACCTCAGTGATAGAAAACAGTAAGCATGTATTACTCATGCATCTGCAGATGAGAGGGGAAGGAGAGGTGGGGGTGCTAACTTAGACTGGACTCTTAGAGGGGGTGCTCTGCTCCATGGATCCCTTATCCTCCTCCTTGAGCCAGTGGACTCTCTGGGGCATGTTGTTATGACAATGACAAGAGACACACGAGCACAAACCTACTGCGTAAGAGCATTTCAAGAGTCTCTGTCATAGCATGTCTGCTAACAGATGATTGACGAAAGCAAATCACGTAACTGAACCCAACATGAAAAGATGGTGGAGATATATGCTCTACCCCAGTGTGAGGCTACATCAAGCCATGTGACCAAAATCAATATAGTACTCCCTTGGAAGTGAGGCAGTGGGAAGAAATATTTCTGAAGAGCTACCTAGTCTACCACAAATAAAGATGGCCACTTTGAAAACTTACATTTAGGCATAATTTAACAAGAGATCAAACATGGAACAATAAAACCTAGTGATATTTCAAAATCAGTCTTTTGCCAGCCACGGTGCTGCTGTGGGGAAGTCCTGGTTCCATTCAGCACATGCATTGTGCTGAGTGCTGTGGGGAAAATCAAAGATGAAAATGAGGTCTTCTATCAAGCCGCCTTCAATTGGAAAAAGAGACAGTCATATATAAAAGTTACTATAATGAAAAGTCAAATGTCACAAGAATTATGGGCAGGAACAAAGGACTGTGGGTACAGAAAGGAGGTCAAGAAGAATTCCTCTTCTAAGTGACTGCTTAGAGATCAAGTTCAGAAAACAGAACATACTCTGGTTAATTGAAGAAGAAAGGGATTTATAGAAAATTAAAGACTTACATAATCACTGAAGGGCTGAAAAGACACGTTTCAAAGTCCTACCCCAGAACTGGGCAACGCAGGGGGCTGCTGCTCCTTCCTGAGTCTGAAGTGGCCTGTTGAATTGTGAATCTGCCATAAGAGATGCCAGCACCAGAACCAGCTGCCCCACCATGACCTTCCTGGCAAAAACGGATCCCTGCCATTATGCCCCTTCTCCCAGTCGATTCTGAAATGATGGCTTATACACGTTCCAATAGTTGGCTAAGCTTCAATCACAACAGACACCCTAGCTGCAAAAGAGACTTTGTTAGAAGGAGGTTGGATGATGCTGAATCAATCCCTAATGTCTTCTACAGGAAGTTCAGGGAAGACGTCATCAAGTGTGGCATTGGTACCACGTCTTGGAAAGTGCTGCCTTGTGTCAAGGGTGACATAAGATTTTGTTTATGGAAGTACTTTATAAATTGTAAAGCAGCAAACAAATATAAAGAAGACTTGCTTTATGCACTTCCAATGAAGTCCTCTTGAATGGGGTCACCATGGAGACCTTTTTCTCGGTAACAAGAATCTAGGAATAGTTTTGGCTTTCTCCTTCCACCAGATTTATATGTTCCTGGCAGGCGTATATTTATTTTACCATAACAATTTTTGAGCTTTTACTATATTACCTTACACTGTGCTAAGCCCAGTACATATATAATTTTATTTAGCCTTTTCTTATTTTGTTCATTTGGGTCCTCTCTCTTTTCTTCATGGTGAGCCTGACCAGAGGTTTGTCAATTTTGTTTATCCTTTCAAAAAACCAGCTCTTGGTTTTATTGATTTTTTCTAATTTTTTTTAACCTCTATCTTATTTATTTTCTCTCTGATCTTTATTATATACTTCCTTCTGCTGACTTTAGGTTTTGTTTGTTCCTCTTCTTCTAATTCTTTTAGGTGGTAGGTTAGATTCTTTATTTGAGATTTTTCTTGTTTTTTGAGGAAGACCTGTATTGCTGTGAACTTCCCTCTTAGGACTGCTTTTGCTGCATCCCCTAGATTTTGTATGGTTGTGTTTTCATTGTCATTTGTCTCAAATTATCTTTAAATTTCCTCTTTAATTTCATCGGTGACCCATTGGTGTTTTAGTGGCATGTTTTTTAGTCTCCATGTAATCATTTTTGTCTCATTTTTCTTTCCATGGTTAATTTCTAGTTTCATGCCATTGTGATCAGAAAAGATCCTTGAAATAACCTCTTAAATTTGTTGAGGCTAGTTTTCTGTCCTACTCATTTAGTCTTTTCTATGAAGTAGGTTCTATTATTACCCTCAGAGAAGGTAAGTTACTTGTCAAACATCTGTTAATCAATTAGTTAGTTAATGACAGAGCTAGTCTAACACTAAAGCTCTTAAGCCCAGGCACCGTGGCTCTTGGTAAAGGGAAGGGAGCAAAAAGGATGAAAAGAAATATGTAGAGCATGGAGCTCAGGCCAAAGGCAGAGCTGGGAGATGCTGCAAAAAGTGGCCCCAAGAAAAATTGTCAGCCAGGAGGGGCTCTGCAGGGAGCTGGACCAAGCTCTGCTAAGGAAGGGGATGCACTCAGGAAGGTGAAACATTTGGTTCAGGCAGCTGACAAAATGCTTGGCAGTTTGTAACATGTTGAATAAGCATTATTTTCAAATGCAAAGAATTTTGGCTGGAGTCAAAGCTTGAGGTTCAAGTGGTTGTTGGGAGAGAAGTACTTTGGTCTCATCCAGACTTAGTTTTGCTCTCAGCTCTGCCAGTAAGTAGCTATGAGACTTTTGGGACAAGCCGCTACATCTTGCCAATTCTCTTCTGTAAATGGGCTTAACAATACCTGACTCATGGAATTGTTGAGAGACAAATTTGAGGTAATGGATGAACACCATGGTGCTTAGTACATAGCGAAGTACTCTGTAAATGGTATCTGCAGTCATTGTTTATGGGTACTTGGCCTTCTGATCTTAAGCTCATATGCTTTTCTTAGTTTTTGCTGATTTGTTGGTTGTTTAAACAGCTTTGCTGCTGGTGTATTTTGATAATAAAGGAGAAAGAGAGAAGGCTGGGTATCCAGAAGTTACAGTATAGAAAGAGAACCCTTTAAGCAAGGGTGGGGATATATTTGTAGGAGTTGTAGAATTCCTTCAAGTCCTCATAACTTTGTGAACCTGATCTATTAATCATGAGACATATTTGGATGATTGGAGTCCTGGGCCCTCATCCCATGCTTACGCACACTCTGTGGGAGAGTTAAGCCCTAGGAAATAAACAAAACTCCCATCAAGAAGGCAGAAATATAGGGAAACATTATTCCATGGGCCTGTGATTATCCTCAGAATATTCACGAAGGGCATCACATTAGCCTTGGCTATGGTGGCCAAAGCTCTGTGAGCAAAGACATAGTTGGTCATAAAGAAGACTTTGATGGCTTTTACCCTTTCATTTCTTCTTTAATTACCTTTCCACTTGCCACACAAATCATCCTGAACATTTATAGTTTTTATAGGCTTCTGATGATCTAGCCTCTGATCTATTCCCTTTTCCACTTCTGCTGACTAATCCCTTCCTGCTTTCCTGTATCAGCCGATTTTTAAATGTCAGTCTGGGTAGGTTGATTTCAGAAGCTATATTTAAAAAGAGACCTGCCTGCATCTTTGGCTCTTTGCCGGGACAGCATACTTAAAGAGGGATGAGATCCAGGAGGCCATTTCTTATTTTCTTTTTAGATCGCATCTTGGAAGCAGAAGCACAGCTGTTCACATGGTATCCTGTGAACTCAGGGCAGGCTTTCTGCTGAGATCAGAAGCTCTCAGCCTTAGTCCTGAGGTCAGCCAGAAATTGTGGTTAAAACCACCCTGGAAATGTTGAAGGAAGCTGAAGGGAAAAGCTGTACCATGCAGTTGTCGTTGACTTACGCATTTTCCGACCACGTGAGCCCTCTTCTCTGGACATGTCCCCAAGGGCTCTGGTAGGCAGCTATGATGCCAGGTCAGTGAGCCATTGCCACGTAGCGCACCACCCCCAAACCCAGTGGTCTCAAACAATAAGCTGTCATCAGTCCTGATGAATTTACAGATGGTCTGGCGGTTCTGCTAGTCTTGGCTGGGCTCCCTTTACACCTACAGTCAGCTATGGGGCAGGCAGGCAGCTCTGCTCATCGTGGCTCTGTTTGCTGCTGGATGCTGCACTAGTATGACCTGGGCTGGGACAACCGAGCCGTCCTCCGAATGACTCTAATCCTCACCAGGCTATTCTGGGTGCGTTGTCCTGGCAGTGGTAGCGTTCCAAGAGAGAAAATGAAAGTTTGCAGGACTTCTTGGGCTCAGTACTCCCACACCATCACCTCTGCTGTTTTTTATAGATCAGAGCAAATTGCGAAGCCAGACAGATTGGAGAAGAGGTTTGGTGGAGGAATAGACGCCACCACTGCTGATGGGGGTAACTTAAAACTCACACTGCAAAGCATGGCAGAGGGATAGAAATTAGCATTCTACCACACAGACCCCTTTCTTTATAACTTTGTATATTGCAGAGTGTTCTATGGCTTGACAAGTGTTTCTACATCCACAATCTCACTTGACTTGCCTAAGAATCCTGTAAAGTTAGTTTCATTCTTATGATCATTCCCATCTTACATATGAAGAAACTGAGGCCCAGATCAGTTCATTAGGCAGTTAATTAGGTAGAGTTGAGGTGGAGCCAAGACTTAAATACAGTTCTTATTGTAACCATGCCCCATATGGTTTTCATGGCACATGAGAAGATGATTACATCAAAGGATGAAGGGAAAAGAAATGCTCTTGACGTAGCTAGATTGTGTGTGTCCAAAGAGTGGTGAGTCATTTTGTCTCTGCTGCTGCTGGCTCCACGCTGCTGAGGCATCTTGTGAAGCTCGCTCTGGCTGTGAGTGTCTCCTGAACCATGCTAGGTCTCTGCTGCCAGGCCTGGGCACGGTGCCTTTATGGATGGTCTGGATGGGGGCGCTCTTCATATCACATAGGAGAGGGCTGCCGGAGGTCTACCTGTGAGGCAGCATGGCTCTCCCAGAGGAACCAGCCCCTTAAGGCTGACTTGGGGTTACCTGTGTGAATGTTGGGTATACAGACGAGTGCCTCGCACTTTCTTTTAGTAGGCAAAGAGAGTGCTTTGGCACATGTTTAAATCATTTTCTATCATAACATGTGTTTCTGGACATTCTGCCTTTATCCTATTCACTCACTCATTTAATAAATATTTATTGAGTGTTTCCAATGCGTCAGGCTCTGTTCTCAGAGGGTTCTGTGTCCTCGATGAGCTCAAGGTCTAATGGAGGATACAAACATATAAATATACTATATATACATATATATTTACATGTGTATATACATATATGTACATATGTGTATATATTATATGTGTATAAATATACAGACGAACAGACAAATAACATTACATTAGTGTATATAAATATACACCATATATACATGTATGTGTGTATATATGCAATATAAACATTAATACATATAAATATACAGATAAACATATAAATAACTATAACTTTACTGTCGTTCAGAAAGTTTATATTCTCTCCAAAGTCACACCCTAACAAAAGCCCCCTGACAATTTCCTGTCTTACCAGTATTGCAGAGGAGGTAACCCCACCCTAGCATAGGCTCAAGAAATGCCCAATGGAGAGGTAGAATCTTCACCAAGACTTTAACTTAATATATTTTTTAATGTGTGACTAATTATCTTTGTATTTACTCCAGTGTTGGCTTAGAGAAATTTTTGACTTATTAAAAGTTTCATTATGTAGAAAACTTCATTTATAGTGGTTCTCTTCTTCCAAGAGCTAGATTGGAACTGTCCTCTTTTATTGTTGCTATTTAATAACAAGAAAAAACCACCCAGGTTCTTTAATAAATCAGGTTTATGGTTTCATAATGTAAACATCCCTGTATGTATACCTTCAAGTCAATAAATAATTATTATCTCCTATTATATACAAGACATATCTAGTTGGGATATAATTTACATTAAGCGAAAGGTAAGTCCTTGATAGAAATGCGAATTCTCTGGATTTCTTGCTAGCTTAAATAGTATTCTTCATCCAGGAAATCCTCTTCAGAGATGCTATAATGCTTTCTCAATGAAAGTCTCAGTTTTTCAATATTTAACCATCTTATTAGTTTCTAAAGAAAATTTAAAAAATTTTTCCCAAGCACCTGAGATGATTTTTCAGAAAGGAAGAAAAAAAGGAAAAGAAACCAGTGCTCCCATGGCCCAGAGTTAAGATCCATTGTTAGGAAAACATGCTGGGTAATTACATCTTTTACATGTGCTGGTTTATCTCTGTTAACCATAGTAAACATCTCACTGCTTAATTTGTTCTGTCAACCACAGCTTTTAAAAAACTGGGGCTCTCAGGCAGTTGAGGGTTTGTATCTGCAGTATAATTTCACAGGCAGTTTTTTTCCTTCTAATTTTGTATTCTTGGCTCATTTACAGTCAAATATCTAACACTCCATGAAGCTTAAATATTTACCCATTGAGGTCATATACTTTATCATCTGTCAGCTTAGCCGTAGAAGGTGGACTCCATACTTCTAATGCTCCCAGGCTCCTGTAGCTTCAAGAGTTTGTCATCAGCATCCCTGTGGAGCTCTCTCTTTCCCTATCCCTTTAGGATTTAGGCTTTATAATGTTTATCATCGTCACTGCATCATGACTCTCAAAATGCAGTCACAACATACTCCCTTTTTCTTTCCTGAAGGAATCCATAAGGTAATATTACTTGATAACTTTTATTTCATTAGCTGGATAAAATTATAGTTGGTGTCCCAAAAGGCTTGCGTGTAGGACCCTTTTTATACATCGTGTTAAAAATAAATGGTGGGCTTCCTGCCCCTTACACCACACTGGACTTGTAACCCCTGGAGAAAGTGAAAAGGATAGAGTCACACTTCAAAGGCAAACTAATACACCTTCTTTTGTCTTTTTATTGAAAGGGGTTTTAATCATTTGGAAACCACGTATCAATCAGCTACTTTTTTACAGGAGCCTGTGTCAGTAATTGAGTTTATCACTTGAAAGTCGAAGACAGAAAATGAAATTGGTCATGCAAATGGCCCTCATTGCCCCTGGGGAACTTGTGTGCATCTCCATGACTTTCAGCGTGCTTCTAACAGCTAGTGATGTCATTTAAGCAACTGCTTCCTCTTCTCTGATTAGTCAAGGTTCTAGTTACCTATTTTTGCAGAGGCCACTAAAACTAAGTACTAAGTCGGGAACCTCATAAGTGGGTTAAGCCATCAAAGAAATTTTCCTGTTTTCTTGCAGTTTATGAATTAGCTAAATCTTACCTAGAAACACATGCCTTCCAGGTTTAATAGTTAAGAAGCAAATGAGACTGTCATTGTTTATTTTTCATGGTACTAAATTCACGTTGGTTTCCTCATATGATTACCCACATGTCAGCGGGACCTCCTGTAGGTCCCAACCCACAGGTAAACATGGGGTTAAGAGGGTGAGTTTAAGTATTGCTCAGGAGGAGGACTAACCAGTTAACCTTTAACGTCTGTGGTCTTTGGTTTTGTTGGATGAGCTCTGTGGTGGTGGGTGGGGAAAAGGGTTTCTCATTAATCACCTTCAATAAGAAACCACCCTTCCTCAACAGAAGTAGTTTGCTTTCTTTTTTTTTTTTAATTTTATTGAAGTAGAGTTGATTTTCAATGTTGTGTTTAATTTCTGCTGTTTAATTTCTTTTTAAATTGAAAAAATTACTACTTGAGGGAGTATTATATTCTGTTTTCCCTAAATATTAAAATTAAGAAAATTTTAAAATAGACAATAAGCAAGAACCCCAATTAACCAAGATAAATAAACAAAATGCATATTGTATGCAAATCTCTCCCTGGAATCTTTAAAGATGTATTTGGACCTAGAAAAGCTGCTTTTGAGGAAAGACTTCTGAATGGAAGGAAAAACTGTCGGAGAAAAAATGCTGTTATGGACACAGCATGAAATGTCAACTGGAACCATCCCCACGCACACGATCTGAAGTCAGGTCCCCCTGTTTGTGTGCAATCACGGGTGGGGGTCTCTGTAGTGTAGTTAATATTTCACAAGCCTATTTGGCAGATTGACATCACAGAGGCTGTGAATTGCTGCCTCATCAGTAAGAGAAAACATTGCATTTTTTTGGCAGTGACTGTTTTGTTTTAAAGAGAAGCTGGTTTACGAAGATGCCTATTATGACTCTCCTCTATGAATCTGAATATACTTGAAATTTAATTTAAGACTTCATCAGGGGAGGGATGGAGTGGGAGTTTGGGATTAGCAGATGCAAACTATTATATATAGGATGGACAAACGACAAGGTCCTACTGTATAACACAGGACTATATTCAATATCCTGTGATAAACCATAATGGAAAAGAATATATATATGTATAAATGAATCACTTTCCTGTACAGCAAAAATTAACACAACACTGTAAAACTATGCTTCAAAACGAAAAATTTTTTTAAAAGACAGACTTCATCTGCTCTGATGATAGAATGTCCTACACCGATTGAAGTTGGTGAGGATGAGAGTCTACATTCTTAGCTGACTTCAAGGGACTTACCTGTTTGCTGTCATCCACTTATACTGGCTTGACTTCCATCCACCTTTTTTAGCATTTATTTTTTGAGACTTTAAGAATAATTATCCTATTAATTTAAATAAAACAAGCACTAGTCTCCCAACAGTTGGGTTGTTTTAACAGGTGATTGACATCTTTCAAATGTTAACAAACAAATCTTTTCTAGAAACCCACAAGTGAACTAGGAGATGGAGGAAGTTTCTTCTAGAACAATCTATGGTGCCCTTCTGCTCCTGCCATCCGCTGTGGAGTGTGTTCCAACCACCATTTTCTTGCAGCTATCAGATGTGTTAAGGGGGAGAGGTGAAGAGACAAGGAACAAGGACAGAGTCACTTAGAGCTCCTTGAGACTGGGTCTCGGAGCGGTTTTGGTGATTTAAAGAAGCAAACAGAGTTCCATGTGATCCTCATCTCCAGGGCTATGGAGATGCGCAGTAAATGCACAGTAACTATGGTAACTGTGAGATGCAGGGCATTAGCTAAAGCTGAGGTCAGCATGGCACAGACTCCACTGTTATTCCCATCATCTTGTACCATAAATTTCTTCACCTCCATGCACAGCACACCACTTACATGGATTTTATGCTTAAACTGTACCCTGTGACTGTCAGACAGGAAAGGCAGGCCCTACAGTGACTGAAATGACAGAACGGTAGGCTTTGTCTCATGCCAGTCTGGGCTAGTGCTCAGTTTGTGATTCTGCATCCCTTGGAAATGACCCTGAAATTACCTGAGGAAGCCCGGGGAGCAGGACGACAGCTCAGGTGTGTCAGTGAAGGTCCCTTTGTGTGTGTGTACTGAGAACCCACACCAGCACTTGGAACTTGGATGAAAGAGGTTTCAGCCGTCAGGTCAGGCAGCCTTTGGAAAATTCTGCCTGCTGGGTTTAATTTCAGAACCTTGGCCTGTTTTATTCAGACAGACAGCCATCACATGTCTTTCTTTCGTTTTGTTTTCTTTTTTTTTTTGTCCTTTTCATCCTTGGCCTCATTACCCTTTGCCATTCACTTGTTGGAAAGAGAGGGGAATGAAATCGGCCGGGGGCGAAGAGGGAAGCTGAATTAAATCCTGCACGTGACAAAAACCTGTGAAAATTTTTCCAAAGGGCTTTCCTCTGAAACTGTGAGATGGTGAGACCAGTGGGGGGCGTCAGTGCAGCAGAAATCTAATTGAGTTTCCCAGTCCCTCTATTGATGTCTCTGGGACACAGCTGTAGTACAAATAGACTGGGAGAGGGGAAGATCATCCCTCAAATCATTTGTCTTTGAAATTGTGTATTAGCCTATTTTCCGCAGATACTGCCATTCAAACCCTGAAGGGCTGTCTTCTGCTCTGCTTGGTATATTCAGTTTGCCTAAGAAATAGCTCTTTACTTCTTTCTCTCCCAAATATGCCCTTTCACATTTGCTACAAAAGTTGACCTTGGGCAGCAGATGAGGTCCTGTGTCTTCCAAAACTATGTAAAATGTATCATGTTCTATTTATTATACGCTCTACCAGGGCCTGATTTTCATTGTAAATAAAAAATAAGCTGGGCTTCCCTGGTGGCACAGTGGTTGAGAATCCGCCTGCCGACGCAGGGGACACGGGTTCGTACCCCGGTCTGGGAAGATCCCACATGCCGCGGAGCGGCTGGGCCCATGAGCCGTGGCCGCTGAGCCTGTGCATCCGGACCCTGAGCTCCGCAACGGGAGAGGCCACAACAGTGAGAGGCCCACGTACCACAAAAAAATAAATAAATAAGCTAAGTCAGGCAAATGAATGAGCACTTTTCTTTTTAATGTGATTTTATTTATTTTTTTATACAGCAGGTTCTTATTAGTCATCCATTTTATACACTTCAGTGTGTACATGTCAATCCCAATCTCCCAATTCGTCACACACACCCCCACCCCACCCCACTTTCCACCCTTGGTGTCCATACGTTTGTTCTCTACATCTCTGTCTCAATTTCTGCCCTGCAAACCGGTTCATCTGTACCATTTTCTAGGTTCCACATATATGCGTTAATATACGATATTTGGTTTTCTCTTTCTGACTTACTTCACTGTGTATGATAGTCTCTAGATCCATCCACGTCTCAACAAGTGACCCAATTTCGTTCCCTTTTATGGCTGAGTAATATTCCATTGTATATATGTACCACATCTTCTTTATCCATTCATCTATTGATGGGCATTTAGGTTGCTTCCATGACCTGGCTATTGTAAATAGTGCTGCAATGAACATTGGGGTGCATGTGTCTTTTTGAATTATGGTTTTCTCTGGGTATATGCCCAGTAGTGGGATTGCTGG
>NC_041231.1:57704405-57705681 GCF_002837175.3 Physeter macrocephalus
GTGTGAGGTGATACCTCATTGTAGTTTTGATTTGCATTTCTCTAACAGTTAGTGATGTTGAGCAGCTATTCATGTGCTTCTTGGCTATCTGTATGTCTTCTTTGGAGAAATGTCTATTTAGGTCTTCTGCCCATTTTTGGATTAGATTGTTTGTTTTTTAATATTGAGCTGCATGAGCTGTTTATATATTTTGGAGATTAATCCTTTGTCCGTTGATTCGTTTGCAAATATTTTCTCCCATTCTGAGGGTTGTCATCTCGTCTTCTTTATGGTTTCCTTTGCTGTGCAAAAGCTTTTAAATTTCACTAGGTCCCATTTGTTTATTTTTGTTGTTATTTCCATTATTCTAGAAGATGGATCAGAAAACATCTTGCTGTGATATATGTCAAAGAGTGTTCTTCCTATGTTTTCCTCTAAGAGTTTTATAGTGCCTGGTCTTACATTTAGGTCTCTAATCCATTTTGAGTTTATTTTTGTGTATGGTGTTAGGGAGTGTTCTACTTTCATTCTTTTAAATGTAGCTGTCCAGTTTCCCCAGTGCCACTTACTGAAGAGACTGTCTATTCTCCATTGTACATCCTTGCCTCCTTTGTCATAGATTAGTTGACCATAGGTGTGTGGGTTTATCTCTGGGCATTCTATCCTGTTCCATTGAGCTATATTTCTGTTTTTGTGCCAGTACCATACTGTCTTGATTACTGTAGCTTTCTAGTATAGTCTGAAGTCAGGGAATATGATTCCTCCAGCTCCGTTTTTTTCCCTCAAGACTGCTGTGGCAATTCAGGGTCTTTTGTGTCTCCATACAAATTTTAAGATTTCTGTTCTAGTTCTGTAAAAAATGCCATTGGTAATTTGATAGGGATTGCATTGAATCTGTAGATTGCTTTGGGTAGTATAGTCATTTTTACAGTATTGATTCTTCCAATCCAAGAACATGGTATGTCTTTCCATCTGTTGGTATCATATTTAATTTCTTCCATCAGTGTCTTATAGTTTTCTGCATACAGGTCTTTTGTCTCCTTAGGTAGGTTTATTCCTAGGTATTTTATTCTTTTTGTTGCAATGGTAAATGGGAGTGTTTTCTTAATTTCTCTTTCAGGTTTTTCATCATTAATGTATAGGAATGCAAGGAATTTCTGTGCCTTAATTTTGTATCCAGCTACTTTACCAAATTCATTGATTAGCTCTAGTAGTTTTCTGGTAGCATCTTTAGGATTCTCTATGTATAGTATCATGTCATCTGCAAACAGTGACAGCTTTACTTCTTCTTTTCCGA
>NC_041231.1:57706742-57707944 GCF_002837175.3 Physeter macrocephalus
TTAGAACTGCTTTTGCTGCATCCCATAGGTTTTGGATTGTCGTGTTTTCATTGTCATTTGTCTCTAAGTATTTTTTGATTTCCTCTTTGATTTCTTCAGTGATCTCTTGGTTATTTAGTAACGTGTTGTTTAGCCTCCATGTTTTTTATACTTTTTTTGCAGTAATTCATTTCTAATCTCATAGCGTTGTGGTCAGAAAAGATGCTTGATATGATTTCAATTTTCTTTAATTACTGAGGCTTGATTTGTGACCCAAGATGTGATCTATCCTGGAGAATGTTCCATGTGCACTTGAGAAGAAAGTGTAATCTGCTGTTTTGGGATGGAATGTCCTATAAATATCAATTAAATCTATCTGGTCTATTGTGTCATTTAAAGCTTCTGTTTCCTATTAATTTTCTCTTTGGATGATCTGTCCATTGGTGAAAGTGAGGTGTTAAAGTCCCCCACTATTATTGTGTTACTGTTGATTTCCTCTTTTAGAGCTGTTAGCAGTTGCCTTATATATTGAGGTGCTCCTATGTTGGGTGCATATATAGTTATAATTGTTATTTGTGCTTCTTGGATTGATCCCTTGATCATTAGGTAGTGTGCTTCCTTGTCTCTTGTAACATTCTTTATTTTAAAGTCACTTAGAGAAGTTCCTTTAGCATTTGTTGTAGAGCTGGTTTGGTGGTGCTGAATTCTCTTAGCTTTTGCTTGTCTGTGAAGCTTTTGATTTCTCCATCAAATCTGAATGAGTTCCTTGCTGGGTAGAGTTATCTTGGTTGTAGGTTCTTCCCTTTCATCACTTTAAGTATATCATGCCACCCCCTTCTGGCTTGTAGGATTTCTGCTGAGAAATCGGCTGTATGGGAGTTCCCCTGTATGTTATTTGTCCTTTTTCCCTTTCTGCTTTCAATAATTTTTCTTTGTCTTTAATTTTTGCTAATTTGATTACTATGTGTCTTGGTGTGTTTCTCCTTGGGTTTATCCTGTGTGGGACTCTCTGTGCTTTCTGGACTTGGGTGGCTATTTCCTTTCACATATTAGGGAAATTTTCGACTATAATCTCTTCAGATATTTTCTCGGATCCTTTCTCTCTCTCTTCTCCTTCTGGGACCCCTATAATGCGAATGTTGTTGTGTTTAATGTTGTCCCAGAGGTCTCTTAGGCTGTCTTCATTTCTTTTCATTCTTTTTTCTTTATTCTATTCCACAGCA
>NC_041231.1:57707977-57712985 GCF_002837175.3 Physeter macrocephalus
CACCATTCTGTCTTCCAGGTCACTTATCTGTTCTTCTGCTTCAGTTATTCTGCTATTGATTCCTTCTAGTGTATTTTTCATTTCAGTTATTATATTGTGCATCTCTGTTTGTTTGTTCTTTAATTCTGCTAGATCTTTGTTAAACATTTCTTTCATCTTCTCAATCTTTGCCTCCATTCTTTTTCCAAAGTCCTGGATCATCTTCACTATCATTATTCTGAATTCTTTTTCTGGAAGGTTGCCTATCTCTGTTTCATTTAGTTGTTTTTCTGTGGTTTTATCTTGTTCCTTCATCTGGTACATATCCCTTTGTCTTTTCATCTTGTCTATCTTTCTGTGAATGTGATTTTTGTTCCACAGGCTGCTAGTGTTGGAAGGTCTGCTGCAGAGGCGGTGGGTAGCTGTGGCTCACCGTGGGGACAAGGACACTGGTAGCAGAAGTTCCAGGAAGTACTCCTTGGCATGAGCCCTCCCACAGTCCGCCATTAGCCCCACCAAATACAATTAGCACTTATTTTGAGTTGAGCTGAAAGTAAATTAGTTTGACAAAGATACTTATTTAAATTAAGTAGTATGAAACCACAGAACACATTACATATACAGGTGTGTGTGAGAGAGAGAGAGAGACTGTGTGTATGGGGTGTGTGTGTGTGTGTTGCTGATATTGGCAATTATTTGTAGCAATTATTGCAAAAGGTTGGCATCCGGGGAAGGAAGGGAGAGATGGGAACTTGTATCCAGGGCGCTTTCCAACATATGAAAGCATAAAATGGTACCCTCTCAATGGACTATGACATTTCTTACAGCCTCACCTTTGGAATGTTGTTTGGATGTCTTGGGAGACCTCGCATTTTGGAAACCTTAGCAGAGGGAGACCGACAGGCTCCTGGGGCAGTGTGTGCTGCCAATGCATCCCGCCCACTTGGGCAGCTCCGTCCACTTACATAGCATCCATAAGATAGACTGTCAGTGTGTGTCTGGTGACCAGAGAATGTATTGCTTAACTCAGGACACTTTTGAAAGTGAAGTGGATCTCAGAGCAAACCAGCATCCTAGTTATAGGCTCTTTTTTTTAAGTTCACGATTCTTTCTCTGATGAGGTCCAAAAGCAGAAAGCATATTTTTATTCAATTTTTATATATGTGTTTGATGAAACCAGCATCCTCTTAGAAGAGACCTTTGTTTTAGTGAAAATGATACACACTCATTGTAAAAACAAATTGGAAAACCCAACAATACAGAAAGTGCAAGGCAAGTAAAAATCCATTGTGGTGTCAGAACCAGGAGATAACTAGTGTTAACAGTTTGGTAAACATTCTTCTGGTCTTCTCTACATATGGGCATATGTACACAGATACACGAATATACTTTTACACAAATGGGATCAAATTATATATAATGTTCTACAATTTGCTTTTCTTCAGTAAACACTTAGACATCTTTCCATGGTGTCCGATATAGGTCTGCAGCATTTTCAATGGCTACACACGCAAGAGAATGCATGTATTATACCATTGTTTTACATAATTCTGTCGTGCATTATTGACATTTGCTTCTACATTTTTTTGTAGTTTAATTTTTATTTTATATTGTAGTATAGTTGTTTTACAATGTTGCATTAGTTTCAGGTATATACATATACCTATTCTTTTTCAGATTCTTTTCCCATATTGGTTATTACAGATTATTTAGTAGAGTTCCCTGTGCTATACAGTAGGTCCTTGTTTATCATCTATTTTATATATTGTTGTGTGTATATGTTAATCTCAACCTCCTAATTTATTCCTCCCATCTACATTTTTAACATTATAAATAACAGAGGTGAATGCTCTGGTATACACTTTTTTATTGTAATTTTAACCCCTTCTCTCTCTTTCATGAAAGCATGTCAGAGGAGTGAGAGATGTGTTATATTGGGATAATCTGAAATGCTTTTAACTTACCTTGAAGGAGGAGGAGGAAGAGGAAGAGTTACTTGCAAATTCCTATGCTGTAACCTGATTAATAATAAGTTGCCTACACACTGCACACCTAATTGAGCGCCAGCAGTATCTCTGGACCCTTGTCTAAAGTATAAACTCTCCTGCCCATAGTATTCTTTTCCGTCACCCCTGATCTCTGCCTATAGAACACTGTGTCTTAAATCTCCATCACATTTCATTCTTCAGTTCTGATATTTAATCCATTTCATTTCATGCAATAGTCATTTTCATGTTTTCTCACCCCTCCCCGAGAGATGACGTGTTTTTCCTACTTATTCCTTGTTAGCAGCCTCGGTGGCTTGTTTGTGTGAGGTGCTGAACTAGGGCAAGTGACACAGGCAGTGGGGCTCAAGCCACTAACAGCGGCATCTGACCACTTTGTCTGCCTACACGTGCTCTTCATGGAGTGTCTAGCAGACTGAGAATGTTTTGCCAGGTAACAACCCTCCCTCCTTATTAGTTACAGGACCACCAATAAATGTAAGGAAAGTGTAGTTGAAATGTTTGAAAACTGCTATATTCTCTAAGTTCAAAGTAAGTCCAATTGGTTTAAAGTGTTGACTTCTTGAAGAAATGTCCCGAGAGTCACTTGTTGCTAAAAAATAAGCATGGCTTAGTCAGCGCAGGGCTGGATTAAGATAATGATCAGTAATATGCCATTTGTCAGTGGAAGAGTTCAAGGAAGAAGTAAAAGAGCCACCCACCGGGCTTCCCTGGTGGCGCAGTGTTTGAGAGTCCGCCTGCCGATGCAGGGGACACGGGTTCGTGCCCCGGTCCGGGAGGATCCCACATGCCGCGGAGCGGCTGGGCCCGTGAGCCATGGCCGCTGAGCCTGCGCGTCCGGAGCCTGTGCTCCGCAACCAACGGGAGAGGCCACAACAGTGAGAGGCCCGCGTACCGCAAAAAAAAAAAAAAAAAAAAGAGCAACCCACCATTCTGGCTGGCCGTCTTTCCTTCTAATTAGAGAGAGACCAAGGGTCTGATGAAAGGCCACCATCTCCCCCAGGGACCTCTGATCGAGGCTGGGAGGCCTGATGGAGGCTTTTTTTCTTCACCTGAAAAGGAAAACTCAGCAACATTAGAAACACAAATACAGCTTTTACTTTCATTAAGAGTAGCTAGAATCAGTTACTCCTAGGAACTGTGATGCCCCAAATGGCAAACGGAGGGTGTAACTTCTGAGCAACAGCTAGAAATGACAAAGCAAGCTTCTGATCAAGAATGTGAAGTGAGGTTTTTTGAAAGTCAGAATAAGATGAATGAAGATTTGTTAGAAACAACTGATAGTTAATTATGGTCAAAGTACCACAAGATTGAGCTTGGGGGGTGCGGGGTTGTTGTTGTTTGCTTTATTTCTTCCCCCTGAAGTTCAGAGACAGTCACATGACATTTATTCAATGCCAAGAGCACGTAGACCAATGTATGGAGGAGTGTGACATTGAAATGTGGAGCTAAGTTATAGATGAATGAATGAATAAGTAAATAAATAAAGGACACAGCTTTATACAGAAGAATTCAAAGTGTAATGGTTGAGTTGTTTTCAGCTTTCCTCCCCAGTAAAAACTTCTCTCTCCCACCTCTAGTTATCGAACAATCTTATATTTATTGAGTGCTTTTGGTGTGCAGCCCACTGTTAAATAGGTAATGTTGGTACTCATTTTCTGGTGATAAAAGATACTGAGTTCTAGAAATTTAAAATAAATTTTTCATAGCTAAGGCCTCTGACACATATACTGTTTAGCTGAAAAACATGACAGTTTGTAGATGCGTGTTTGAAAATCTGGTGCCCTCGCATCATACTTCCCAAGCCCTTTGTTGTCATTCCCAGAAGAGACTTTCTGGCAAGCTGGGCTGACTCGTGTGTTGCTTCCATTCCTACTATAGTCCACGGGAAAGTGCTAGGGGAGCAGTGCCCATTATATCCTAAGAAGCAGGTGGGATAACTAGCTGAATCTGGTCTTTGCTGGAATGCATATGGGTCATCCTGTTTTGCTTTTGCCCTAAATTAAAAAAAAAATCATACCATCATCATTTCAGAGCCTTTTAAAATAGTCTGAAAGAGTTGAATCAGAATTGGGCTTGGGATTTTCTTTCTCTGTTCATGCACTTCCTCAAATCCTTCGCTAGATGGTGTTCCAAATCAATCCGTGATCTCTACATGGTTGCTTTGGTCCAGGAAAATGGGGGAAACACAGAGCCATCCCTCGGTGACTGACCGTGGTCCCTCCCTCTGCCTTCAAGAATGGCTGGACTTTTCCCCGCTACCCAGTGAGTAGTTCTGCGTATTGTTGAGCTGTGTTGCAGGCCATATGTGTCAGTATCTGGGAGTGGTTCTGACAGGAGACATTTCTGTGTGATTGGCAGGAAGCTTTGCTAGACTCATCATCAGTGGCCCCCATGACTCTCTCTGGTGCTGGGAATCACAAGCAAATTCGTTTTAACCCCCTGGTGAAGGTGGTCAATTCAAACCACAAGCCACTATCCCGACAGGAACTGAAACCTGGGTGTGGCCCCTGAGTGGGGCCAACAGATGGGTAATGAATAGAAATATTTACAGAAGGTGATAGACCCGGGAAATGTACAAATCTGCACCCACATATGTAAATCTTGGATCTGTGTTTGTGAGACAGGGCTGTGTCTAGAGTCTTCATTTCAAAGGAAATGATGAATTAATGTTGCTTTTCTCAAATACTGAAAAATTCATTTGATTCACAAATGACATTGGAGGCTATCTTTCAAAAACAAACTGGATTTGAGGATGCTATAAAAATGATGGTCCAAGTATGGTACTGGCACAAAAACAGAGCTATAGATCAATGGTACAGGATAGAAAACCCAGAGACAAACCCATGCACATATGGTCACCTTACCTTTGACAAAGGAGGCAAGAATATACAATGGAGAAAAGACAGTCTCTTCATAAGTGGTGCTGGGAAAACTGGGCAGCTACATGTGAAAGAATGAAATTAGAACACTCCCTAACACCATACACAAAAATAAACTCAAAATGGATTAAAGAGCTAAAT
>NC_041231.1:57713433-57714277 GCF_002837175.3 Physeter macrocephalus
TGGAGAAAAGACCGCCTCTTCAATAAGTGGTGCTGGGAAAACTGGACAGGTATATATAAAAGAATGAAATTAGAACCCTCCCTATCACCATACACAAAAATAAACTCAAAATGGATTAAAGACCTAAATGTAAGGCCAGACACTATCAAATTCTTAGGCAAGACGTAGGAAGAACACTCTGTGACATAATCACAGCAAGATCCTTTTTGACCCACCTCCTAGAGTAATGGAAATAAAAACAAAAATAAACAAACAGGACCTAATTAAACTTAAAAGGTTTTGCACAGCAAAGGAAACCATAAACAAGACAAAAAGACAACCCTCAGAATGAGAGAAAATATTTACAAATGAAGCAAGTGACAAAGGATTAATCTCCAAAACATACAAGCAGCTCATGGAGCTCAATATCAAAAAAACAAACAACCCGAACTTTATATAATAACCTGTGATAAACCACAATGGAAAAGAATATAAAATAGAATGTGTATGTGTGTATAACTGAGTCACTTTGCTGTACAGCAGAGATTGGCACAACATTGTAAATCAACTGCACTTCAATAAAAAAAAAAATTAAAAAAAAAACAAAAATAAAATGCATATGTTGGAACCATTAAAAAAAAAAAACCCAGAAGACAAAGCAGAACAGAAACACAAAATTCTCTGCTATCAGAAATATCAGGCCGGGGCTTCCCTGGTGGCGCAGCGTTTGCGCGTCCGCCTGCCGATGCAGGGGAACTGGGTTCGCGCCCCGGTCTGGGAGGAACCCGCATGCCGCGGAGCGGCTGGGCCCGTGGGCCATGGCCGCTGAGCCTGCGCGTCCGGAGCCTGTGCTCCGCAACGGGAG
>NC_041231.1:57722263-57729926 GCF_002837175.3 Physeter macrocephalus
AAAAAAAAAACAACCCAATCCAAAAATGGGTGGAATACCTAAATAGACATTTCTCCAAAGTAGCCATACAGATTGTCAATGAACACATGAAAAGATGCTCAACATCACGAATCATTAGAGAAATGCAAATCAAAACTACAATGAGGTATCAATTCACACTGGTCAGAATGGCCATCATCAAAAAATCTACAAACGATAGATGCTGGAGAGGGTGTGGAGAAAAGGGAACCCTCCTGCACTGTTGGTGGGAATGTAAACTGATACAGCCACTATGGAGAGCAGTATGGAGGTTCCTTAAAAAACTGAAAATAGAACTACCATATGACCCAGCAATCCCACTACTGGGCATATACCCTGAGAAAACCATAATTCAGAAAGATACATGTACCACAATGTTCATTGCAGCACTATTTACAATAGCCAGGACGTGGAAGCAACCTAAATGTCCATCGACAAATGAATGGATAAAGAAGATGTGGCACATATATACGATGGAATATTACTCAGCCATAAAAAGGAGCAGAATTGAGTTCTTTGTAATGAGGTGGATGGACCTAGAGTCTGTCATACAGAGTGAAGTAAGTCAGAAAGAGAAAAACAAATACCATATGCTAACGTACATATGTGGAATCTAAAAATACAGTACTAATGAACTTAGTGGTAGGGCAGGAATAAAGACGCAGACATAGAGAATGGACTTGAGGACACAGCAGGGGAAGGGGAAGCTGGGATGAAGTGAGAGAGTGGCATGGACATATATACACTACCAAATGTAAACTGGATAGCTAGTGGGAAGCTGCTGCATAGCACAGGGAGATCAGCTAGGTGCTTTGTGACAACCTAGAGGGGTGGGATAGGGAGGAGGGTGGGAGGGAGGCTCAAGAAGGAGGAGATATAGGGATATATGTGTATGTATAGCTGATTCACTTTGTTGTACAGCAGAAACTAACACAACATGGTAAAGCAATTATACTCCAATGAAGATATTAAAAAAATGACGGTCCAATGAGATGTATGAATAGATATGAACTTATCCTACTTAGTTCCACAGTTCCTCATGCTCTCCTCCCCCGACTGTGCTCCATTATTCAGATAGCTAAACACACCATCACTTAGACAGCTGTATACACAGTTGATTCCTTATTGTCAGTAGCCAAGGAAACTGAAATTTTTCATGACATGTTTGTGTCTGGAGGCAGCTCCACGGGAAAAAAGAGCTTTTAGACAACCCAGTGGGCTGGGTCTAAAATCTCTGGGAGGGAACCATGGCCTGGTTCCACTTGTGATGATTCTGCTGTTACCATAAACAGAGCAGAGCCCAGTTCTAATGGACTGGTCTGAGGATATGCTTCATGTGCAAGGCTTAGTCCGGGCCTGTGATGATGAAAATCATCTGAGCGGCAAAGAGAAAAGTGCAGGACCCTGAAAGGTGCTGTTTTAGAGACATCCCTATATAACTGCTGTGATTTTACAGGGTACCCAAAAGGGCCTGTGAAGATGAAGGATGGACGTTCCTGGCCTCGACTGCATTCTTTCCCGGAGGGATCTTTCAGTGGCCTTCTGCCCTTTAATGCTCAAACTCACACTAGTTCATTTTCACTCTCCTCCATGGCCGGCCCTCAAGAACACTTAAAGACAGCACTGAATTCATAGAAAATGAATGATTTTTGTACATGTGATCGATCTGGTTCATCTTTTCAAACATTTAAATGGTATTTTTTATTGACAATTATTTTAATAATTTTTTTTGAGTCCCCAAATTATACTTCATTTTTATTTGTTGATGTTCCTGAGAGTGTGAGATGCCTGATGGCCTAGAGAAAAGTACAAAGTAGGAAGAGAAAGAAGCTTCTCACAGAAATGTTAGCCCACCTGTCACCCTGCTGCCCAGTGGGACGGGCCCCGGTGCCATTTTTCATGCCGATGTGAAAACACTCATGGTGATGTCTGTTTGCCTCTCTCATGATCTTCATAAGGAGGTTCCTGTACTTGACTTAACATTGGAATCACAGGGAAATTTTGGTAAAAATCATATTTCCAGGCTCAACTTCTTAGAGAATGAAGGTTCTGTAGGTCTGCAGTGGGTGGTACCCTAAAATCTGTATTTTTAACAAGCATCTCGAGATGATTCCAAGGCAATGTGTCCACATTCTGGAAACACTAGACAGGGTGCTTCAGGGCTCATGTAAATGATACTGTCTTCACTTACCACTATACTTGAAGTATGTTAACATCAGGATTAAATGAATATTAACTCATCTCCCTTTTCTGTACTCCCTTCTCCATATGTTTATTTAAACACACAACCATACCACCACCTCAGAGCAATTTTACTTACCTTAAAATTCTCCCCTACCCTGTGAAAAAGTAGAAGTTTCCTTAAGTATATAACCAGTTTTACAGGAGAATATTTCTCCCTTCCTCTGTACACTATTCCAGGAGGAAGGTGTTCATACCTGCCTTGATGTCCTGCAAGGCAACAGTGATAGATAAGATGCATGTCAGATCATCCATCTCCTAGACAGAAAAGACACTGTGTGGTTGTTAATGATGTTGGTCATTATTTTGGCAGTAGAAGAAATGGAAAGAATGGAGGGGAGGGGATTTTAAAATTCAGGGACACAGTGAGTCCAAGAGGAGGACTGGAAGATAAATTTAAGATGCTAAATCAGGCCAAAAAAATGTATTGAAAAAATAAATATACTTGGCATGTACATTTGGAGCAAGAAAAAAGTTAGTTCAGTTATCTCAACAATTGTCTCTATGGCCCATGCCCCAAAGATGCTGGATATCGGCCATGGGGTCCTAAGCACATCTGACCCTAACGATTTATGTCAGAAGACATTTAACACAACATAGAGCAACGTAGTACTGAGATTCATTATCTTTTAAAAGAAAACTTGAGTTCAGTAAGTCACAAAATTGACTTCTGTGTAATTGAGCAGATAGCACTAAGGTCTTATTTTCTATTCCTTGTCCATGCAGAACAAGCTCTAATGCAAGGCTTTGGGAATTTCTTGACTTTGCTATAGAACACAGAGTTATTATCTATCATTCAAAATACACCCCTGAATTGAAAATAAGGCACTTCCATGTCAGGTCAATTTAATTAAGAATCTAATTAATGGTCATGTAAATCATGACAGATATTAATATTTATTCTTAGTTATCCTGTTTGTCATATCAAACCAATTGCTCAGCAAATGTTGACTTAAAGGATTCTCTGCTTCGCCTCATTACTGTTTGACCTCATGCGTTAACTCAGCATGCATTAAATAGGTCTAAAGTGAGAATCCACTCTGAGTATGTAGAGCAGAATGGAGAGGGATGCAAGGAGCTGAAATTCATTGAGTGCTTACTCATTGGCACTTTATATTTCATCTTAATTAATTCCTCCAAAAGCCTTATGAAGTGGCTTTTATTATCTCTGTGGCAAAACCGAGGAATTATGCATGTCCTTCCGTGGCTGCTGGGTGGGGCTTTTAATGTTAAAACAATAGAAATGTGGTTGTAAAACATTAGGCTGGTTTTAAGATTTTTTTTTTTTTCTTTGTGTGTTTTTCAAGTTTTCTTATGCTATAGCAGGGTCAGCCCCCAGACCAAATCCAGCCCATTGTTCGTTTTTGTAAATAAATTATATTGGAACACAGCCACAGTCTTGTGTTCTGTATTATCTACAGTTGCTTTCACTTACAACCTGAGTAGTTGCAACAGAAACTGTATGGCCTTCAAAGCCTAAAGTTTTTACTACCTGGTCCTTTATAGAAAAAGTTTGCCAACCCCTGTGCTACAGATTGATGCTCTCTCTATATGACTAAACCACTTTCATGATGGCAGATATTCATCGAATAATAGCTTAGAATCACCAGATTGTTGCCTTGACATTGTGGAAATCTAAGTGTGTGGTATCCTCAGGGATTGAGGGCTTTAGTCTCCCTTATCTAATGTGGGAAGAATTAGTTAGGTCCAAACTTCCAAACAAGCACGAGTTACCTAGTTTCCTCTAAAGTGGGACTCAGCCTAGATCTAACCTTCTATACCTTAGTTTGAGTCACATTCATTAGGGTTCACTTAGTTATACTACAGAACAAGTGAGCTCCCCCTCCCCAATCTCAGGTTTATTTCTTGATTGCGTTTCATGTCTGCTGCAGGTCAGTGGCTGCTCTGCTCTGACACAGGGCCCTCATCCTCACATCCAGGCTGAAGGAGGACCCCTGTCTGGGACATGCCATCCTCAAAACAAAGGGAAAGGAGAAAAGGGTGGATGGAAATACATAAGGGCTCTTATAGTTTCAGCAGGTCCTTGATCACATGCTGATGGAAGGATGATACATACTCCTGCTGTAAGGAGGCCCCACAGGCTGCAAGGCAAGGGCAAGGATGCACACTCTTACAGTGAGCAGGACGTGTGGATAATTGAGGACAGTAATAAAACCTACTGCAGGCCAGAACAATCAGTCCCCCATCTGCCGAGAACCTCCATCCTCCTAACCATCCCTTAGGTAACCAGGGTGTGTTGTGAAATCTCAGAGTTACTGCTTCCTGTAAACACTTCACGATCCCCCTCCTCTTCCAGGTGGGTTATTGTTCTGTGTTTTGTTCTAACCACCCAGTCTTACCTCACCTTCCATGCACGTGTTTCTATTTTTCTTTCTGGGGCGAGTGCCCATGACTTGATAAACAATCAATGGTGAGGTAAAGGAGGTCCACTCAACAGCTTTCGACTTACTTCCATCAGCAGGTGGGCACCATTCTGAGGCATTTCAGTTATTCCAGATCTCTGTCTTCTGTTTGTCAGGGTTACAACAAAGAAAGTCAAATCGCCTAAGAAGATACCCTATGGTTTAAGTTTCCATGTCCTTTTTAAAGAAAACTGACCCTTTTGTGAGCCTGAAGATGAAAGTTGTCTGTTAAATGCAGATTTTCTGGCTATTCTGCCTCAAAGTCAGTGAAGTAGGAGAAGATATTAAAGATACTTCTCCAAACTGGGTCAGAACTGTGGTAGAAGATGAGAGGATTATTTCAGGAAGCCACACAATAATCTGCTCAGGACTGACAAACTTAATTTATATAGTGTTTTTGGATTCTCCAAAACTGAGGAGATGGATTAGTCACCCATGTGCCCAAGGTTCCATTTTCTGTGCTCCATCCTGCCAAACTCCATTATTTCCAATGCTCAGCCAAAGCAGTTTTGAAAAGCAATTTCATCATTTTATACCTATTGCTGAACAAGTAAATCAAGAAAGTAGTCCAAAAGTATTTCTCCCACTTAAAATGAAGCAAGAAAGACAAAATCCTTAGAAATTGAAAAAAAATATACATGTTGAATGACCTTCAAAATTAATGTTAAGGGACTTCCCTGGTGGCACAGTGGTTAAGAATCTGCCTGCTAATGCAGGGGACACGGGTGCGATCTCTGGTCAGGGAAGATCCCACATGCCACGGAGCAACTAAGCCCGTGCACCACAACTACTGAGCCTGCGCTCTAGAACTCATTAGCCACAACTACTGAGCCCGCGCACCACAACTACTGAAGCCCATGAACCCTAGAGCCCGCATGCCACAACTACTGAGCCCGTGTGCTGCAACTACTGAAACCCATGCACCTAGGACCCATGCTCCGCAACAAGAGAAGCCACTGTAATGAGAAGCCTGTCCACCGCACTGAAGAGTAGCCCCCGTGTGCCACAACTAGAGAAAGCCCATGCACAGCAATGAAGACCCAAAGCAGTCAAAAAAAAAAGAAAAAAATTAATGTTAAGAGAGATAAATTAGGAGTTTGGGATTAACATATACACACTACTATATATAAAATAGGTAAACAACAAGGACCTACTGTAGAGCACAGGGAACAATACTCAATATCTTGTAATAACCTATAATGGAGAAGAATCTGAAAATGTATGTATATGTACATGTATAATTGAATCACTTTGCTGTACACTTGAAACTAACATAACATTGTAAATTAACTATACTTCAATTAAAAAAAAATAATGTTAAGGTTTAGAGGTTATCTCATGGTTGTATCATTTTGTTTGCTTATATGATGTCTGAGATTATATTAAACACAAAAAGCCTTCCCATTAAACTCAGGAACACATTACGAGCATCTGCCCTCCCTGCTGTGCATTAATGTTATTCAAAGAGTGCTACCAGCTTAATAGCCACAAGAAGACATGGGCTTTAAAATATTTAAAAGGAGAAGATCCAAATACATTCATTTTAGATTATATGATTGTATACCTATAAGACCCAAGGGCATCAAATAAAAAACTTAGAAATTTTCCATAGTAGATGTACAAAGTTGAATACCTAAAAAAGCTTTTTCTTACATACAGAAGGAGAAACTAGGAGCTTAAAAATTGAAATTTATACCAGAAGGCAGATTTTTAGTCAGAATAATTTCATCACCACAATAGCAAAAACTACTTGAAATAACTGAATTAAATGAAGTATAGTACCTTCAGAAGAAAACTATAAAATTTTAAGGACCAAAAAAATATCCTTAATGTTCCAGGAACAGTTTCTGTTTTATAAATTATTTGAAGTATAGCAGCTTTAAACAGCCATTTTATTATACACCCAGATTTTGTGGGTTAGGCATTCGGACAGCACAGAGAAAATAGGATGTCTGGAGCCACATCTGGGATACTGATATAGCTGAGGGTGACGCAGTGGCTGGGGCTGGAATATTCTGGAAGCATCTTCAGTCTTATGTCTGATGGTTGGTGCTGGCCCTGGGCAGGAAACTCACTGGAGACTGTCAACCAGAGCACCTGCTGGAGGCCTCTCCAGGTAGCCTGGGATTCAGCAGAGCTGGGGGGGTCAGGATAGTTGGACCTCAAAAGGTGAGTGCCCCTGAGAACTAGCTGAACTCTGCCCTACTACCTCTCCTGACCTCATTGTGGGGGCCACGCAGTGTCCATTGCTTTCTACTGGTAACTAACCTGCCACAAATCATCTCCAATTCAGGAAATTTCCGAGAGCACTGCCAAAGAATTTTCAGCCATATTTTAAAAACCACTTCATTAAGAAACTGGAAAACAGAACAAAAACCACATTCACAGAGATATAGGCAAGATGAAAAGGCAGAGGGCTATGTACCAGATGAAGGAACAAGATAAAACCCCAGAAATACAACTAAATGAAGTGGAGATAGGCAACCCTCCAACAAACAAACAGAGATGAACAATACAATAACTGAAAAGAAAAATACACTAGAAGGAAACAATAGCAGAATAACTGAGGCAGAAGAACAGATAAGTGATCTGGAAGACAGAATGGTGGAATTCACTGCTGTGGAACAGAATAAAGAAAAGAGAATGAAAAGAAATGAAGACAGCTTAAGAGACCTCTGGGACAACATGAAATGCAGCAACATTCACATTATAGGGATCCCAGAAGGATAAGAGAGAGAAAAAGGACCTGAGAAAATATTTGAAGAGATTATAGTCAAAAACTTCCCTAACATGGGAAAGGAAATAGCCACCCAAGTCCAGGAAGCGCAGAGAGTCCCATACAGGACAACCCAAAGAGAAACATGCCAAGACACATAGTAATCAAATTGGCAAAAATTAAAGACAAAGAAAAATTATTCAAAGCAGCAAGGGAAAAAGGACAAATAACATACAAGGGAACTCCCATAAGGTTAACAGCTGAT
>NC_041231.1:57731016-57732377 GCF_002837175.3 Physeter macrocephalus
ATCACATAAAATAGACTTTAAAATAAAGAATGTTACAAGAAACAAGGAAGGACACTACATAATGATCAAGGGATCAATCCAAGAAGAAGACATAACAATTACAAATATATATGCACCCAACATAGGAGCACCTCAATACATAAAGCAACTGCTAACAGCTCTAAAAGAGGAAATCGACAGTTACACAATAATAGTGGAGGACTTTAACTCCTCACTTACACCAATGTACAGATCATCCAAACAGAAAATTAATAAGGAAACACAAGCTTCAAATGACACAATAGACCAGATAGATATAATTGATATTTATAGGACATTCTATCCCAAAAGAGCAGATTACACTTTCTTCTCAAGTGCTCACAGAACATTCTCCAGGATAGATCACATCTTGGGTCACAAACCAAGCCTCAGTAAATTTAAGAAAATTGAAATCATATCAAGCATCTTTTCTGACCACAACGCTATGAGATTAGAAATCAATGACAGGGAAAAAAATGTAAAAAACACAAACACATGGAGGCTAAACAATACGTTACTAAATAACCAAGAGATCACTGAAGAAATCAACGAGGAAATCAAAAATTACCTACAGACAAATGACAATGAAAACACGACAATCCAAAACCTATGCAGCAAAAGCAGTTCTAAGAGGGAATTTTATACCTATACAAGCCTACCTCAAGAAACAAGAAAAATCTCATATAAACAATCTAACTTTACACCTAAAGGAACTAGAGAAAGAAGAACAAACAAAACCCAAAGTTAGCAGAACGAAAGAAATCATGCAGATCAGAGCAGAAATAAATGAAATAGAAACAAGGAAAACAATAGCAAAGATCAGTCAAACTAAAAGCTGGTTCTTTGAGAAGATTAACAAAATTGATAAACCATTAGCCACACTCATCAAGAAAAAGAGGGAGAGGACTCAAATCAATAAAATTAGAAATGAAAAAGGAGAAGTTACAACAGACACCACAGAAACACGAAGCATCCCAGGAGACTACTACAAGCAACTCTATCCCAATAAAATGGACAACCTGGAAGAAATGGACAAATTCTTAGCAAGGTATAACCTTCCAAGGCTGAAGCAAGAAGAAATAGAAAATATGAACAGACTAATCACAAGTAAAGAAATTGAAACTGTTATTTAAAATCTTCCAACAAACAAAAGTCCAGGACCAGATGGCTTCACAGGTGAATTCTATCAAACATTTAGAGAAGAGCTAACACCCATCCTTCTCAAACTCTTCCAAATAATTGCAGAGGAAGGAACACTCCCAAACTGATTCTATGAGGCCACCATAACCCTGATACCAAAACCAGACAAAGATACTACAAAAAAAGAAAATTACAGACCAATA
>NC_041231.1:57733247-57743990 GCF_002837175.3 Physeter macrocephalus
AAAAAGAATAAAATACCTAGGAATAAACCTACCTAGGGAGACAAACGACCTGTATGCAGAAAACTATAAGATAATGAAGAAAGAAATTAAAGATGATACCAATAAATTGAGAGATATACCATGTTCTTGGATTGGAAGAATCAATATTGTGAAAATGACTATACTACCCAAAGCAATCTACAGTTTCAATGCAGTCCCTATCAAATAACCAATGGTATTTTTTACAGAACTAGAACAAAAAATCTTAAAATTTGTATGGAGACACAAAAGACCCCAAAGAGCCAAAGCAGTCTTGGGGAAAAAAACGAAGCTAGAGGAATCAGGCTACCTGACTTCAGACTATACTACAAAACTATAGTAATCAAGACAACATGGTACTGGCACAAAAACAGAAATATAGATCAATGGAACATGGTAGAAAGCCCAAAGATAAACCCACACACATATGGTCAATTAATCTATGACAAAGGAGACAAGGATATACAATGGAGAAAAGACAGTCTCTTCAATAAGTAAGTGGTGCTGGGAAAACTGGACAGCTACTCTTGCACTGTTGGTGGGAATGTAAATTGATACAGCCACTATGGAGAACAGTATGGAGGTTCCTTGAAAAACTAAAAATAGAATTACCATATGACCCAGCAATCCCACTGCTACTGGGCATGTACCCAGAGAAAACCGTAATTCAGAAAGACACATGCACCCCAATGTTCATTGCAGTGGTATTTACAATAGCCAGGTCATGGAAGCAACCTAAATGGCCATCGACAGATGAGTGGATAAAGAAGTTGTGGTACATATATACAACGGAATATTACTCAGCCATAAAAATGAATGAAATTGGGTCATTTGTAAAGATGTGGATTGATCTAGAGACTGTCATACAGAGTGAAGTCAGAAAGAGAAAAACAAATATCGTATATTAACACATATATATGGAACCTAGAAATGGTACAGATGAACCCGTTTGCAGGGCAGAAATTGAGACACAGATGTAGAGAACAAACGTACGGACACCAAGTTTAACACATATACATGGAACCTAGAAATGGTACAGATGAACCCGTTTGCAGGGCAGAAATTGAGACACAGATGTAGAGAACAAACGTACGGACACCAAGTGGGGAAAGCAGTGGGGGGTGGATGTGGTGGTTTGATTAATTGGGAGATTAGGATTGACATGTATACACTGATGTGTATAAAATGGATGACTAATAAGAACATGCTGTATAAAAAAATAAATAAAATAAAATTCAAAAAAAAATTTAAGACTTATGAAGAATGATAAAGTGAAGAAAGAAGAGAACGGGATCCAGAATAGCCCTTGTATACCCTGTTTATGGACATCTGCGAATTAAGAATTTTCTTGTTAAATAGAGATGGATATTATCACTGGGTCGTAATATTTTGGATAATCTTTATTTTCTAATTTATATTTTTAATGGTGGTGATGGTGATTTGTATGTGTATGTGTACATGCACATGTATGTGTTTTATACTGAGTATGTATAATATTCATAATACGATGAAGCAAATAAACCATTTGTATAATAAAAAAGAAACTGGAAAACACCATAATTCTAGATGAGAAGACTAATTGTCCCTCATTAATATATAGGTCTGGGGCTTCCCTGGTGGCGCAGTGGTTGCGCGTCCGCCTGCCGATGCAGGGGAACCGGGTTCGCTCCCCGGTCTGGGAGGATCCCACGTGCCGCGGAGCGGCTGGGCCCGTGAGCCATGGCTGCTGGGCCTGCGCGTCCGGAGCCTGTGCTCCGCAACGGGAGAGGCCACAACAGGGGGAGGCCTGCATACCACAAAAAAAAAAATATATATATATATATAGGCCTAATATAATTTTAATCATATTAAAAGGTTTTTTTCCTCTTTGTATCCTTTTTTTAATTGAAATATAGTTGATTTACAATATCCTATTAGTTTCAGGTGAACAGCAAAGTGATTCAGATATGTGTGTGTGTGTGTGTGTGTATATATATATATATATATATATATATATATATATATACACCTTTTTCAGATTCTCTTCTATTTTGGTTATTACCAGATATTGAATATAATTCCCTGTGCTATAGTAGGTCTTTATTGTTTACCTATTTTATAAATAGTGTATATCTGTTACTCCTAAACTCCTAATTTATCTGTCACTCCCTTTCCCCCTGTCACTCCCTTTCCCCTTTGGCAACCATAAGTTTGTTTTTTATGTCTGTGAATTTGTTTCTGTTTTGTCAATAAGATGATTTGTATCATTTTTTAGATTCCACATATAAGTGGTATCATGTGATACTTGTCTTTCTCTGTCTGACTTACTTAGTATGATCATCGCTAGGTCCATCTGAAATGGAGCAGGACCCTATGGTCCTTGCCCCACCACGTCCTCAGCCCGCCTTTTGTCTGAGGGAAAACTTTAGCCAAAGAATAAGTCTAATCAGAGAAGTGAGAAAATGCAGAAACAAAGGAAAACAGTCCAATGAGACTAAATAATAATAGTTTAGTCATGAAGCAAAGTCAAGGACCTTTAGTTCCTCCTCAAGAGCTATAGATAATATTCTGAGCTGTGTCCTGCGAGCTGTCTTATAGATACTGAAACCCCCACCAGGTGGAAGAGGTTAATACATGATGACCAGACTGTCGCCATGACCATAAGCTGCCACAATTCTGAGAACTGGCCTCAAAGAAATGAGAATAAACCCACCCTGGAACTGAAGATTAACTGTACTTAAAACAATCAAGATGATGGTGGTCAGACCACCGATGACCAGTTTCAAGAGGACGGTCAGAGCTGACTGTGCTGTTTCTGCATGTAGCCCCCTCCCTTTGTCTATAAAAGCTCTTGCCGACTGATTGTCAGTGGGGGGAGTCGGCCTTTGGACAGGAGCCTGCCCCCCAACCTGGTTGCTGGCCTCCAAAATAAAGCAAGCTTTCCCTTCCACCAGGCTTGCCTCTTTATTGGCTTTTGAGCGGCGAGCACCTGGACCCACTTTAGGTAAGTATTTGGTTCCCAGCTTGAGGCTGGGCTCTCGCGATATCTGGCTCCCGGGTTTTCCTGAGCAGAGCCGCCGCCATGGAGACGCGCAGGGATGGCTGCGAGCCTCCCTCAGCTCGTGGCTCACTGGCCCTGCCCTGAGAGGGGTTTGGCGGGGACATTCCTAGCAACTGCGCAAACCAATTGTTTCGGGGCTCCTCCCTGTTTCTCCCCTGCTCAGTCCTGGCTGCCAATGTATGCTTTCCCTTGGTAGAACGGAAAGATGCCTCTGGAAGAGCTGACGAGCTCCAAGACCGAGTAAGTCCACCGGTGTGCACCCGGCAAACTTCTCTTTTGAGCACGAAGCGTCATTTGGGTATTTGCTAGTTGGTTCTGATGTGTGTCTGACGTCGAGACCTATTTGTGTTGGGAGGTGTTTGGGACTTTATCAGTCATTTCTCGGAGGATTTGTGACAGTTGTGTTTTCTGGTGTATGAGTGTATTGTATGTATCCATTTGTGTGATTGGTATCTTTGTTGTCTTTTGTAAAATGGGAAATTCAGGTTCAATTCATTAGAAAAACCTTAGCTATGATATTATGACTAAAGAAAAAGAAAGATAACTTTTTTAGCCATATATGACAATGGTATTCTTTAGACTCTGGAAAAAAAAATGGTTAAGTTGAAACTCTTTGGAAACTCCAAAACTGGTTCTGTTTGCATATGCAGTTAGAGAAAGCTAGCTTGATAAAATACTGTTTTCAGAATTCTGACCCCGAGAGAACAAAAATATACTTCGGAGAAAACTTGAAGTTAGCTGTCATCATGTCCTTGAAATACAAACACAGCCCACTCTGCCTGAGACTTCAGCCTTGGGTTAATTAGTAGAACTTCAGAAGATGTTTGGGTTTATTAAACACGCATCTTGTACCACATTAAGGAGAAATTATGCTATGAGAAAAATGTAAGTTTTTAGAGGTTATGGAATATTTTCTTAAGTTTGCCAATCAGTAAATGCTGGAGTAACAGTTCAATTACTTGTTTCTTGGTTTTGTTAAGGATTTTAAGGGTTAAAAATTGTAATATGTAATTAAAGCTACTGAAAACCAAGTTAAAAGCAGATAAATCACGTGCAACATGTAAAGCCATCAGATAATGTTCTTACCAACATAGAGTTCTTCTAAATCAGTAAGAAAAAGATGATTACCCAAAATGGGCAAAGAACATGAACAAGCAGTTCTTAAAAAGAGGTCATTCAAGTGGCCAGCGGATGAGTTGGGGCACTTACAGGAGAGTGAGAGCATGGGAATGGAATGATGATTACCTGCCAGAGGCAACAGAGACCCTGGAACGTGATATGGCTTTGTTACATAGCTGCACTTGGGACATACTTAAGTTCACTTATGTGAAATGGTCATTTATTATTGTTGGTTATTTATTATTACTCTACTTGAACGTAACTTGACAACATATGGCTTATCCTAACTTTTTTTTTAAATTAATTTATTTATTTTTGGCTGCGTTTGGGTCTTCGTTGCTGCACGCCGGCTTTCTCTAGTTGCGGCGAGCGGGGGCTACTCTTCATTGTGGTGCGCAGGCTTCTCATTGCAGTGGCTTCTCTTGTTGCAGAGCGCAGGCTCTAGGCGCACAGGCTTCAGTAGCTGTGGCACGTGGGCTCAGTAGTTGTGACTCCCAGGCTCTAGAGAACAGGCCTCAGTAGTTGTGGCACGTGGGCTTAGTTGCTCCGCGGCATGTGGGATCTTCCAGGACCAGGGCTCGAACCCGTGTCCCCTGCATTGGCAGGCGGATTTTTAACCCCTGTGCCACCAGGGACGCCCCTTATCCTTAACTCTTAAATAAAAGAAGCTTAGTTTTAGCAAGGAGACATATTTCCCTGTGAATTTTCTTAGCTTCCCCAACCCGGTCAAGAATGTCAGACCCCAGGGTCCACTCTCTGCCCTTAGACTCAGCATCTAGGGAGCATTCCCTTGGCCAACATCTAGAGGGCTATTTTGCAGATATTCCAAAATGATAGCTCTTGAATAAATAATACATACATTGCCAATCAAATTCAAAGTTGGTCTTTTTAAGTGGCAGATCCCTTTTTTGTCACACAAATTCTTACATAGAATTCCACCATGTAAGACAGGTAAAGAGGAGCTTGGTTGAGGCCAAGAAGGGCCCTGTCTGCTTTGCTTCCTTCTTGCCTTTTGTGGCAGCCCCTCTCCCCAGGGGCAGCACCCTGCAGCCAACACTTTTTCCATGACTTTAAGGAAAAAGTGTTGCTGACATTCGGCCTGTGTACACCAGCACCGGATTAAATCTTGGAGACAGAGTTTTGGGTGAAGTAGAAAAGAATAGATTTATTGTTTTGCCAGGCAAAGGGGGCCACAGCGGGCTAATGCCCTCAAAACTGTGTATGCCTGGAGGGGGTAGTGAGGAGTTTTATAGTAATGGTTCAGAGGATGTGATCAGCTGATGGACATTCTTCTGATTGGTGAGGTAATTGGGAATCAGCATCTTCAACCTTCTGGTTTCAACCAATCTAGGGTCTATGTGCTTGCGGTCAGCAGTTTTCACCTGGAGGGGGTCTGCTTCCTGTACAAACAACTCAGGAGTGTGTCAGGCCTTTATCTGTATCTTTCAGGGAACTGGGAGTTAGGTGATTCTGCTATGTGATGGATTTATAGTCTAAATTGTCATCATTTCCCCAGCCCAACAGCTGTTCTCTGTTTCTACCTCTTCACAATTCCCAATCATAACTCTTGAGTCAGCATTTTACTTCAAAAGTCAGGGACACAGGGGCTTGTATGTGGCTTCAAAAGCAACTTCTAATTTTAAGTACTGGGTTCAACAGTGTTGAGGGAGCTCCATAAGGAAGAATGTATAATCACTTTTGTTAATTTGCTCAGTATGTGCAAAGCTAAAGCATTTTGTTACCTAAGTGTATGTCAAAACATCACACTGGACACTATAAATATATACCATTCTTATTTCTCAAATAGACCTCATAAAGCTAGAAAAAAATGAAATTAAAATGAAACATTAAAAAAAGAATCTAAAGGAAACAACAAAATACTATTTTTTGCCCTCAAGGGTCCCATTTACTTTGCTGACCCATCAATTGAGTCATCTGTTCTGACTCAAAGCAAGGTCAATAACTTGTGGGAGAAACTGAAAGGACCCAGAGGTGTCAAGACAAAGTGTGTAGAAGGTGTTCCTGGAGCCCACAGGGCTCCTGATCAGCATTTCTCAGCAGGGGCATCACTGGCATTTGGGGCAACATCATTCTTCCTTGGGCAAGTTGTGTCTAACCATTGTGAAGCGTTTGTCACTCTTGACCTCACACATCAAGTGCAAGAAACACGCAGCTGTCATTGCAATAACCCAAAATGCCTGGACTCCTTTCCAAATGCCCCGGAGAGGTGGTGCCAGCCTTGTCTGAGCATTACCGAATAACTTGCCATTTAAGGAACAATATAGGGATCTCGCAGCATGGGCTAACGTTTGGGGGTTGGTGCACAACAGTTACTGAGGAGCTGTGAGCTCATGTGACACCACTGAGTATTAAGGTTTTACTTTATAGAGTGTGTAAAACATTTATTGTGTCCATTCTCCAGCTAAAGCTTTCAGTTCAGTTTGGTTTCTTTTTATGACTGTTCATTCTGGCTGCCTTGAATATATGACTGACATTAGGTTTACTGGAATTGCCGTCATTGTCATTTCTACGTTACAAACACTGCATGTGAAGCTGTGTTTTTCATTCTTCCTGGAGGTCTGACCTCTGTTTCTGTAGCTTTGCTCATCTGTATTGGGAAGCGTATAGACAGGGCAGCGCTTTTAAAGTGGAGCACTTTTTAATGTTGTGCTGATTTTGAGATATACTCCAGAGGAAAATAAGGGTAAAAATCCATATTTGAAAAAAGGTATGCCCCGAGTGTGGCGTGTTTCTCCATGTCTGCCAAGCTGAAATGATCTCTTAGACGCAAATGATTTCATGGGCTCTGGACCACCGATTTTACATAACGTAAGCTTGGGAGGCACACCAGTGCAGGTCACCTCTAAATTGTAGAGGGGAGACATCAGGGGAAAAGAGTGAGGGCAAAGGAGTAGGAGAAGAATTGAGCAGGTAAGGAATGGCAGGAAATATATCGAGAGAGGAAAATTGATTCTTTAAGCATTCAGTATGAAGAGTTTCATTGTTTCCTGGGCCATAATTAAGTGTTTTGAATGCTTTTTCATGTTTTACCATTAACAGAAAAGTTGGCTAACAGCTTCTTTGAAGGTCGCTCATTTATTATGAAATCAACATAAGCAATTCAGGAAGGGGAGATTCCCAATCTCACCTCCTTCCTCTCTCAAAATTGTTTTTTCCTGTCCAACACCTCTCACCTTCTACGGCACCATCTGTCTCCAACATCCTAGTTAAAGGACTGCCATTGTCGAGGTTCCCAAACTTGCATCATGATAGCAAGAACTTGAGTGCCTGGTCAGTAAACATACAGACCAATGGCCTGTCCCATCGAAATTCAAATTCAGCTGCTGTGGATTGGGGTCTGGATCCAGGTGCCATGTATTGTCAGGCACATTTGGGAAGCACCTAACACAGCTCTTTGATCTTCCTTTGATAAAAATGTACGTGGCAGGACAACACAGAGACTAAAGTTTTGGATACAAGCTCACGAATATGGAGACAAATGACCTTTTCATTATGTGTGAACTTTTCATATGTCCAAAGAAGAAGTAACTTCATTACTTAGAAAATATTTCTGTATGCTGCAAAATTACACAACACATAGAAATTTCTAGAATACAATAGAAACTCATCCCTGCCCACAGTACATTTCAATGGAAACGTCTCTCCCCACCATCAAATGGCCAAGATAATCAACAACAGTTTTACTTTTTAAAGAAAAAAAAAAGTTTGCTTTGTTAATTGTTGTCTGATTTGGAAAAAACCTAGAACATAAATAGAAGATTAATATAGAAGCAGCATACATGAGGTGTAAGATTTAATTTCTAAAACTGCTAACTCACAACCTCTCAGAATTATTTAATACAGTTTAGATGCTTTGGGGAGAAAGAATAAATTACAAGTCATGTTTTCACAACACTTTCAAATGCTCGTGTCTCAAGAGATAATGAAATAGAGTAATAAAAGACCAGGTGTGAATGTAAATTGATTAAAAGCAAATTCATTTTAAGAAATTAATAATACTAGTTCATATTATTGAGTGCCTAGCAGATGCCAACTCTATGCTTGTTTTTTTTTAAAATAAATTTATTTGTTTAATTTAGTTATTTTTGGCTGCACTGGGTCTTCGTTGCTGCGCGCGGGCTTTCTCTCGTTGCGGCGAGCAGGGGCTACTCTTCATTGCAGTGTGCGGACTTCTCATTGCGGTGGCTTCTCTTGTTGGAGAGCTTGGGCTCTAGGCGTGCAGGCTTCGGTAGTCATGGCACGCGGGCTCAGTAGTTGTGGCTCGTGGGCTCTAGAGCCACAACTTGAGGGCTTACTTTCTCTGCAGCATGTGGGGTCTTCCCGGACCAGGGCTCGAACCCATGTCCCCTGCACTGGCAGGCAGATTCTTAACCACTGTGCCACCAGGGAAGCCCCTATGCTTGGTGTTTTTATCTATATTATTTCATTTAGTCCACATGACAATCCTACAAGGGATTATCAGTTTTTCTTAAGAGAGGACTACGAGTCCCACAGGAGTAAGTCCAAAGTTCTTGTCCAGGGAAGCCCCTATGCTTGGTGTTTTTATCTATATTATTTCATTTAGTCCACATGACAATCCTACAAGGGATTATCAGTTTTTCTTAAGAGAGGACTACGAGTCCCACAGGAGTAAGTCCAAAGTTCTTGTCCAGGGAAGCCCCTATGCTTGGTGTTTTTATCTATATTATTTCATTTAGTCCACATGACAATCCTACAAGGGATTATCAGTTTTTCATAAGAGAGGACTATGAGTCCCACAGGAGTAAGTCCAAAGTTCTTGTCCAGAGTCGCACAGAATTTCAGGAATTGGGTCCCTAGTCAGTAAACTAGTCTCTTGGTCTACTTATGGTTAGTCTAAACCATATAACTTAGCCTCTAAATTGGGACACTTACAAGAGTGAAAAGGAGTGCTGTGATAATTACAGGTATAAGTTGAGTCTGTCCTGAGGACAGTGGATATTTGGCCACTCATATGTGCATAGAGCTAGTTTATTTAGTCATCAGGCAAAATAAGCATGGGGTGGAGTATAAGAATTGAATTGGGGCATATAAAAATACTTGCTAACCTTTAAAGATGGCTCCAAAATACAAAAGAAAAACTGCAAAATCACAGATAATGAACATTATGTTAACTTAGTCAATCACAACTCAACTGAAATCTTCTATAATTATGTGTGAATTCTATTTAATAAGTACGGTGATATTGTTACTGCATGCAAGTTCGTGTGCCCGACACACAGTGAGGCCAAACAACCAAAACGTCGGAGTTTGGAGCAGAGAAAAGGTTTATTGCAGGGCCATGCTAGGTGATGGGTGGGTCGTGCCCCCAAAACCCCAAACTCCCCAAAGGGTTTCAGCAAAGCACTTTTAAAGGCAAACTGGAGGGAGCGGGGGCATGGTTAGTTACAAACTTCTTGGTGCCAGAATCCTTCATTCTTGCAGCTGTCCACATAGGTCATGATGCTCCTGTAAACCTCCAACAAAACACATGTTATTCTCTGTTCTGCAACTTTTTACCTTTATATGAATGGACTCTTAAAGGTCAGAGACTTGAGAATGGGCTATCCTGTATATTTTAGGCTATACGCAACATTCTTTTACAAAAGGTGCAGCGCCAGCATTACTAAGCACAGGGAACAGAGCACAAAGGTTAAAGCAAAAGGAACAGATCTAATATAAAGTCAGATTTGTTTTTCCCTATTACAGTATATTTGATCTTTTTTAAAAATATAATATATATATTAATTATAATTAATTATATTATATTATATATATATTTTATATATATTATATTATATATATTAATTAATTATATATATATTAAAAATATATATATATTTTTGGCTGCATTGGGTCTTTGCTGCCGCGCACAGGCTTTCTCTAGTTGCGGCGAGTGGGGGCTACTCTTAATTGCGGTACGCAAGCTTCTCATTGCCGTGGCTTCTCTTGTTGTGGAGCACGGGCTCTAGGTACGTGGGCTTCAGTAGTTGTGGCACGTGGGATTCAGTAGTTGTGGCTAGCGGTCTGTAGAGCTCAGGCTCAGTAGTTGTGGTGCATGGGCTTAGTTGCTGTGCGACATGTGGGATCTTTCCGGCCCAGGGATCAAACCCATATCCCCTGCATTTGCAGGCGGGTTCTTAACCACTGCGCCACCAGGGAAGCCCCAGTATATTTGATCTTATGTGCTGCAAAGCCTCCAAAAAACCTCAGACCATACAGTTTCCATTAGTCCCCACTGCCCACCAAGAAGAAAAGCTTCAAGTGCCACCATGTCCAAAATACCTTTATCCTTTGCATTTAAGAGTGGTCAACATGACCCTTCTCATTTTCAGACCTACAGAGAACTCAAGTGATTTGCTAAAGGACATGCAATGAGTGGTAGAACTAGAAGGAAACATGCCAATTCATGCTCCATTTCCTTTCCAGATTTTGTTCTCTAGACTCTTCTTTTTTTCAGTTTTAATATTTTTTATTGAAGTATAGTTGATTTACAATGCTGTGTTAATTTCTGCTGTACAGCAAAGTGATTCAGTTATATATATATA
>NC_041231.1:57748938-57783775 GCF_002837175.3 Physeter macrocephalus
AACAGAGCACAAAGGTTAAAGCAAAAGGAACAGATCTAATATAAAGTCAGATTTGTTTTTCCCTATTACAGTATATTTGATCTTTTTTAAAAATATAATATATATATTAATTATAATTAATTAATTATATTATATTATATATATATTTTATATATTATATTATATATATTAATTATATATATATTAAAAATATATATATATTTTTGGCTGCATTGGGTCTTTGCTGCCGCGCACAGGCTTTCTCTAGTTGCGGCGAGTGGGGGCTACTCTTAATTGCGGTACGCAAGCTTCTCATTGCCGTGGCTTCTCTTGTTGTGGAGCACGGGCTCTAGGTACGTGGGCTTCAGTAGTTGTGGCACGTGGGATTCAGTAGTTGTGGCTAGCGGTCTGTAGAGCTCAGGCTCAGTAGTTGTGGTGCATGGGCTTAGTTGCTGTGCGACATGTGGGATCTTTCCGGCCCAGGGATCAAACCCATATCCCCTGCATTTGCAGGCGGGTTCTTAACCACTGCGCCACCAGGGAAGCCCCAGTATATTTGATCTTATGTGCTGCAAAGCCTCCAAAAAACCTCAGACCATACAGTTTCCATTAGTCCCCACTGCCCACCAAGAAGAAAAGCTTCAAGTGCCACCATGTCCAAAATACCTTTATCCTTTGCATTTAAGAGTGGTCAACATGACCCTTCTCATTTTCAGACCTACAGAGAACTCAAGTGATTTGCTAAAGGACATGCAATGAGTGGTAGAACTAGAAGGAAACATGCCAATTCATGCTCCATTTCCTTTCCAGATTTTGTTCTCTAGACTCTTCTTTTTTTCAGTTTTAATATTTTTTATTGAAGTATAGTTGATTTACAATGCTGTGTTAATTTCTGCTGTACAGCAAAGTGATTCAGTTATATATATATACACATATATATACACACACATATATATTCTTTTCCATTATGGTTTATCATAAAAGCTTACCTCTGCTAACCCTAACGTCCCACTCCATCCCTCCTCCAACCCTCTCCCCATTGGCAATGACCAGTCTGTTCGCCATGTCCGTGATTCTGTTTCTGTTTCATAGATAGGTTCATTTGTGTCATATTTTAGATTCCACATATAAGTGGTATCATATGATATTTGTCTTTCTCTGTCTGACTTACTTCATTTAGTATGATAATCTCTAGTTGCATCCATTGTTGCTGCAAATGGCATTATTTTGTTCTTTTTTTATGGCTGAGTAGTATTCCATTGTATATATGTATCACATCTTCTTCATCCATTCACCTGTCGATGGACATTTAGGTTGCTTCCATGTCTTGGCTATTGTGAATAGTGCTGCTGTGAACATAGGGGTGCATGTATCTTTTTGAATTACAGTTTTATCTGGATATATGGCCAGTAGTGGGATTGCTGGATCAAATGGTAGCTCTATTTTTTTGTTTTTTAAGGAACCTCCATACTGTTCTCCATAATGGCTGTACCAATTTGCATTCCCACCAGCTGTGTAGGAGGGTACCCTTTTCTCCACACCATTTCCAGCATTTGTTATTTGTAGACTTTTTGATGATGGCCATTCTGACTTGTGTGAGGTGGTACCTCATTGTAGTTTTGGGGGGGTTTTTTGGGTTTTTTTTTTGCGGTACGTGGGCCTCTCACTGTTGTGGCCTCTCCCGTTGCAGAGCACAGGCTCCGGACGTGCAGGCTCAGTGGCCATGGCTCACGGGCCTAGCTGCTCCACAGCATGTGGGATCTTCCCAGACCGGGGCACAAATCCATGTCCCCTGCATCGGCAGGTGGACTCTCAAACGCTGAGCCACCAGGGAAGCCTCTCATTGTAGTTTTGATTTGTATTTCTATATTCTTCTTGAGTAAGAATATTAATCTCCATCATGGACTGTCCACAGCATTACACACTTCACCCACAATATCACATTCCATATTTTATCTATCTTAGGAAGAGATCTGTACTATTATTATTATCTCTTGCGTAGAGATAAGGAAACTGGGGCACTAGGAGCTGAAGATACTTGCATGATCTCACATATCTACATGGCCCTCTCAGAATCTCTGTTGTTTTTTAAGTTAATTAATTTATTCATTTCTTAATTTACACATGTAAAGTTTACCTTTCAAGGTGCACAGTTCTATGAGTTTTGACGAGTGCATAGCATTATCTCCTGACAAGGCTTTACATTAGGTTCTGAGGGATATAAAGAAAAATAAGGTGAAGACCTAGCTTTGAACAGAGTTTATAGTCCAATGGTCATGTATCCACACTACAGTATCACAGTTTTCCTTCTTTGAGTCAGAAATGCTCTTAGAAATGTGGAAGTGCTTTAATGTTGTTCTGGCAGATACTGGTTTCTTCCTTGATGGGGGGTGGAAACTGCCTGTGTGATCAGCCGTAAGCAAAATTTCTGCTGTTTAGGGCTGTGAGCTCAGAACAATTTTAGACAAAAGCAAACTGTGTTAGGGCAAATGCCTATTCTATATAGAATGTCAAGTTTGGGGCAAATTACTCTAAAGTGTTTGGAAATACAAAGGAACAGTTTCTGTATTGTGAGGTAGCAACTGTTTCTTTAGTATCGGGTGAGAGATTCCATTTACTACAATTTAAGGATGTAAAGCTAACCATTACCACAAAGAACTTCTTTTTATAAGACTAAAAAATCACTTTCTCCTTTGGACTATATCATGTTTAGACCATAAGGAAATGTTTTCTTTCAATAGCTGTTCATTTAGCAACAGGCTCCCTGTGTAACACAGAGGTTACAAATGGGAGGGTATATATTTGGCTGAATTCAAAACCCATTTCTATATGTTCTGAATTGCATGTGTAAAGGCCAATTCTTTTTTTTTCTTTGATGGGAAGTTTCACTGTTATAATAGTGTTCAGTTTTCCTTAATTTATAATTTCACATATATCCAAACAGCAGAAATATGTTAAACCCGTGAAAATGAAAATATCTTTTTAAAAAAAAATTTTATTGGAGTATAGTCGATTTACAATGTTGTATTAGTTTTCAGGTGTACAGCAAATTGTTTCAGTTATACATACAAATACACACACACACACACACACACGCACACATACACATACACACACATATTCTTTTTCAGATTCTTTACCCATATAGGTTATTACAGAATATTGAGTAGAGTTCTACAATAGTAGTTACAGTTGGTTATCTGTTTTATGTATAGTAGTGTGTGTATGTTAATCCCAAGCTCCTAATTTATCTCTCCCCTCCATAAATTTGTTTCCCCTTTGGTAACCATAAATTTGTTTTTGAAATTTGTGAGTCTGTGTCTCTTTTGTAAATAAGTTCATTTGTATCATTTATTTTTAGATTCTGCATGGAAGTGATATCATATGATATTTGTCTTTCTCTGTCTGACTTCAGTTAGATAATATCTAGGTCCATCCATGTTGCTACAAGTGGCATTTTTTCATTCTTTTTTTGGCTGAGTAATATTCCATTGTATATATATACCACATCTTCTTTATCTGTTCCTCTGCTGATGGTCATTTAGGTTGCTTCCATGTTTTGACTATTGTAAATAGTGCTGTTATGAACATAGGGATGCATGTATCTTTTTGAATTGGAGTTTTCTCCAGATAAATGCCCAGGAGTGGGATTACTGGATCATATCGTAGTTCTATTTTTAGGTTTTTAGGAATCTCCATACTTTTCTCCATAGTGGTTGTACCAATTTACACTCTCACCACAGTGTAGGAGAGTTCTCTTTTTCTCCACAACCTCTCCAGCATTTATTGTTAGTAGACTTTTGATGATGGCCGTTCTGACTAGTGTGAGGTGATACCTCATTGTAGTTTTGATTTGCATTTCTCTGATAATTATTGATGTTGAGCATCTTTTCATATGCTTTTTGGACATCTGTATGTCTTCTTTGGAGAAATGTCTATTTAGATCTTCTGCCCGTTTTTTGATTGGGTGGTTTGTTTTCTTGACATGGAACTGCATGAGGTGTTTTTATATTTTGGAAATTAATCCCTTGTAGGTCGCTTCATTTGCAAATATTTTCTTCCATTCTGTAGGATGTCTCTTCCTTGGTTTATGGTTTCCTTTGCTGTGCAAAAGTTTTTAAGTTTAATTAGGTCCCATTTGTTTGTTTTTATTTTCATTACTCTAGGAGGTGGATCAAAAAAGATATTGTTGCGATTTATGTCAAAGAGTGTTCCGCCTATGTTTTCCTCCAAGAGTTTTATAATGTCCAGCGTTACATTTAGGTCTTTGATCCATTTTGAGTTTATTTTTGTGTATTGTATTAGAGAATGTTCTAATTTCATTCTTTTACATGTAGCTGTCCAGTTTTCCCAGTACCACTTATTGAAGAGACTGTTTTTCTCCATTGTGTGTTCTTGCCTTTTTTGTCATAAATTAATTGATCATAGGTCTGTGGGTTTATTTCTGGTCTTTCTATCCTGTCCATTGAGCTATATTTCTGTTTTTGCACTAGTACCATGCTGTTTTGTTTACTGTAGCTTTGTAATATAATCTGAAGTCACGGAGCCTGATTCCTCCAGCTCAGCTCTGTTTTTCTTTCTCAGGATTGCTTTGGCTATTTGGCGTCTTTTGTGTTTCCATACAAATTTTAAAATTTAGAAAAGCCAGTTCTTATGTACAGTCAGAAGAAATAAAGGTATCTGGTTCTTATGTACAGTTAGAAGAAATTAAGATAAAAATGTTCATTTAAGTTTTGGGAAGTTCTTATATGTTTGAGCTCTTTTCATGATCAGAAATTGATAGAATGCACTTATCCACTGGAGAGTATATCTTTTTTTAATTGAAGCTAAAAGGAAAATAAGAGATGCACATCTGTGTTTAGACTGTGATCCAGTATCAGTGTTATGATGACCTTCCATTCACTGGCTCATGCAAGGACCATCGTGATGCTTTAGTTATGGAGATAAATACCAGAGAAAGTAATTAACAAATAAAGGATTTACAGGCTTTCTCACATCTTATTTTCTATAACTGCAAAACTGGGCATTCAGGAATGCCTGGGGAATCTCTCCAGGGTAGCTTTTCTCTGATGATTGATTGGCCTTCAGCTTATATGCACTGGGAAAGCCCCGTTTGCTTCCTAGATTGTCACTGTGCTGGTCTGCACTTTTCTCAGAAGAAGGAAGGCCCCTGGAAAGCCCACTTAAGTTCTCTGACTGGTTTAGTCTTGCTAATTCTTCTCTTGGACTGGAATTCTTCCATTTAAATTCTGGCCGTTGCTGCTATTCATGCCCTGAATTCTGGCCCTCACCTTGATCAGCATTGCATCTCTATCTGGGCTCAGAAAATCTGAGATGTCCCCAAACTATACCAAAAAAAAATGACTTAAATGGGGAAAGGAGTTACATACCTTGTTATAAGTCTCAGAAAGAGTTCTGTGTTGGGTGCCAGCTACCAACTGTGCACATTTCCTGCCAACTCTTTTCATGAGCTAGATTTTAATATCCTACTCAGAAGAACCCACCTCAAGTTAACATGGAAGATGAGGCTTATTTGGAACCCACATTATTTGGGAAGACAATATAAAGCAAGCTACTTGTTGTGATGGTTCAAGAATAATTGTTCTGGAAGAAATCCACTGTGGCAACCCTGCCCACCCATCTGTGGCTCTGGTTTCATGCTCTGCTGGAGAAGAAGAGACAGCAAGAACTTTTTCATCTCCTGGCTCAATTCAGAGTTTCTGAAAGAAGCCCAGTGAACCTAGTATTCATGCACTTTTTCCTTCTAATGGGTAGATTTTATATATTGTAATGTATTTTTTTCCATTTTGACCAGGGAGTTAGTAAATTATGTCCAAAGCCAAATCTAGCTTATCACCTATTTATGTACAGCCTAGGAGCTACAAATGGGCTTAATATTTTTAAGAGGTTGAAAAATAATGAAAAGCAGTTAATATTTTGTGACGTGAAAATCATATGATATTGAATATTAAATTTCATTGTCCCTAAATAAAGTCCCTAAATAGCCATGCTCATTTGTTTATATAGTCTAGGGCTGCTTTCATGCTACAGTGGCATAGTTGAGTATTTGCAGCAGAGCTTGTATGACTTAGAAAGCCTAAAATAGTTACTGTCTGGCATTTTACAGAAAAAAAAAGCGTACCAAACTAGAGCTAGAGCAACTAGCTCTATTCAACATAGCAGCTGAATCAGCCCCCACTATATTGCTTTCTCAGTGTTTATTTGCTTAACCATGTATTGCAATGAGTAGCTTTGGTATGGCTATAAACTCTGTTCTGGGAAATACAGAAGGTGCCAAAGATGTTTGAAGTTTAGTGTAAATATAAGGAAATTAAAAACTCTTTCAAGTGACTTCTATATAGAGAAAAAATACTGTAGATAATTTTCTGCATTTGATACAACTAACTCTCCTTTAGGCAAAATAATCTTAGAAAAAGTTTTATTAATTACAATAAAAGTCTAATTTATTCTTCAGTTTATTAGTCTGCCTGCCCACTCCATGCTCTACCCACAAGATGTGCAAATTATTATGAGTTTAGCCTCCTACTCCTTAAAAAAATCTTTGCTTCCTTAGAGATTACAGAATGAAGATTTAATTAAATTGAAATTGAGAAAACAGCTCTAAAATCTGGAGTTTGAAGAACATCAATTTAGGGGAGAATTTAGCAAAACACAAATCTTGCTGGGTTTATTAGAAGCTCCGAATGATGCTGCTATCTAGAGTCACAGTAGAAGTGTATGTAGTCTTTGTCCCTCATATTTGCTTAAAAGGATCACTTCCTTTAATTACTGGCTTATCTTCTCAGTCATGCTGGGTGTTGTGCTGCCCCATATTTTGCAGGTGAAAATGTGACTATTTCGCCCTTAGAGCATCTGATGGGAAAAGTTGTATAAAGATCCTAATGTCTAGGAGATTTTGAGACATTTATCATCTCTGAACTAGACTTCGAAGAACTGATTTAGAGTTTTCATGATTGGGTTCATGGTTTCACTGAAGTGCCATTGGAAGCAGTTCCAAGACTTAACAAGTGGGACATGTTTAGGTAAACTATGGCACAGTGGTTTAGTGAAAAACAAAAACACGATTCAAAATGGTATGGAGATTATGCCAATATGCAGAAGTAAGTATGAAAAATAACACCAACATTCATAACTAAAATTATATACACCCCCAGGGAGACAAGGGAGTTAAAACAGAGCAGCAATCCTCAAAATGTGGTCTCCAGCACCCTGCAGATCCATGAACTGGGTGTCTGCCATAAGAAAAACATGGGAACCCAGAGTTACTGTTTAGAAGCTTTTATAACAACAGTAAGTTTACTGTTGATTTTTTTAAAAAAATACACTAATTTAGCTTGTACTTATTATGTCTTCCTTTTACCATCCTACTTTCTTTTTGTACCTTTTTAAAAATTTTTTTAAATTAATTTTACTGAAGTATAGTTGATTTACAATGTTTTTTAAATTTCTGCTATACAGCAAAGTGACTCAGTTATACACACACACACATATATTCTTTTCCTTTATGGTTTATCACAGGATATTGAATGTAGTTCCTGTGCCATACAGTAGGACCTTGTTTTTATGTCTTTTTTATTTCATTTTAATTTAGTAATTATTCTTCATTTACTTATTCACTTTTATTGTATTTCACAAAAGTATGTAATGGACTGGAAAAAGTAAACTTCCTTACAGAGAGTTTGAGAAACACTTTGTATATTGAAAAAAATGTGTTGTTTAACATTAAATAGGTTACACATTTTTAAGAAGAAATGTCATTTTACAGACATGACGATTTTATTTTAATAAAAGGCTCTGGTGACACCTGGTCAGTTATCTGTTACCAAATTACTGTACTTGGCCAGAATGAGAGAGTTGTTTTTTTCTTTTCCTTGGGTTTAAACAACTTTTAAATACCAAATGCTGTTTATGCAGCAGGGGTGTGGCAACAAAATTCTGTTTAAATGGCTAAATCATTGCTGAAACATAATTTAAGCGGGGGAAACAGCAACCCTACAGAAATGTGTTGATTAAGTTCCTTTGCAACCAAATAGAAATGTCAGGATCTTCCTCCACTTGAGATGCAGGGACCAGCGCACTGAGGCAGGAGAAAAGAATTTGATTTACAATTTGAGGCAAAAACCATCAGTAAAATAATTGAGAGCTGGAAAGCAATCTCACTCCTGCTAAATTGCTTTCCTCCTTGCGTGCTCCATTTAGGGGCGATATTCGGATATTTACGTTTAGTTTGTGCATATTTTCTTTCCCTTGTGAGTATTCCATCTTGTCGGATTAGGACTGTTTCTCTGCTGTGATCAGCAAAAGAGAATATCCTAGTTGCCAAGAATTGGATTATGCCTGAAGCTTTATAAATAGGAAGTGGTTGATTTTTTTTTTTTTTTTTATGTGCAAAGGTGACAAGCTGGCTAGTCATGAGAACATTCTGGTCCCTAAATTGCAAAAATGTGGATTCTTTTCAAATAAGCTTTAATTTGGGTTCATGAGAATCAGAGACATGAAGAGCACATTGCAAATGTTAAAGAGTTGGTAAAATATTAACAATAACAACAACCGCTACTACTACAGTTATAATTTGTGGCAGATTTAATGAATGATGTTGGTGTTGCTTACAGCTTGCTTTCCCCATGAAGTATTTAAACAAAGGAGGTTTTCCCCTCTTGGCCAGGAGTAATTACCTCTAGGAATTAAGCTTATATTCATGGGTACGAAAATAAGATGTGTGTTGTACTGCCAAACCCTTACTTAGCTGGTTCTCTGAATCACACAGATATTTAGTCATTTCTTTATAATTTTTGAAAGTCAGTGACAAAATTTAGCTTAGAAGTTTGGTTCTGATGCCAGGTGTTCTGCCCATGGAAGCAAATTTTTATGCCTTACAAAGAGCAAGAATTTAAAGATCAAAAATATCTTTATATTAACACATCTGAGTGCCTCTTAGTTTTATCTTTCTTGCTCACATTAGGAGATGTTTTTGGTTTGCTAACAAGAAATGCAAACCTGACATTCATTTTGATAAGCACCTCCTGTGAGCCACATTAGGTGCTGGAATCAAAATTCTACTGCTCTCCAAAGGTAAGGCATAAATTATCATTTGGGAAAGAAAAATAGAGGAGAAATAAATAGGAATAGATAATGCAAATTAGGTTTGAGCCAAGAACATGCCTGTTTTAAATTTAAAATTTGCTATAAGCCAGAGTGGATTATACCCTGGGTACTACCTAGAGGAAGATGGAGATAAATACGAAGTGACTTTTTATTTTAAAAACAGTCTACAGAGCTTCCCTCATGGCGCAGCAGTTGAGAGTCCGCCTGCCGATGCAGGGGACGCAGGTTCGTGCCCCAGTACGGGAAGATCCCACATGCCGCGGAACGGCTGGGCCCGTAAGCCATGGCCACTGAGCCTGCGCGTCCGGAGCCTGTGCTCCGCAACGGGAGAGGCCACAACAGTGAGAAACCTGCGTACCAGAAAAAAAGAAAAAAAAAAAAAAAAAAAGGCTACAGAACCACAAGCTGTAAGCTCTAAAAAAAAAAAAAAAAAAAAAAAAAAAAAAAAAGGCTACAGAACCACAAGCTGTAAGCTCTAAAATTGATAGTCTGTGACTCTCCTGGGCAGACATTTGCCCCACATGGACCAGATCTTCCTGGCATTGATTAGCACGGGCACTGTGGGCCATGCCTTCTCATACCTACTCTCACACCTACAGGTTACATGCAAGAGCCCACTCGCTCTTGGAGTTAAAAATAAATGTACCTTTGTCATGAGCCTAAGTCAGCCCACAGTTCTGCATTGCCCTGTGACTAGGAGGATTTTAAGAGCAGTAAATGACAAATGGGGGGTTAGAAGTTTAAATTACATGTGATTGTGCACACACATGCACACATACACCCACACATGCGCATACATACACACCACACACACGTGCACATACATACACATCCACACATGCATGCATACACGCATGCACATACACACGCATTCATACCCACATATGCACTAGAAGCCCACCTACCTAAGGGGATGAGGATTGATCAAGTTAAAGCAAATAATCCTAGAAAAATATGTGATGCATGCATAACTTAAATATTTTAACTTAAAACACATCTATGTGCATTTTAATTTCCCCATCTTTTGATGGAAAGGTTTTTTTTTTTTTTTCCATCAAGTGAGGATCTCAAAGAGCAAATGAGGCTTTTCTTGAGCAGAGTTCTGATGCTCTGAGGGCATCTATGGTTCTTACGTAAACTAGACTCTTCAGGAATCATCTGTCCTTTCCAGCTCAGGTTTCTTTAAATGGAAAGCGTGCTCAACACCTAGGCAGCCACCTGTGGGCAGATTTGGTCTGGACTCTCAAGACTTTGTTTTAAAGCTTTTACAGCTCTCCCATCACACCTAACTTGATGGCAGTAAATTCTGGCAGCCCCTCGCCTCCTTTATCTGGTCTTTCCAAAGGATTCAACTTAGTTTTTATGGAAAACACTCTCATTTTCACTTTTCCTTTGCTTAGTATTATTTCACTATATTTTATAATTCTAATAAGAAATGGTACTTGCATAGACAACTTTGGAAGAAAACTGATGCTAAGAGCATACAAATTGAAGGGTTTCAAATGGACATGCATAAGCATACACAGTTACCTACCAGCTTCCAGCTTCAGTATCCACTGGACTTTGTCACTAAGTTTGGCAAAGAATATGGAGGTGGTGTTGATTTAACCCTGTTTTCCTAATCTAAAAAGCTCGGAATAAAATTTGTGACACATCCCAGACATTTATAGAACCTGATGGTCTGTATTTTTTCAGTAACTTGACCTCTGACTTCATCTTCTTTTTCTACATTTATTTTTCATTAAAGCTTTTATATTTTCTTTTTATGTTCCTTTTACTGTGAGAGATGTCCAGTCCTTCGCTAGAATGACAGTGTGACTGTGCTTAGTAAGTCTTCGTTTTTGCTGTTGTAAGCACAGTAATAGTTCATGTTTTACAAGATTTAAGTTCTAAAGTGAGCACATGATGAAAAAAGTATTTAGCTAAAATGACCCTTGGACGTCACTTAAGAAGGCTCTGGTTGAGTCTAACATATATCTCCAGAGGTCTGAAGCATTGATCCTCCCATAAGCTTGGAATAGACCATTTTGTTGAGAGCTGGATGAAGTACTTTGGCTTGTGTTTAGGGAAGTATCTGACAAATCATAGATGGGTTTCAAACCAGAGTGGTGTGGAGCGGTCACACTCTGAGAAGGGCTCCCGGGAACCGAGATTTATGCTCCTCATCTAAGGCATCTTATACCACGTTGTGCCTGGTTTTGTTTAAGTATGCGTTTCTCCCTTCTGGACTAGCTAAGTCTCCACTTCCTGACAGGAGAGGACAGACACTCATTCTGTTCTCTTTGCCCATATTCACTGAGGACGTGCTCAGCAACTGTGAAAGAGTTAAAATGAAAATGGAAGTGGAAAATTAGAAAAATGTGTGCACTTGGACTCTCAGGGCCCATTCTTCCCGTGTTCACCAGAAATCCTTAAAATATGGACTTACTAATTTTATTACCAATGTACCCCTCTTAATAAGTGACACAGTGGTTATATTTCCTGTTAACAAACCAATATGTTCTATTAATAAACTAAGAAACTGGTAGTCTTCAAAATATAACTGCACATAGTACCTGTTTTAGTGTTTTCTTTGGTAGACTGTCAAGGCATGGCTGTTATTTAGTGACTAATCATCTTTATTTGAGTTGCCTGAACTGGAGTATTTTTTAGTTCCTACAAATTTGGGAACGGAACATTTGACACTTTTGAGACTGTGACCGCTGAGAACACCTGGTTTGATTTTAATGTGGCATCATTGCATCATGATTTAAGTTTCTGAGCATGGGCTTGGGTGAGACTGCCTGCTTTTAAATCTCAGCTCTCCCACTTACCAAATGCAGGACCTCAGGCTATTTATCTAATCTCTGTGCACCTCAATTTCCTCATCTGGAAAGGGTATATTAATAATATCTCCCTTGAGGAGTTATTCTGAAGATTAAGTGAGTTCATCTATCTAAGGCACTTGAATCAGTACTCATATGCCATAAGTTCTCAGCAGGTGATTATTATTAATGTCAACTTTGTGTGTGTGAGAATGGCATCCACACCAGTGGCTGCCCTGTGAGTAGCCAATGACTGGGTACAATGCAATCATGATGCCTCGGTGTTCTGGTCTTTCACCGCCTCCCTCCTCTCCCATGCAGGTGGCCCCGGCCATTAAGGAGCGGATGATGAAGAAGGGGAGCCTCATGCTGGGCTACCAGCCCCACCGGGGGAAGGTCAACTTCTTCCGGCAGGTGCTGATCAGCCCTCAAGTCAGACGGGAGGACATGGACTTCCTCCTGGATGAGATAGACCTTCTGGGTAGGGACATGTAGCTGTGGTTTTTGATCCCCCAGAGGCACAGGTCCTGCCCTGGAGGGTTACAGATCCAGGGCATCTGGGGACATATAGGAGATTGCAGCCCTTCTGGTGAGAAATAGGAAACATGCCCCATCCTTGCCCAGCAAAACCAAAATGCTAAGCAAGTAGTGTTAAGGACTCTTTAGCTGCCTGGGTGCTACTGCTGCAATAAAGGATTTTCTCACGGATGATCCCTGGGGCAGAGCCTGGGAGAGAGTTTAGTGAGTACTACGTGGGCTCTGGGTTCTAAGCTTTCATTTCTCTTGAAAGAACATCGAAATTAGTGGGTTAAAGCAGTGGTTCTCACAGTGTGATCCCTACACGAGCAGCACCTGGAAACGTGTTAGAAACGCAGGTTCTCAGCCCCGCGCCAGACCTACTGAATCAGAAACTCTGGGGGTGGGCTGGGTATTCTGAATTTTAAGGAGTCTTCCACGTGATTCTGAGGCAAGGTAAAATCTGAGAACCACTAGTTTAGCACAACTTTGAATTGACTGATTAAGCACTCTGATGTGTTGCCAGCAAAAGGATATCTAATATTTCAGTGGTTCCTGAGTCGGTCTCTGAAAATGCAGCTGTGGCATCTGTAGCACAAATGTTTAGGGTCATCAGAAGTATATCAAAGCTGTTTTTTAAAAGAGAAACTATATAAGATGGTTACTTTATAAAAAGTATCTTTAATGCAGACTAAATGTTTATTCTCAAAAGTTAAAATTAGCCATTATCTATTATAAATTATTTAAATTAGAGATAAGGATAAAAGACAAACACTTTGTAGTGTAGTCCTTTGAATCAAAGCAATAGTCCTAATTCACTTCCCAAAATCATTCGTGTTATTAATTGGGAGTAGACGTTAGGTATATATGTCTCTAATTAGGTACCTCTTTAAGCTTGAGGGGCCCTTTTCTTATCTTGTTCTCTACTTGTAGGAAAGAACCAGAATGAAGTCCAGGGTTATACAACACTCCCTTTCTCAAGCTTTGAAATGTCAGTGTAGACTATTAAGTGATTATATTGGGCAGAGAATCTGGGAATTAGAGGTCTTTCAGGGCAAACACCTCCTCCATTTCTCCTGGGAATGGATAATTGTAATTCTATCTAATCCTGGTCCTAGATTTCTAGCAGAATTTTCTTTGACTAAGAAATAAACAATTCAGAGGTGTGGGTGCAGAGGTCAACAAAGTATAATTATGAATCTAATTAGAGCTGTGATTTGGAAGGCACGTGATTGAAGATTGTTCAAGTATTAGACGTAGCGTATTCAATAACCATTTTGTATGCCTTCCCTAACTTACTTAAATTGTGAAGACTTAAAAAGCAGTTGTGTACTATTTGCTTTTATTCCATATTCTCATTTTAGGGTGTGTCATTTCTCAATATCTCCATCAGTCAAAGAAAATTTTAATCTTTCTCTGAATTACTTCAGTCTCTGGTGATAGGTATTTGTGTGTGTGTGTTGCATTTCTTGTTGCCTTTTTGTTTTAACGTCTTCCTAAAATGTTCTGAAATTGATGTTTGCAATAATCTGGGTTTAATGAAATAAAAAGTAATGTGAGCACACCGTGTTTGGCTTTTCTTTTCCTGTCACCCCCTCTTTACTGGATGGTACCAATACATTTAATTAATTTATTTTGTAAGTAACACATAGTCATTTTATTTTATTTTTTATATTTTTAAGTGTTAAAATCTTTTTTTAATTTTTATTTTATATTGGAGTATAGTTGATTTACAATGTTGTGTTTGTTGTCAGTGTACAGCAGTTTGATTCAGTTATACATATACATATATCTTTTCTTTTTCGTATTCTTTTCCCATATAGATTATTACAGTGTTGAGTAGAGTTCCCTGTGCTGTACAGCAGGTCCTTGTTGATTATCTGTTTTATATATATTAATGTGTACATGTTAATCTCAACCTCCTAATTTATCCCTTCTACTACATTTCCCCTTTGTTAACCTTAAGTTTGTTTTCTAAGTCTGTGAGTCTGTTTCTGTTTTGTAAATTAGTTCATTTGGTACCAGTACATTTCAGAAGTAATTTGGGCTCTGTTGGCATTTTAGTTAAATAATTGAGAGAGTAGGTTGGAAGTGGTCTGTTTTTTAGTTAACACCCTGAGTAAAGTGGAAAAAACAGTTATAGCCAAGTATGGATTTGCCTCTTGTTCAGTCTTTCTTCATCTACAAGGCAGGCCATGGGAGACTCAATAGCCTGAGCTCAGCTCCTGTTGGGCCTTTTTTTGAAAGATGACAGTTCCTTGCTCAATGGCAAAAAAAACAACTGCTACCAGTACGTTGAACATCCCGCTCCTTTCTCCTTAAAATGTTCAGATATACCACCCCCAATCAGGTATTTGACTGAATGGTCGAGAAAAATTTTTTGATAAAAGGTTAATTGTAATTCATTCACCCTTTAAATGTATTGCTAATGGGCCTACTATGTTCCAGACTGTTATCTAGGTGCAGGGAATACCCAGTGACTGAAACAGACAAAATCTCTGCTCCTGTGAAGCTTTCTATATCCTTGGGGCTGACAATCAAGTCACTATGTAACAAGTCAGGTGGCAATGTGTATTCTGCAGAAAAAAAGAGTAAAGGGATGGAATATGGTAGCAGTGAGGGTGGACTTGGCTGTTGGAGAGAAGTTGGTTAGGCAGGGCCTCTCTGACAGGGGAACTTCTGCATGGAGATCAAGGAAGTGGAGAGAGCCCTTTGGGTATCTGGGGAAGGGTGTTCCAGGAGGAGGGCTTGGTAAGCTAAAGGCTGAGGAGCTGCACTTGTGATCCATCCAAGGACCAACGTGGAGGTAAGTGTGGCTGGAGTGGAGGGACTGATGGGGGTGAGTGGTAGTCAGGATAGGGTGATGGAATCAGGGACGTATCTGGGAGTCAGGATACTGGACCATGTAGATGGAGTCTTAGATGGAAACACACTGGAGCATCTGAACAGGGTATTGACATGATTCAGCTTATATTTTCGGAGGATCACTCTGATTACTGTTTGGAGAATAGGGCGTGCATGGGCAAGGGTGGAGATCAAATGGGGGCAATTGCAATAGCGCAAACAAGAAACCATGGTGGCTTATGCTAGAGATGTAGTGAAGGAAGTGGTGAAAACGGGTCTGATCCCAGAGGCACTGAAAGGTGGAATCTTGGCTAATGGAGTAGAGTATGTAAAAAGAAATGAGAAATGAAGGATAGTTTCATTTACCTTTGGCTTGGGCAACCATAAGAAAGGAATTGCCATAACTGGGATGAGGGCTGCAAGAAGAGTAGCTTTACCTGGTTTTGGTCATGTAAAATGTGAGCTGTAAGTCAGCCAACCAGATATGATACAAGAAATTACTTTCAAGTCTCAACTTCCGGGGGGGCCATTAGACTGAACCAATGAAGCATTGGACACCCAGACCATTAAAGTAAATGCCCCTGGGGCAGGGGAAGTATGTGGAGTGCTATAGCCAAAAGGAGAAAGATAATATAGGTTTCCTGTGTCTTTAACCTGTTAGTCCTGCAGATGTGGTGTTTCTCATGGCAAATTCCACAAGTTTGAGCCTCCTCTAATGCAGAAAACCAAGGATGATGGTGACAATAGCTAACATTTACTGAGTCCATACGACATGCCAAGGACTGTGCCAGCTAGTACATTTACATGGTCTTACACCTCACAAAACTTGATCAAGGTGGGAGTTTTATTATCCTCATTTTACAATCAAGGAACCTGGTACACAAATAGTGTAAGAAAATTCTCCAAGATTATCAGACTACTTAGTGGTAGACCCCAGGGTCAAATCTAAATCCACCTCACCCCAGAGCCCAGGCTCTAAACTTCTTCACTTTGCTATTGTAGATGTATAGAGAGAAAAGGGTCATCTTGAACTAATCCTAGCAATCTGACTGTGTCTGACATCCCACAGTTACTTGGCAAACAGAAACATCAAGAACTAGGTTGGTCTAAGAGGACAATAATTATATCATACTGTCATGGCCCCTTTCTCAAACCAGAAGATAGGAATTTTCCTGTCTGCTTTTTGCCATTGAAGTTGGAGGGCAATAGCCTAGAGGGCATTTTGATTTGAAATAGTAAGAAATTTTAATAGGGACCCCAGTGGAGGTGAGAATAAATATTTTCTTAGTATTTGGCCATTGCTTTCTCAGACCTTCGTGAGCTCCATGCCCACATGGGCAAATGCTTACTTGACAACTCCACTCAGGTCCCACTCAAACTCAGCATGCCCAAAACTGACTCAGGATTTTCTACACCCCTGTTCAAACAAGTTCCTTTGTCCATGCTTCCATCTCAGCGAACAACATCATTATCTAGTTCAGCAAACCAGAATTTATAATTGATGCTTAATATCTCTGTCTCCATCTCTCCTGCAGTGTCCAACCTATGAGCAGGCCTTGTTGGATTTACCTCCAAAACATGTCTCCAATCCATCCATTTATCCCAGCTCCATTGTCATGTCCAAATTCCAAACTCCTTTCACCTCTCCTCTGGACTATAGCTATAGCCTTCTTACTGCATCCGCACATTGATTCTGGGCTTTGTCCCATCTGCTCACCAAACTGCAACCATATTAAAACACAAACTGATCCTGTCTCTCACTTTCTGTTTTGCAAACTCTGCAGAAGATCTTCAGAAAAGCTGTTGGTCAAGCAAAGCTAATTAAAACTTTATTAGCCCTACTGAGTATGGAGCAACACTGCCTTGAGTGAGTTTCAGTGGGGTCTCGGGGGAGTTGAAGAAGCCTATTTACAGGCTTCAGGTGTGTGCTCAAGTGGCTTAAGTAGTGGGTCTTTTAAGGCAAACTGGCTGGGACACAGTCTACCATGTAATGGTGTAGGGTTGGTGGGCACAGCAAGGGGAGTGTCTTGGCACAAGTCTCCATAAGTAAATTGTGTGATAAGTGAGCTGTTTCTACAGCTGAACCCTCTTTTGTCCTGATGGCAGAGATGAGTCAAGTGTTTCTCTGGATAAGCTTAACTGGTTGGCAGGAATTTTCTAAAGCAAACAGTAAAGTTACTCACTGATTTACAACATGAACTTTCTGAGCAAAAATCTCCTGAAACAAGATTAAATCATGTTGGCGTAGGTGATCGCGGTCCTGATAGTTAAGATATACGAAAGCAGGTGATTTTAATTCCCAGGATAAAGATCAAATTCTGGAAGTGGCTGCCAAGGCACTGTGTCCTTCCAGCCCCATACAGGTTGTGTTGTGCTGTCACCCACCTGATGGGAGCCGGAAGTTGGGCTTTTTTCAGATCCCACCCCTCCTTTTTACCCCAGCTGTCAAAACCTTTAGATGTAGTCCTGCCTCTTTCTACAATGCTTTTTCCCCCTCCACCTAGCTAAACTTCTGCTTACAGTTCTGATCTCAGCTTGATTCTTTGTTTCTTAGGGATGTTCTCTGCCTGCCTTCCACCCACCCCAAAGGGGATCCATCCCAATATAAGCTCTCTATAATTTTCTTAAAATATTTGTATCACTATTTGTAATTATATATCTATGCGTTTTAAAATTAGACTGTAATATCCATAGGGGGCTTAGCACATAGTAATTAATAAATAATCGTGGCTGTGAGGAAGGTCGGCACGTAGGTGCATTTAGTTTGCTTTTGGAGGTGATAACTTCTTTATTTAGGGAACACCTGGATATGTAAATGTAAAATAACTAACTCATGTCTTAGAAAAAGCTCTTAAATCACCTTTAATCTTTTTTTTTAATTTTTGAATTTTATTTTATTTTTTATACAGCAGGTTCTTATTAGTCATCAATTTTATACTCATCAGTGTGTACATGTCAGTCCCAATTGCCCAATTCATCAGACCACCACCACCCCCCTGCCGCTTTCCCCGCTTGGTGTCCATACGTTTTTTTTCTCTACATCTGTGTCTCAATTTCTGCCCTGCAGACCGGTTCATCTGTACCATTTTTCTAGGTTCCACATATATGCGTTAATATGCGATATTTGTTTTTCTCTTTCTGACTTACTTCACTCTGTATGACAGTCTCTAGATCCATCCACGTCTCTACAGTTTTAGTTCCTACAAATTTGGGAACGGAACATTTGACACTTTTGAGACTGTGACCGCTGAGAACACCTGGTTTGATTTTAATGTGGCATCATTGCATCATGATTTAAGTTTCTGAGCATGGGCTTGGGTGAGACTGCCTGCTTTTAAATCTCAGCTCTCCCACTTACCAAATGCAGGACCTCAGGCTATTTATCTAATCTCTGTGCACCTCAATTTCCTCATCTGGAAAGGGTATATTAATAATATCTCCCTTGAGGAGTTATTCTGAAGATTAAGTGAGTTCATCTATCTAAGGCACTTGAATCAGTACTCATATGCCATAAGTTCTCAGCAGGTGATTATTATTAATGTCAACTTTGTGTGTGTGAGAATGGCATCCACACCAGTGGCTGCCCTGTGAGTAGCCAATGACTGGGTACAATGCAATCATGATGCCTCGGTGTTCTGGTCTTTCACCGCCTCCCTCCTCTCCCATGCAGGTGGCCCCGGCCATTAAGGAGCGGATGATGAAGAAGGGGAGCCTCATGCTGGGCTACCAGCCCCACCGGGGGAAGGTCAACTTCTTCCGGCAGGTGCTGATCAGCCCTCAAGTCAGACGGGAGGACATGGACTTCCTCCTGGATGAGATAGACCTTCTGGGTAGGGACATGTAGCTGTGGTTTTTGATCCCCCAGAGGCACAGGTCCTGCCCTGGAGGGTTACAGATCCAGGGCATCTGGGGACATATAGGAGATTGCAGCCCTTCTGGTGAGAAATAGGAAACATGCCCCATCCTTGCCCAGCAAAACCAAAATGCTAAGCAAGTAGTGTTAAGGACTCTTTAGCTGCCTGGGTGCTACTGCTGCAATAAAGGATTTTCTCACGGATGATCCCTGGGGCAGAGCCTGGGAGAGAGTTTAGTGAGTACTACGTGGGCTCTGGGTTCTAAGCTTTCATTTCTCTTGAAAGAACATCGAAATTAGTGGGTTAAAGCAGTGGTTCTCACAGTGTGATCCCTACACGAGCAGCACCTGGAAACGTGTTAGAAACGCAGGTTCTCAGCCCCGCGCCAGACCTACTGAATCAGAAACTCTGGGGGTGGGCTGGGTATTCTGAATTTTAAGGAGTCTTCCACGTGATTCTGAGGCAAGGTAAAATCTGAGAACCACTAGTTTAGCACAACTTTGAATTGACTGATTAAGCACTCTGATGTGTTGCCAGCAAAAGGATATCTAATATTTCAGTGGTTCCTGAGTCGGTCTCTGAAAATGCAGCTGTGGCATCTGTAGCACAAATGTTTAGGGTCATCAGAAGTATATCAAAGCTGTTTTTTAAAAGAGAAACTATATAAGATGGTTACTTTATAAAAAGTATCTTTAATGCAGACTAAATGTTTATTCTCAAAAGTTAAAATTAGCCATTATCTATTATAAATTATTTAAATTAGAGATAAGGATAAAAGACAAACACTTTGTAGTGTAGTCCTTTGAATCAAAGCAATAGTCCTAATTCACTTCCCAAAATCATTCGTGTTATTAATTGGGAGTAGACGTTAGGTATATATGTCTCTAATTAGGTACCTCTTTAAGCTTGAGGGGCCCTTTTCTTATCTTGTTCTCTACTTGTAGGAAAGAACCAGAATGAAGTCCAGGGTTATACAACACTCCCTTTCTCAAGCTTTGAAATGTCAGTGTAGACTATTAAGTGATTATATTGGGCAGAGAATCTGGGAATTAGAGGTCTTTCAGGGCAAACACCTCCTCCATTTCTCCTGGGAATGGATAATTGTAATTCTATCTAATCCTGGTCCTAGATTTCTAGCAGAATTTTCTTTGACTAAGAAATAAACAATTCAGAGGTGTGGGTGCAGAGGTCAACAAAGTATAATTATGAATCTAATTAGAGCTGTGATTTGGAAGGCACGTGATTGAAGATTGTTCAAGTATTAGACGTAGCGTATTCAATAACCATTTTGTATGCCTTCCCTAACTTACTTAAATTGTGAAGACTTAAAAAGCAGTTGTGTACTATTTGCTTTTATTCCATATTCTCATTTTAGGGTGTGTCATTTCTCAATATCTCCATCAGTCAAAGAAAATTTTAATCTTTCTCTGAATTACTTCAGTCTCTGGTGATAGGTATTTGTGTGTGTGTGTTGCATTTCTTGTTGCCTTTTTGTTTTAACGTCTTCCTAAAATGTTCTGAAATTGATGTTTGCAATAATCTGGGTTTAATGAAATAAAAAGTAATGTGAGCACACCGTGTTTGGCTTTTCTTTTCCTGTCACCCCCTCTTTACTGGATGGTACCAATACATTTAATTAATTTATTTATTTTGTAAGTAACACATAGTCATTTTATTTTATTTTTTATATTTTTAAGTGTTAAAATCTTTTTTTAATTTTTATTTTATATTGGAGTATAGTTGATTTACAATGTTGTGTTTGTTGTCAGTGTACAGCAGTTTGATTCAGTTATACATATACATATATCTTTTCTTTTTCGTATTCTTTTCCCATATAGATTATTACAGTGTTGAGTAGAGTTCCCTGTGCTGTACAGCAGGTCCTTGTTGATTATCTGTTTTATATATATTAATGTGTACATGTTAATCTCAACCTCCTAATTTATCCCTTCTACTACATTTCCCCTTTGTTAACCTTAAGTTTGTTTTCTAAGTCTGTGAGTCTGTTTCTGTTTTGTAAATTAGTTCATTTGGTACCAGTACATTTCAGAAGTAATTTGGGCTCTGTTGGCATTTTAGTTAAATAATTGAGAGAGTAGGTTGGAAGTGGTCTGTTTTTTAGTTAACACCCTGAGTAAAGTGGAAAAAACAGTTATAGCCAAGTATGGATTTGCCTCTTGTTCAGTCTTTCTTCATCTACAAGGCAGGCCATGGGAGACTCAATAGCCTGAGCTCAGCTCCTGTTGGGCCTTTTTTTGAAAGATGACAGTTCCTTGCTCAATGGCAAAAAAAACAACTGCTACCAGTACGTTGAACATCCCGCTCCTTTCTCCTTAAAATGTTCAGATATACCACCCCCAATCAGGTATTTGACTGAATGGTCGAGAAAAATTTTTTGATAAAAGGTTAATTGTAATTCATTCACCCTTTAAATGTATTGCTAATGGGCCTACTATGTTCCAGACTGTTATCTAGGTGCAGGGAATACCCAGTGACTGAAACAGACAAAATCTCTGCTCCTGTGAAGCTTTCTATATCCTTGGGGCTGACAATCAAGTCACTATGTAACAAGTCAGGTGGCAATGTGTATTCTGCAGAAAAAAAGAGTAAAGGGATGGAATATGGTAGCAGTGAGGGTGGACTTGGCTGTTGGAGAGAAGTTGGTTAGGCAGGGCCTCTCTGACAGGGGAACTTCTGCATGGAGATCAAGGAAGTGGAGAGAGCCCTTTGGGTATCTGGGGAAGGGTGTTCCAGGAGGAGGGCTTGGTAAGCTAAAGGCTGAGGAGCTGCACTTGTGATCCATCCAAGGACCAACGTGGAGGTAAGTGTGGCTGGAGTGGAGGGACTGATGGGGGTGAGTGGTAGTCAGGATAGGGTGATGGAATCAGGGACGTATCTGGGAGTCAGGATACTGGACCATGTAGATGGAGTCTTAGATGGAAACACACTGGAGCATCTGAACAGGGTATTGACATGATTCAGCTTATATTTTCGGAGGATCACTCTGATTACTGTTTGGAGAATATGGCGTGCATGGGCAAGGGTGGAGATCAAATGGGGGCAATTGCAATAGCGCAAACAAGAAACCATGGTGGTTTATGCTAGAGATGTAGTGAAGGAAGTGGTGAAAACGGGTCTGATCCCAGAGGCACTGAAAGGTGGAATCTTGGCTAATGGAGTAGAGTATGTAAAAAGAAATGAGAAATGAAGGATAGTTTCATTTACCTTTGGCTTGGGCAACCATAAGAAAGGAATTGCCATAACTGGGATGAGGGCTGCAAGAAGAGTAGCTTTACCTGGTTTTGGTCATGTAAAATGTGAGCTGTAAGTCAGCCAACCAGATATGATACAAGAAATTACTTTCAAGTCTCAACTTCCGGGGGGGCCATTAGACTGAACCAATGAAGCATTGGACACCCAGACCATTAAAGTAAATGCCCCTGGGGCAGGGGAAGTATGTGGAGTGCTATAGCCAAAAGGAGAAAGATAATATAGGTTTCCTGTGTCTTTAACCTGTTAGTCCTGCAGATGTGGTGTTTCTCATGGCAAATTCCACAAGTTTGAGCCTCCTCTAATGCAGAAAACCAAGGATGATGGTGACAATAGCTAACATTTACTGAGTCCATACGACATGCCAAGGACTGTGCCAGCTAGTACATTTACATGGTCTTACACCTCACAAAACTTGATCAAGGTGGGAGTTTTATTATCCTCATTTTACAATCAAGGAACCTGGTACACAAATAGTGTAAGAAAATTCTCCAAGATTATCAGACTACTTAGTGGTAGACCCCAGGGTCAAATCTAAATCCACCTCACCCCAGAGCCCAGGCTCTAAACTTCTTCACTTTGCTATTGTAGATGTATAGAGAGAAAAGGGTCATCTTGAACTAATCCTAGCAATCTGACTGTGTCTGACATCCCACAGTTACTTGGCAAACAGAAACATCAAGAACTAGGTTGGTCTAAGAGGACAATAATTATATCATACTGTCATGGCCCCTTTCTCAAACCAGAAGTTATGAATTTTCCTGTCTGCTTTTTGCCATTGAAGTTGGAGGGCAATAGCCTAGAGGGCATTTTGATTTGAAATAGTAAGAAATTTTAATAGGGACCCCAGTGGAGGTGAGAATAAATATTTTCTTAGTATTTGGCCATTGCTTTCTCAGACCTTCGTGAGCTCCATGCCCACATGGGCAAATGCTTACTTGACAACTCCACTCAGGTCCCACTCAAACTCAGCATGCCCAAAACTGACTCAGGATTTTCTACACCCCTGTTCAAACAAGTTCCTTTGTCCATGCTTCCATCTCAGCGAACAACATCATTATCTAGTTCAGCAAACCAGAATTTATAATTGATGCTTAATATCTCTGTCTCCATCTCTCCTGCAGTGTCCAACCTATGAGCAGGCCTTGTTGGATTTACCTCCAAAACATGTCTCCAATCCATCCATTTATCCCAGCTCCATTGTCATGTCCAAATTCCAAACTCCTTTCACCTCTCCTCTGGACTATAGCTATAGCCTTCTTACTGCATCCGCACATTGATTCTGGGCTTTGTCCCATCTGCTCACCAAACTGCAACCATATTAAAACACAAACTGATCCTGTCTCTCACTTTCTGTTTTGCAAACTCTGCAGAAGATCTTCAGAAAAGCTGTTGGTCAAGCAAAGCTAATTAAAACTTTATTAGCCCTACTGAGTATGGAGCAACACTGCCTTGAGTGAGTTTCAGTGGGGTCTCGGGGGAGTTGAAGAAGCCTATTTACAGGCTTCAGGTGTGTGCTCAAGTGGCTTAAGTAGTGGGTCTTTTAAGGCAAACTGGCTGGGACACAGTCTACCATGTAATGGTGTAGGGTTGGTGGGCACAGCAAGGGGAGTGTCTTGGCACAAGTCTCCATAAGTAAATTGTGTGATAAGTGAGCTGTTTCTACAGCTGAACCCTCTTTTGTCCTGATGGCAGAGATGAGTCAAGTGTTTCTCTGGATAAGCTTAACTGGTTGGCAGGAATTTTCTAAAGCAAACAGTAAAGTTACTCACTGATTTACAACATGAACTTTCTGAGCAAAAATCTCCTGAAACAAGATTAAATCATGTTGGCGTAGGTGATCGCGGTCCTGATAGTTAAGATATACGAAAGCAGGTGATTTTAATTCCCAGGATAAAGATCAAATTCTGGAAGTGGCTGCCAAGGCACTGTGTCCTTCCAGCCCCATACAGGTTGTGTTGTGCTGTCACCCACCTGATGGGAGCCGGAAGTTGGGCTTTTTTCAGATCCCACCCCTCCTTTTTACCCCAGCTGTCAAAACCTTTAGATGTAGTCCTGCCTCTTTCTACAATGCTTTTTCCCCCTCCACCTAGCTAAACTTCTGCTTACAGTTCTGATCTCAGCTTGATTCTTTGTTTCTTAGGGATGTTCTCTGCCTGCCTTCCACCCACCCCAAAGGGGATCCATCCCAATATAAGCTCTCTATAATTTTCTTAAAATATTTGTATCACTATTTGTAATTATATATCTATGCGTTTTAAAATTAGACTGTAATATCCATAGGGGGCTTAGCACATAGTAATTAATAAATAATCGTGGCTGTGAGGAAGGTTGGCACGTAGGTGCATTTAGTTTGCTTTTGGAGGTGATAACTTCTTTATTTAGGGAACACCTGGATATGTAAATGTAAAATAACTAACTCATGTCTTAGAAAAAGCTCTTAAATCACCTTTAATCTTTTTTTTTAATTTTTGAATTTTATTTTATTTTTTATACAGCAGGTTCTTATTAGTCATCAATTTTATACTCATCAGTGTGTACATGTCAGTCCCAATTGCCCAATTCATCAGACCACCACCACCCCCCTGCCGCTTTCCCCGCTTGGTGTCCATACGTTTTTTTTCTCTACATCTGTGTCTCAATTTCTGCCCTGCAGACCGGTTCATCTGTACCATTTTTCTAGGTTCCACATATATGCGTTAATATGCGATATTTGTTTTTCTCTTTCTGACTTACTTCACTCTGTATGACAGTCTCTAGATCCATCCACGTCTCTACAGATGACCCAGTTTCGTTCCTTTTTATAGCTGAGTAATATTCCATTATATATATGTACCACATCTTCTTTATTCATTCGTCTGTCGATGGGCATTTAGGTTGCTTCCATGACCTGGCTATTGTAAATAGTGCTGCAATGAACATTGGGGTGCATGCGTCTTTTTGAATTATGGTTTTCTCTGGGTATATGCCCAGTAGTGGGATTGCTGGATCGTATGGTAATTCTATTTTTAGTTTTTTAAGGAACCTCCATACTGTTCTCCATAGTGGCTGTATCAATTTACATTCCCACCAACAGAAGTCACCTTTAATCTTAAAACACATGCTACAAACTGAAATGTCAAGTGTTCTGGTTAGTATATGCATCCCTGCAGGAAAAGAAAAAAGTTTCCCCCTAAAAAATGAATTTAGATTGACTTATCCGAGAAAACTTTTCTTCTTGGGAGTAGCATGATTTTGATTTCTAAATATTTTCTCACAAGAGAATGTCAGGCTAAAGCCACATTCATTTTAAGAATCACAAGTTACAGGTCGGTTAACATTTTATGAACACTGCCTAGGACCCACTCATATTTGACATTCTGCAATTCTGACTGATAGCTGATAACAATGTAGAATACAAATAGCCACAAAATGTAACCCAAGTGAATAGTGAGTCCTAAACAATTTTTTTCTGTTATTTGAAGGCTCTTCTATGGGCAGGTCATGTTCTGCTGCAGACCAAGGAATGAGAAGGTTGTTACACCGTAATGGAAACACAGTTGTTCTCTCTGCAGGGGGAGGCCTTTCTGTGGTGGGCTGGGTGGGGCAGGGGGTGAGCATCGATGCTGAAGGAACTTCATTACCTCCTCGCCTCCCTGCTCTTGGAAGAGGACCCTACTGTCACATTGGAGAACCTGTGCTAAACCTAAAAATATGTCTTCCAATCCTACTTAAGTCAACACGTGAGTTGAATTTTTAGTTGAATGATTATTAGGTTGTGTTCTAAAACCCAAGTGCCATGTTTTACTAAGGCATCTCACATTTGGGTCTCCAGAGAGGAATTTTCTGGAGGATAAATTTTGGTATTTCTCACATCCTTGGGGCAGAGCCACACACCTCAATTTGCATGGCTTTTGGGGAGGTCTTATATTCATATTAGAGGGATTTGCTGGTCTGCCAGGCAGGAGCACACACATTCCTTCGAATCTGGTGCGCAAATGATAAGGATCTGTTTGAGATTCTCCACTTCCTGCGAGCGCTGGATGCACGTTATAGTTGCAGCCACATAATCAAGTCTAGGTGGGAATTTCTGCATCATGTCTCCTAATGTGAACAATCCAGGGTGAAGTGCCAATCCTGGAGATTACTCATAAGCAGATTATGTGACGTTTGGGCCTGTTCCTTCCCTCCTGGGGCTAAAGCTAAACCACTGGAAAAACACTCATGTGCCTAATCCTGTGTGATTTCTTTCTGTCTTTACCATCTCTTTAGCATATTACCTGAGCTGCACACAACCTCTGGTTTAATGCTTAGTCAACAATAAAACTGTCACTTTTGTGGCTAGGTTTTATTCATTAGCAGAAGATTTTATTTATAATATTAGACTTCCCCATCAATTATTAAAAATCAGTTGCCTATATTTGCAGAGTCTATTTCTGGGCTCTTTATTATTTTATTTTATTTTATTGAAGTATAATTGATTTACAGTGTTGTATTCTATACAGCAAAGTGACTATATATAGTTATATATATATGTATATATATACTTTTATATATATATTAAAAATATATACTTTTTTATGTTCTTTTCCATTACGGTTTCTAACAGGATATTGAATATAGTTCCCTGTGTTATACAGTAGGAGCTCGTTGTTCATCCATTCTATATACAATAGTTTGCATCTGCTAATCCCAAACTCCCATTCCTTCCCTCCCCTACCCCTCCTCCCCTTGGCAACCATAAGTCTGTTCTCTGTGTCTGTGAGTCTATTTCTGTTTTGTAGATAGGTTCATTTGTGTCATATTTTAGATTCCACATATAAGTGATGTCATATGGTATTTGTCTTTCTCTTTCTGACTTACTTCGCTTAGTATGATCATCTCTAGGTCCATCCATGTTGCTGCAAATGACATTATTTCATTCTTTTCGATGGCTCAGTAATATTCAATTGTATATATGTACCACATCTTCTTTATCCATTCATCTATTGATGGACATTTAAGTTGCTTCCATGTCTTGCCTATTTTAAATAGTTCTGCTATGAACATAGGGATGCATGTATCTTTTTGAATTATAGTTTTCTCTGGATATATGCCCAGGAGTGCGACTGCTGGATCATATGGCAACTCTTATTTTTAGTTTTTTGAGAAAACTCCATACTGTTTTCCACAGTGGCTGCACCAATTTACATTCCCATCAACAGTGTAAGAGGGTTCCCCTTTCTCCACACCTCTCTAACGTTTGTTGTTTGTAGAGATTTTAATGATGGGCATTCTGACTGGTGTGAGGTGGTACCTCACTGTAGTTTTAATTTGCCGTTCTCTAATAATTAGCGATGTTGAGCATCATTTCATGTGCCTGTTGGCTAACTGCTTCCTTTGGAGAAATGTCTATTTAGGTCTTCTGCCCATTTTTCTATTGGGTTGTTTTTTTGTCCTTGAGTTGTATGAGCTGTTTGTATATTTTGGAAATTACGCCCTTGTCGGTTGCATCATTTGCAAATATTTTCTCCAATTCCATAGGTTGTCTTTTCATTTTGTTTATGGTTTCCCTTGCTGTGCAAAAGATTGTAAGTTTGATCAGGTCCAATCTGTTTATTTTTGTTTTTATTTCTATTGCCTTGGGAGACTGACCTAAGAAAACATTGGTACAATTGATGTCAGAGAATGTTTTGCGTATGATCTCTTCTAGGAGTTTTATGGTATCATATCTTATCTTTAGGTCTTTAAGCCATTTTGAGTTTATTTTTGTACATGGTGTGAGCGTGTGTTCTAACTTAATTGATTTATATGCAGCTGTCCAACTTTCCCAGCACTACTTGCTGAAGAGACTTTTTCCCATTGTTTATTCTTGCCTCGTTTGTTGAAAATTAATTGACCGTAGGTGTATGGGTTGTTTCCTGGACTCTCTATTCTGGTCCATTGATCTGTATGTGTGTTTTTGTGCCAATACCACCCTGTTTTGAATACTGTAGCTTTGTAGTATTGTCTGAAGTCTGGGAGGGTTATGCCTTAGTTTTTTTTTCCTCAGGATTGCTTTGGCACTTCTGGGTCTTTTATAGTTCCATATAAATTTTAGGATTATTTGTTCTAGTTCTGTGGAAAATGGCATGGGTAATTTGATAGGGATTGCATTAAGTCTGTAGATTGCTTTGGGTAGTATTGCCATTTTAACAATATTAATTCTTCTAATTCCATTTTTTTGAATCATCTTTAACTTCCTTTATTAATGTTTGGTAGTTCTCAGCATATAAGTCTTCCACCTCCTTGGTGAGGTTTATTTCTAAGTATTTTTTTATGCGATTTTTAAGGGATTATTTGTTTACATTCCCTTTCTGATATTTCATTGTTAGTATAAAGAAATGCAACCGACTTCTGTAGTTAATCTTGTATCCTGTTATCTTGCTGAATTTGTTTATCAGTTCTAGTAGTTTTTGTGTGGAATCTTCAGGGTTTTCTATATATAATATCATGTCATTTGTGTATAATAACACTTTTACTTCTTCCCTTCCAATTTGTATACATTTTCTTTCTTTCTCTTGTCTGACTGCTGTGGCTAGGACTTCCAATACTATGTTGAAGAGAAGTGGTGAGAGTGGGCATACTTGTCTTGTTCCAGATTTTAGGGGGAAGGCTTTCAGCTTTTCACCATTGAGTATTATATTGGCTGTAGGTTTGTCATAAATAGCTTTTATTATGTTGAGATATGTTCCCACTATACTCATTTTTATAAGGGTTTTATCATGAATCGATGTTGAATTTAATCAAATGTTTTCTCTGCATCTATTGAGTTGATCATGTGGTTTTTGTCCTTTCGTTATTTGATGTGGTGTATCACATTGATTGATTTGTGTATGTTGAACCATCACAGTTGTGATTTCTTCTCCATTTCTGATTTTGTTTATTTGTGTCTTCTCTCTTTTCTTCTTGGTGAGCCTGGACAGAGGTTTGTCCATTTTGTTTACCCTTTCAAAGAACCAGCTCTTGGTTTTATTGATTTTTAAAATTTTTTTAATCGGTATTTTATTTATTTCCTCTCTGATCTTTATTATCTCCTTCCTTCTGCTGACTTAGGTTTTGTTTATTCCCTTTTTCTAATTCTTTTAGGTGGTAGGTTAGGTTATTTATTTGAGATTTTTCTTGTTTCTTAAAGAAGGCCTGTATCACTATGAACTTCCCTCTAAGAACTGCTTTTGCTGCATCCCATAGATTTTGAATGGTATTTTTATTGTCATTTGCCTCAAGGTATTTTTAAATTTCTTCTTTGATTTCATTGTTGAACCATTGGTTTTTTAGTAGCATGTAGTTTAGTCTCCATGTAAATTTAAGAGTACAGAAATTATTTCGGGCATCTTTTATGACCACAATGGCATGAAACGAGAAATCAACCACAGAAAAAGAAAAGGAGAACAAACATCTTATGACCATAGCAGAGCCTAAAAGGAAGAAGAAAGACGTTCTCTTTATGTCTGGCAAGGGCTCAACCAATGAGAGACTGTCACAACTCAGCCAATGAAAAGCCACTATTCTTCAAAATCTTAATTCCTCCAGTCGACTCTTTGTTTACTATAGCCCTTTTAACTTCTTTTCTCCCTCTTTATTTTTTAATTGTTAAAAAAGTTTTATACACTTTTTAAAGGTTACTTTCCATTTACAGTTATTACAAAATGTTGGCAGTATCCCCCATGTTGTATAATACATCACTGAGCCTATCTTTCACTCCATAGATTGTACCTCCCACTCCTCCCTCACCTCTCTTTTTTAAAAGAGTTCTCCTCTCCTTGCTGTGCAGGGGACTTGCCTGTGACTTGCCATGGTTGCAGACTCCATATTGCAATCTCTTGAGAATCCAAAATAAACCCATTTTTGCTGGAGAAATAAACGGCAGTCTATTTGTTTTAGGTCAACATAGTTTTATAGTGTGTCTTCAAAGTAGATAGAACTTAGTTTGCTTTCAGAATTGTTTGTGCTATCCTAGTTTCTTTGCACTTCTACATAAATTTTAGAATTTTCTTGCTGATATCTACCAAAAATCTGCTAGGGTTTAGATTTAATTGTCTTGATTCTACAGCTCAAATTGGAGAGAATCGATGTTTTAACAATATTGAGTCGTCCAATTCATGATCACAGAATAGCACTCCATTTATTTTGGTCTTTTATATTCCTTTCATCAGTTTACTGTAGTTTTCAGTGTACAGATCCTGCATACAATTTTTTAGCATTTAAACTGGTAGAGCTTTTATCACTTTGGGGGGGTGTGTGTGTCACAATTATGCTGTCTTCTGCTCCTTATCCTGTTTTTTCACTAGTCTTGCTCAATCTGTATATTTTTCAATGAATTTTATAATCTAAATCTTCTTACTTCTTTTAATTAATTTTGATATCATTTCCTTTTTCTAATAAAATAGATCCGTACTGTCTACTCAACACTTTGTAATTATAAAAAAAAAAAATTGGAAAATACCCGGTGTCTTTGAGTAAGGTGAATGAAGAAATTGTGGTATATTCATGTATATTAAAAGGTAAAGTGAAACATATTAAAAAAACCACAAGTAGTTAGGAGTGCTCCACAGACCAGAGCTAGGGGCAAGGTTTTTATACAGAAGACATGGCTCATCTTCCTCAAGAGTCCATTTTACCCAATGATTTGTGGAACATTATGTCTTTTTTAAAAATTTTATTGGAGTATAGTTGATTTACAATGTTGTGTTAGTTTCAGGTGTACAGCAAAGTGATTCAGTTATACATATACGTACATTCATTCTTTTTCAGTTTCTTTTCCATGTAGGTTATTAAAGAATACTGAGTAGAGTTCCCTGTGCTATATAGTAGGTCCTTGTTGGTTATCTATTTTATACATAGTAGTGTGTGTATGTTAATCCCCAGATCCTAATTTATCCCCCTTGCCACGTTTCCCCTTTGGTAACCATAGGTTTGTTTTTGAAATCTGTGAATCTGTTTGTTTTATAATAAGTTCATTTATATCAATTTTTTCAAAATTAGATTCCACATGAGTGATATCATATATTTGTCTTTGACTTACATCACTTAGTATGATAATCTCTAGGTCCATCCATGTTACTGCAAAGGGCATTAGTTCATTCTTTTTTATGGCTGAGTAATATTCCATCGTCTCTATGTACCAGTTCTTTATCCATTCATCTGTTGATATACATTTAGGTTGCTTCCATGTCCTGGCTATTGTGACTAGTGCTGCCATGAACATTGGAGTGCATGTATCTTTTTGAATTATGGTTTTCTCCTGATATACTCCCAGGAGTGGGATTGCCAGATCTTATGGTAGCTCTGTTTTTCATTTTTTAAGGAACTTCCCTACTGTTCTCCATAGCGGCTGTTACAATTTACCTTCCCACCAACAGTGTAGTTGGGTTCCATTTTCTCCATGCCCTCTCCAGCATTTATTGTTCACAGACTTTTTGATGACTGGTGCCAGGGGATACCTCATTGTAGTTTTGATTTGCATTTCTCTAATCATTAGCAATGCTGAGCATCTTTTCATGTGCTTTCTTTTTTAAAAGTGTGAGTAAAATTTACCTCTTGAAATTGGCTTCTTGAAAGTTGGCCCTGTTTTGAATTCCTTTTTGATTGCCTACCACAGGACATTTCTTGAGGGCAGGTATATTTATAGTCCCGCAGGTCTTGTTAAGACGAAGTACCCATAAGCACCAGTTTTAAAGTTTTTGTTATGAGAAATGGCTACAAGGCAGCAGCATTTCTATATGCCCCACTCTGGCAACTTGGGCAACCAGAGCCTTAGGAAATTCTTGCTCCTGGGTTATCAGAGTGGAATGTGCTAGAAGAAACTCCCGAGGGCTTGTGTCTCATTACTTCTTCCCCCCTATCCTTCACCCACCAGACAAACCCCAACCCTACAAAACCACTACATTGAGGGTGCTGTCATCTGTAGGTGGGGCAACTGTAAGGAAGGAGGATGGAGGTGGGAACCCCCACCACCAGGAGATGTGGAGACCAGGTGACTTTTCAAAGCTCTTCCAGACCAGAGGGTCCACCCTTCTTTGGGTGCAATGGGCTTGGTTTAGCTTTTGAAGAGCCTGCCTGGATCTGGAGCTTGTGGTCCCATCCAGAGGGGACCAGGCACTACAGGTCCAAGGGGGGCTCATTTGCTGGTACATCCTCCCCAGCTCCCTCAGCCCCATGAGAGTCCAGCCTTGGGACCCAAGCCTGCTCAGGCTCCAGGGGATGTGACACCAGCCCAGGTCACCAAGGCCTGAGGAGAATAGAGTAGGCATTTCTTTCCTTTTTTTAAAAATTTTTATTTTCTGTTGGAGTATGGTTGATTTACAATGTTGTGTTTTTATGAGGTGTACAGTAACTTGATTCAGTTATACATATACATGTACCTATTCTTTTTCAGATTCTTTTCCCACATAGGTTATTACAGACTGTTGAATAGAGTTCCCTGTGCTATACAGTAGGTCCTCGTTGATTATTTTATATATAGTAGTGTATATAAGTTAATTCCAAACTCCTAATTTAACTTCTATAGAGTGTCCACAACATTGCTGGCATGCCAGCGTACAGCAAGAAGAAAGGCTTCCACAGAAGGAATGTTTATCCACTGATAGCCAAATTTCGGAGGATGAGGAAAATAAAGGTCCTCGTTGATTATTTTATATATAGTAGTGTATATGTGTTAATGCCAACCTCCTAATTTATCTCTCCCCCCTCCTCAACTTCCCCCTTAGGTAACTCTAAGTTTCTTTCCTAAGTCTGTGAGTCTGGTTTTGTTTGGTCTATTAGTTCATTTGTATCAGTTTTTAGATTCCACACATAAGCAATCTCATATGATATTTGTCTTTCTCTGTCTGACTTACTTCCCTTAGTGTGATCATCTCTAGGTCCATCCATGTTGCTGTAAATGGCATGATTTCATTGTTTTTTATGGCTGAGTAATATTCCATTGTATGTATGTACCACATCTTCTTTATCCATTCATCTGTCCATGGACATTTAGGTTGCTTCCGTGTCTTGGCTGTTGTAAATAATGCTGCTGTGAACGTTGGGGTCCATGTATCTTTTCGAACCATGGTTTTCTCTGGACATATGCCCAGGAGTGGGATTGCCAGATCATATGGTAGCTTTGTTCTTAGCTTTTGTTAAGGAACCTCCACACAGTTTTCCATAGTGGCTGTATCAATTTACGTTCCCACCGACGGTGCAACAGGGTTCCCTTTTCTCTACACCCTTTCCAGCATTTTTTGTTTGTAGACTTTTTAATGATGGCCATTTTGACTGGTGCTAGGTGATACCTCATTGTAGTTTTGATTTGCATTTCTCTGATAGTTAGTGATGTTGAGACATTATGTCTTTGAAATATGACATCACAACTTCATTTTGGAGTAGATAATAATAATTAATGCTTACGTGCACCAGTCTCTGTTCTAATGACTTTGAAAACAGTAACTCTATTTTTATAGTAATTCTTACTACTCTCTCAGGTAGGTCCTGTCATTACCCATTTTACATGGTAAGAAACCAAAGTAATAAAATGATTAAAATGTTCATGCCATGCCAGTCATTGTGGAGCTGACAATAATTTGAACCAAACCAAGGGGATCTGACTCCAGAGATCCCAATTTTAATGATTTTACTAGAATATTTAGACAAAATATGACATTTCAAAGGTATTTCATCTTTCTGGTGACACATCAGCACCAGGGCTATCATTATTCTATTGTCTACACAGTAGGCATGGAGGGGGGAAGATTCGAGGACAGTTTCAGCAGCACCGATTGCACGGGCTGCATGCAGAGTGAGTTTTTAGCATCAGGGGTGTGTGTGTGTGTGTGCGTGTGTGTGTGTGTGTGTGTGTGTGTGTGTGTGTGTAGAGAAAGAATGAGAGAGAGCACACATTTCATACCGTGTGCAATTTTAGCTTAATTAGAATAGGAAGACTATTAACAAGCTATTTTTAAATGCACCAAAGATCAGGAGGTAGGTGTATTAGAATTAAATTACACCGTGTGAGGCTGATTGGCAGGCCATGTAATGGGGGAAGGTTCACAATCTTGTCTTTATCTGCAGTTTGCAAAGTAGGCCCGAAAGCCATAGCCCCACACCCATAGTCTGGACCTATAATTATCCAAGTAAAAAAAGAAATACTAATTGGAAATGTGATAAGCAACGATTAGGCAGCCTATTTCAGAAGGAAAATGAACAGAATTGCAGATGCCAACTGTGGTGACTTGTGAAAAAGGATGGACACGCTTGCTTAGATGAAAACAACTCGGGCTTCCCTGGTGGCGCAGTGGTTGAGAGTCTGCCTTCCGATGCAGGGGACATGGGTTCGTGCCCCAGTCCGGGAAGATCCCACATGCTGCGGAGCAGCTAGGCCCATGAGCCATGGCCACTGAGCCTGCACGTCTGGAGCCTGTGCTCCGCAATGGGAGAGGCCACAGCAGTGAGAGGCCCGCGTACCGCAAA
>NC_041231.1:57783991-57814234 GCF_002837175.3 Physeter macrocephalus
GGGTTTTCCCTCGGGACTAGACTATTAGTGTACACCCTGTCATTTGCATAGGGAGCTTAAAACAAAAACCACCACTGCAAACTAGAAACTGCCAGGCACAGAGAGCGCCTGCATTCCAAAGCTGCTGCCGGGTGCAAGGACCGGGACCCCGCTGAGGGCACTTGGAGACTTACTGCCAACTGGGAATGCTCCCGACTTTGCAGTAGCCAGGACTGAAATAACCCGGGTAAAACAGAGCCTGTAAGGGGGGGCGTCAGAGGACCTTGGCTCCTGTTTTGGCTGGAGCACTTGGGCTGGAGCCCAGAGTCCATGTGCCTTTGAGGAATGACTTTTGCTCCCTGATGGCCACCCTGGCCCCTCCAGTGTGCACTGCATCTTCCTCCTGTGGATTTGACTCTAAAGAATCAGATCTCGAGCATTCCAGGACTCCACCTTGCCCTTCAACTCCAGCTTCACTTTGTGTTCAAGGTCTACGTGCGGGCTCTGGAGTCTGACTGCTTCAGTTCCAATCCTGGCCTTAAGACCGCTCACTGTGGGACTCTTAGTAATACCTTGCTCCCTGCCTGTTTCCTCACCTCTTATATGGAGGTAAGACTACCTCCTAGGTTGGTGGTGAAGATGAAAGCAGATAAAGATGGTAAAACACAGAGAATGGTGTTTGGTGCTTCCCGAGTGCTCCATGAATGTTAGCAATTCATACGGATTTGCTTCCTTGTGGGGAGCACGCCAACCTCATCATTCATATTCCCAGCCCCTGCAGTTGCCAAAAATAAGGACCGTTATCTACTTAATGCATTTTAAAAAGTCAATTCAGGTTTTTAAACCCAGCTATATTTCAAGCAATAATACTTGTGAAAGCCCAGGGTAAATGTGTTTATTTTTTCTAGTACATGTTAAAATAAAAACATACCCACTAAAATAATGTTTTTAAAGGTTGGCACAATCTAAAACCGTCTGAAGGAGTGGGCACACTCCACACATTAGGCAACACTATTCACTCGTCGTCCAGTTGTGCAAGAATTTAGACAGCACTTCTCATGTGGGTGGGAGCAAGTGGAGCAATAGAGATAAGAACACACCTTCCTTGTTCCCACTGTGCAGACAGACCCCCGGGGGTTGGGGGTGAATGAGAACAATGATGGCGCTATGGGCATGTTTCATGGTGGTGCAGTCCTCTCATCCTGTTGGGCAGGCCAGGTCCCTCAGGAGACAATACGAGAAGAGAACCAAGCATTATTCCAAATTATTATTTCAAATTTGAGGTCCAGGACCACTTGGCTTTGCAAGCAGACCTACCTCTGTGAGACCCTAAGCTTCTTACTGGAGTCCTCCGAGTGTGATTTCTCATCTGTAAAATGGGCACAGTTCCTACCTCATGGACCTAGTCTCGCCCAGTGAATGGGCGTCCTCCCCAGATGACCAGTACTCACCCAGGACAGGAGCTTCCCTGTGCTCCAGGCCTGCAGTTTGTGTCCATTTCTCTGTGTCGCTAACACCCTCTAGGATGTATCTCAGTATCAGCCTCTTTGGAAAGCAGCCCTGGCACACTAAACCAACCGAATACTGGCCAGTATGCACTGAAGGCTTTCCAAGTTCAAGACGCAACACCAAAAGCCTTGCCAGTATTCCTTGCCACAGTGGTCACTGGTATGGGATGAAGCCTGTAAAATCCCATGGTACATATAATGAAACTGAGGCATGGAGAGCATAAGTAATTTGCCCAGGTCACACAGGTGGTTAATAGAAGAGCAGGAAACTGCTAAAAGTAGTAACCTCTAAAACTGCCAAGCTACTAGTTAAGACAGCACTACAACTAATGCCCGCAGTAGTACAGGACCCTGTCATCCAGCTAAGTGATTCTCAGCTGAGAGTGACGATTTTTGTCCCCCAGAGGATATGTGGCAATGTTTAGTGACATTTCTGGTTGTTGCAGCTGTGGGGCGGGTGCACTGCTGGTGGGAGTGCACATACTGGTGCAGCCACTATGGAGACGAGCATTGTGCACAGTCCTCAAGAAGTTAAAGATAGAGCTACCACACAATCCAGCAATTCCACCTCTCGGTATTTATCTGAAGAAAATGAAGACGTTAACTTGAAAACATATCTGCACCCCACGTTCACTGCAGCATTATTTACGAAAGCCAAGATAACCATGCAACTTAAGTGTCCATTGATGGATGAATGGATAAAAAAAAAAGCGGCGTATGTATACAATGGAATGTTTTTCAGCCATAAAAACATAAAATCTTGCCATTTGTGACAACATGGACAGAACTTGAGGGCATCACGCTCAGTGAAATAAGTCAGAAAAAGGCTAATACCATATGATCTCACTTATATGTGGAATTGGAAAAAACAAAAAAACCAAAACGAGATTCAGAGAACAGGCTGGTGGTGGCCAGAGGCAGGGGTGGGGAGTGGATGAAATGGGTGAAGGGGGTCAGAAGGTACAAACTTACAGTTTATAACATAAGTCCTGGGGATGTAATGTGTGACAGCATGGTGACGATAGTTAATAATACTCTGCTGCATATTTGAAAGTTGCTAAGAAAGTCGATCTTAAACGTTCTCATCACAAGAAAAAAAAAAATCCTGTAACTCTGTATGATGACGGATGTTAACCAGACTTACTGTGACCATTTCACAGTACATACAAATATTGCATCATTATGTTGTATACCTGAAATATACAATGTTGTATGTCAATTATACCTCAATGAAAAAGCTCCAAGTGGGATGGGGTGCTGGGTAGAAAGGAAAAGGGAGGAAGCGTGACACCTGGCAGGGGTGGCGGGGGGGAGATAGTGGCAGCCTGTTAATTGTGAATGGGGAGGGAGAAGTGGGCATGCGCGAAGCCGGCTGCGCACCGCAAGAAGCCGTGTGTGGATGCGGGCCGCTCCCGGGACCCGGGGACAGGGGAGATGGTGGTCTGGGATGTAGAGGGACACCGTGCCGGACCTGAGATAAGGGGCAAGCCACCACCAGCATCTGCCACGTCTCCCAGTACTGAAGTGACTGCTTTTTTAAAAACAGGGACCTGACACTCAGTTGAAGAAGACAATGAATATGTTAAAGTTGGAGAGGATTTGTCTTGTGGCTTTTTCTGCACAAACTGCAAAATAACCAAATAAGGCTCGTGGACCCCTATGAATAGGAAACAGGAGGCAGGAAGCTGACCTGAGTATTTTTGTTTTATTCAATCGAATAAACATTTTATTTATATAAAAGACAAACAATGCATAGAATGAAAATAAGTGCTTGACACAGTTGATATAAAGAGTATATAGCATTCACATTCCTATTTTAATAAATGAGTACTGGTGAAGTGTTCCATAAAAGAATAAAACTTTCCCTTTATGTAGAGTAGTGAAAAAAGTCAGTATTTTTAGGAACTACAGAATGATATTCCTTGGTCTTTTTCTTGAATAAGGGAAACAAACATAAAACAAGCCACAATATCATCTGACACTACATTCCAGTTTATGCTGATGACCACCCAGAAGTGATAAAGCTCTTTTGACTCTTGGAAGATCCCATAATGGACCAGTATTCTAGAAATTCACCACTAGAGGTCAATGAGCAACAGCTATTGGGACGGCCTCACCAGCCCTAAAGTGCAGGGGATTTCTGGGCACTTCCGCGGCATTGCGGGTCAAACTACCTTAACTCTCTCAGCCCACCCCACCGAGCAGGGTTCCTAAAAGTTCCACCTAATCCCAAACTTCAGCATATCTGCTAAAACCCCAATGAGATGAGACCTTCCAAAACCCAAGCAGAGCTGGTCACTGCCAGTCCCTCTCCAATATTCCTATTTGGCTGAAAATAAGCTTCAAAAACATTTTTTAAAAATTGTTATTTGCAGCATTAACACTTGTTTGTGGATTAACGAGTTTCCTATGGAGTAGTAAAGCACATTCTTTGTTCTTGTCCATGTGGACACAGATTTCCTAACTGTACGTGGGACTCCTGTGTCCCACATTCAAATTCTGCAAAGGTTGGGAAGGCAGGTGTGACTGAGACCAGTAACCATGACGACAGCTTCTTGGAGTAAAGGGCTCCCTCTGAAAGCAGAGGGGGAAGCTCTTAAAATACAAGCAAAAGAGATTTGAGTTAACAGGGACCACCCAGAGGAGGTCCCCGTTAGCCCAAACGAAGGCCAGCTTCAAATCTTAACCCCAGGAAGGGAATCAAAATCATCCTCTATAGCCAGAGAAGGAGTGCGTGGAGGCACATTTCTCACAGGGGGCCCTTGGCTGGAAGCAGGTTAACTTCCAGACTGGGGTGGGGATGGGTGGGAAACACAAACGTTCATGGAGGAAGTGAGCAGCTTTCTAAGAGTGTCCACACCTGCGTCTGTGAATGATGTGGACCAGAGAGAACTGGAAACCATTTGCTCTCTAGTCTTACTTGAGGATCCAAATTTCTTTTTTTTTTTTTTTTTTTTTTTTTTTGCAAAATCTCCAAGTATTTAAAAAGTGCCTCGATTTTGTTAAACACTGTGCTGGCCAAGCAAAACACACGTTCAGAGTGCCTGAGGAGACTCCTGACTGTGGCAGTGCTGTGCTGCTCAAATACTTTCCCCTTGGCTAAAATATGCTCGAGTCCCCTGAAGCCCAGAGCACAGAACCTACTAGTGTTGCATTAGAAAGCTGGAGACTGAAACCAAGAGTGATAACAAACTAAACATAAAGAACCTGGAAGGGAGACCTGTTCCCTTTTAGGAAACAGGGAACAATAACATAGGTATGGGGGGGAATTTTTTAAAAAATAACAATTTCTCATTAGTAGAAGGTGTGGCAATTTCATGGGTGGGGAAATGTGTCCTGATTTTTCTGTAGCCTGTGAAGGTAAAACATGGGGCTTAAAACATTTAAGCAATTAGAAATGGGGCAAAGTTTCTGAACTAGCTGAGGAAGGAGGTTCACAAACCAGAGGTGGGTCGTGAAGCTCCGGTGACAAGTCCAGGAGAGATGATGGCACACGGGGACCCCAGGGTCTGGTCCCCAAACAGTGCGACTCCAATCAGCTCCATGGCTAGAACAGGACCCAGTACAGGGAATTATTACTTTGCAAAAGCAAGTGCAACTTGGCCACAGCAGGCTCTGAGACCTAGAGCCTCTCTCTGAAGGCAAAGACTGCACCCCCCGCCCCCCCAACCCCCGTGTGCTCAGAGGCCCAGCACACGAGTGACTGCCAAGTGCTGAGGCTGCCCCAGAGCCCTTCCTTCTGTGCTCAGTGCCAAGCTCGCCCATCCAACCCATTTCTTGGGCATACTTGATCTTTTTCCTCACCTCTTTCTAGAGTATGGCTGTATAGATAGATATAGACATATATAGATATATATAAAACATAGCTATTCCATACTTATATACAGGCATTAATAAAGTGCAAATGTTATTGGCTATTGTAAAAATCAATCTCATTTCCTGAGGAAGTGCTAACACAGCTTATCCTATGACAAAGTCAAAGACATAGGACGCTTCCTGTCACCCCCTCCCCAGCTCGGGGGGGAGGGAGCAGCCCCGGGGTTCCAGGAAGCATCGTTCAGGGGCAGCTTCCTGCTGCCTCTGTTCTTTGGCCACAGGGGCAGCCACACTCGGCCAGCCACCGGAAGAGCTATTTGGTAGTGTTCAGGGAGCCGTCTTCGGGAATCTTCTCCTCCGAACTGCTCCTGCCCGAGAGTCTGTCCAGATGCTCCAGCTCACTGAAGCGCTCGGCCACACACTGCGCCGTGAGTCGGGCCTCGGGGTCGTGGTCCCAGCACTCGGCCAATGTCTCACACACCATCTGGATGCCCTGCAGGGGGAGAGGGTCCACAGGCCTCTGAGAGGGGATGGCGGCTCCTGGGGGCAAGGCAGCCCCTGCCTCGTCTCTGCCGCCATTGCTCTGTCCCCGCCTGCAGGCCAGTCCCCAGCACCATCTGACTGCAGCTGCAGGCGGCCAGCGTTCCGGGGCCATCTGATCACAGGAAGTGGGGAAATGAAGACACAGCACAAGGCCCCCCAGTAGGCTTCTGGGGCACAGCAGCATCCCCAATCCCGAAAATTCCCGTGAAGTGGGCTTCTAATGCCATTTCACACCTGTCTGTTTGGTGGGGAGGGGCACAGCTTTAGGCTTTAGTGTTGAGGGCAGTTTTAGGTTCATAGCAAAGTCAAGTGGAAATTACAGAGAGTTTCCATATACGCCCTCCACCCTCGCGGACAATCTCCCCAGCCATCAACACCTTGCATCTGTGTGGTGCGTTTGTTAAAATCGGGGAACTGACACTGACACGTCACTATCAACCAAAGTCAACCAGAACACGGTTCACGGTAATGTACAGGACGTGGATTCTGGCAGATGTGTCCATCATCACAGTATCCACAGAAGGCCACTGCCCTAAACATCCTCTGTGCTCCACCTCGTCACCCCTCCTTCCTTCCCCCTCAGCCCCTGACCACCACTGATCTGCTTATTGTCTTAATGGTTTTGCCTTTTCCAGAGAGTCTTAAGAGCTGGAATCATGTACACATTGCTATGTAAACAGGACTGAATATCTGAGTGAAGTCCAGGCATTGGTTTGGTTGCATTTTCTGGGTTCAAGTCCCATCCTCCAGCAGCTGCTGAGGAGACCCTATGCTAGGCCCCTCCTCTCCTGCTTCAGGCTGGACCCTGTCTGTCTTTGTAGGTCCTGCAGGCTGTTTCAGAGAGTTCAACCTAACCCCATAAAGGCCCCATTCAAAAGGCCCATCCAGAAAATGCTGCCCACAATGTGTGACAAGGGTCTTCTTTCATGGCTTTAATTTTTATTTTGCATTGCAAATATTTTTGTTATTTCAAGTCATTTTTTGGAAGTAAAGCAGGCACGGATTAACTAGATAGCCCAATAGGTGGAAACAGACTGTGCTCTTGCCAATCAGAGGCCCAACCGTATCACTGGTGTCCCCTCACGCGAGTGGCCAGGTGGGATGGATCAATCCCAACTCTGCCCTGAGAATGGCTCTTTCCTGTTTGCAGCCTAACCAACAACTTTCCCCACACACCTAGGAACCTGACCTTCCCTTCCCGCCCTGTGAGTGAGTTCATGATGTTGAATTAATTGTGTAATTCACCTAATTGGTGGTATTGATTGATGGCCCTGTTAAGAGTAGAGTGTTATTGTTGGTACACAAGTAACATTTATTTTATTCTGGCACTGTAATTACAGGCAGTAAATTAAATTAAATATTAAGCATTAACTTGAAATAAATAGGGCAACAAATCTCATTAAGAGAAAAAATGTATTATGCAAATTCTTTCCAGAATTTTATCATCATGAATAATGGCTTCATTAGAAGAACTGTGCAGGAGAGGAGGCAACAAGAGTTTGAAAGAAACAATACTAGTGCCTTCTGATTTCAGAGTTAACACAAAATAGTCTTGCATTTTCAAAGTCAAAGAGGCTTTCCTGAAACCCAGGGAGAAGCCCTGGGCCACGGCCTGGTCCACGCTCTCCCCCCCGCTTTATCAGGGTCTGTCCGCTGAAGTGGCTCTTGGCCAGGGCTGGCACACACCAGGCTCCCTGCTCCATCTGTCTCCTCGATTGCACCTGACTTGTGGTTTCTGTTTCTTATCTGAATTATTTGCGTTGCCCTTAGGAAACCTATGACTTAGCCCCAGCCTTCCCTGGGTAAGGGAATTCAGCCAAAGGCGGCCATAAAAGGTTTACGTCAATGGAAAGGACAGTCTTGTCAGTGAGCTATGGGCACAAGGCCCCTCTCCCTCATTCACGGCTCTTCCCTGCTGTGCCTGACAGTCCCCAGCTCTCACAACCTATGCCTCCTTCTTTTCCTCTGATTGGGGGCATTTTGATGAGGGGAATTTGGATAGGTCTCCCTGTATGTCAGAACCACTGGCCCTGCTATGGATGGATGGCCTTACCTACCATTGCTTAAAAAGAAAAAAAAAAAGAAGCCATTAGGAAGTTCTGGAAAGACATATTTCCTATTTGTTCCCTTGCCCTTTGCTCTTCTGTGCTTTCCTTTATCCCAGCCTCCTCCTTCTCGACACACCTGCCGCAGCCTGAGCGCACAGCAGCCCCTTGCGGGCCAGCTGGCTGACAAACACCCCTTCTTCCTCACTAAGTATTTCCTGCCACAGCTGAAGATTCCCAGAAGAAAACATTTGGAACCCAGAAGGGAACAAAACATAAACTCCCTATAAGAGGTGAGTGGCACAGGTTGCAAACAAAATATTTTAACTCAGAAGCAAGACGGCTTGGACAATGTGACAAATGCCCGTCAAATGATTCTGTGTGAGCCCTTTCTGAATGGTGGGTAGAACATGCAATAACAAGGTCATCCCACTTTACTGAAACTTCTTTATAAAGAAAAGTGAACAGGGTCATGGAAAACAAAGGGACCTGCCTCAGATTGATGCCCAATAGGCAGGAATTCTCTCCTACCTAAGATATTACTCTGGATGAACTTTACTTGCCCTTCGCAACAGTCACTCCTTACCTGGTGGTTGAGCCAGGAGCTGGGGATTTCGGGTCGTCCTCGATCTCTCAACACGTTGTCCTTCATGCTTTCGACACAGGGATGCTCCCGCACCTTGGAACCGAATGGAGGCTCATAATCCTTCACTTCTGTTGGAGAGAGCAGGCAAACACAGGGCCCTTGAGAAGGGTGTGCACAGCTAAGACACTGAGTGTGATGCACCTGTGATTACACTAGGGGCAATTTTTAATTCTTGTGGGTTCAAATATAAGGAGGGCCTGTGGAAGGAGCTTGAGAAGTATTCAGCACATGACTGTTGAGTGCCCACGATGTCCTAACAGCTGGGGACAGAGCAGAGAACAAGGTCAGGGGATTCAGGTTTTAATGCAGACATCTCAATGGGGCGATCCTGGTTCTTGGGAGGTAGAAAAATCTTACATATTACAATGGTTTGTGGCCCTACAAAGGTCCACAGTACATAAATAGATTTAATATGTGATATTAAATTTCTTGGGGGAGATTCAGCCATAAAAAAAGGAATGAAATTCTGATAGATGCTACAATACAGATTATGCTTAGTGAAATAAGCCAGACACGAAAGGACAAATATTGTATGATTCCCCTTATATGAGGTAGCTGGGACAGGCTAGTTCACAGAGACAGAGAGTGGAATAGTGGTTGCCAGAGGATGGGGGCAGAAGAGGTAGAGAGATATTGTTTAATAGGTACAGGGTTTCAGTTGGGGAAGATGAAAAAGTTCTGGAAATGGATAATGGTGACAATTACACAACACTGTGAATGTACTTAATGCTATCGAACTGTACCACTTAAGTTGTGAATTGTAACCACTTAAAAATGGCTAAACTGGTGAACTTTATATCACGTATAATTTTCCCACAGGGAGAAAAATCATGAGGAGTAGTGATTAAGAAAAAAATGTCTACAAAGGCTCCTTGCAATAGTAATAATGAAAAAGAGGTTCAGAAATGCTGTTTTAGATGACAGAGGAGAGAGACTGATAACACCAACAAACAAAATTTAAAAAGGTAACTTTCCTTCAGTGATACTTGCTAAAAAGAAAATAATGAAGGATGATGTAAACACTTCATTAGGACTTCAGGTTTCAACTAAGGACAAAATCTTTTCTTCTTTTTTTAAGGGAAATTCAGGTTGCTGATTTTCTTCTAATTTTTCTTATTGAGGTATATAGTTAGTTGACTTACCATGTTATATCAGTTTCAGGTATACGACATAGTAACTCAATATTTTTATGGATTATAGTCCATGTAAAGTTATTATAAAAAACTGGCTATATTTCCTGTGCTGTACATTACATCCTTGTAATTTATCTATTTTATACCTAGTAGTTTGTACCTCTTAATCCCCCTCACCCCTAACCCTTCTGGCAAGAAACCATAGTTTGTTCTCTGTGAGTCTGTTTCTGTTTTGCTTGTTTTATTTTGTAGATCCCACATGTAAGTGAAATCAAGCAGTATTTGTCTTTCTCTGTCTGTCTGACTTATTTTACTAAGCATAATACCCTCCAGGACCATCCATGCTGTTGCAAGTGGCAAAACTTCATTTTTTTTTATGGCTAATATTCCATTTTGTGTGTGTGTTGTGTGTACACACATATACATTTTACTTTTGTATGTAGTATGAGAAAGTGTTCTAATTTCATTCTTTCACATTAACTGTCCAGTTTTCTCAGTACCACTTATTGAAGGGACTGTCTTTTCCCCATTGTATATTCTTGCCTTCTTTGTTGTAGATTAATTGACCAAAAGTGTGTGGGTTTATTTCTGGGCTCACTATTCTGTTCCATTGAGCTGTGTTATATGTCTGTTTTTGTGCCAGTACCATACTGTTTTGATTACTGCTGCTTTGTAGTATAATCTGAAGTCAGGGATTGTGATCCCTCCAATTTTGTTCTTTTTTCTCAAGATTGTTTTGGCTATTCAGGGTCTTCTGTGGTTCCATACACATGTTAGGATTCTTTGTTCTAGTTCTGTGAAAAATGTCATGGGTATTTTGATAGGGATTGCATTAAACCTGTAGATTGCTTTGAAGAGTATGGACATTTTAACAATATTAATTTTTATTCCATGAATATGGGATATCTTCCTATTTATCTGTATCATCTTCAATTTCCTTCTTCAATGTCTGATAGTATTTAGAGTACAGGTCTTTTACCTCCTTGGTTAAATTTATCCCTAGGTATTTTAATCTTTTTGATTTGATTATAAATGGGATTGTTTTCTTAACTTCTCTTTCTGATAGTTCATCATTAGTGTACAGAAATGCAACAGATTTCTATATATTAATCTTGTATCCTGCAACTTAACTGAATTCATTTATTACTCCCAATAGTTTTTTAATGGTGTCTTTAGGGTTTTCTACATATAGTTTCATGTCATCTGCAAACAGTGACAGTTTTACTTCTTCCCTTCTAATTTGGATGCCTTTTTATATCTTCTTGTTTGACTGCTGTGCCTAAGACTTCCAATAATATGTTAAATAGAAGTGACAACTGTGGGCATACTTGTCTTTTTCCTATTCTTAGACAAAAACCTTTCAGCTTTTCACCATTGAGTATAATGTTATTTAGCTGTGGCTTTATCATAATGGTCTTTATTAAGTTGAAGTGTGTTTTCTCTATACCATCTTGTTGAGAGTTTTTATCATGAATGGATGTTGAATTTTGTCAAATGCTTTTCCTACATTTATTGAGATGATCATATGACTATTCTTTCATTTTGTTAATGTACTGTAAAACATTGATTGGCAGATACTGAACATCCATAACCCCTGGAATAAATCCCACACGATCACAATGTATGAGACTTTTTACGTACTATTGAATTCAGTTTGCTGATATTTTGTTGAAGATCTATGTTCATCAGGGATAACGGCCTGTAATTTTTTTTTTTTTTATAATGCCTTTGTCTGGTTTTTGTGTCAGGGTAATGCTGACCTCTTAGAATTTTGTAAATTGTAAATCTGACCTCATAGTTTAGAAGTGTTCCCTCCACTTCAATTTTTTGCAATAGTTTTTGAAATAAAGGCATTAACTCTTCTTTATATGTTTGGTAGAATTCACCTGTGAAGCCATCCAGCCCTGGACTTTTGTTTGCTGGGAGTTTTTTAATTACAAATTCAATTTCACTTCTAGTGATTGGTCTCTTCAAATTTTCTGTTTCTTCTTGATTGAATCTTGGCAGGTTGTATGTTTCTAGAAATTTGTCCATTTAGTCCATGTTGTCCAATTTGTTGGCATAACTGTTAGTAGTATTATCTTACGATTTTTTTTTTGTATCTCTGTGATATCAGTTGTTACTTCTCCACCTTAATATCTTAGTTTATTTGGGTCCTCTCTCTTTTCTTGTTGGTGAGCCTGGCTAAAGGTTTATCCATTTTGTTTTTCTTTTCAAAAAGCCAGTTCTTGGTTTCATTAATCTTTTCTATTGTTTTCTTTATCTCTATTTTGTTTCCTCTCTGATCTTTATTATTTCCTTCCTTCTGCTGACTTTGGGCTTTGTTTGTTCTTCTTTTTCTAACTCTTTTAGGTAGACAGTTAGGTTGTTTGAGATTTTTGTTTCTTCAAGTAGGAGGCCTGTATCACTATAAACTTTCCTCTTAGAACTGCTTTTGCTATGTCCCACAGATTTTTGAAAAGTTGTGTTTTTATTTTCATTTGTATCAAGGTATTTTTATTACTATTGCTTTGAATTCTTTATATCAGGTAAATTATTTATCTGTGTTTCATTAGGGTTTTATCTTGTTTCTTCATTTGAAATAGAGTCCTCTGTCTTCTCACTTTGACTATTTCTGTTTGTCTCTCTTAAATTAAGTGAAAAAGTTATCTATCCTGATCTTGAAGGCATATCCTTGTGTGCATCCCTATGCAGTCTGCATGTGCCCTTTGTGGCTTTGGTGGGAGAGCTGGATCTGAAGTGCATGGACCATGTCTTTTCCTGGGGTGCTACCTCTGCTCTGGGGCAGGGAGCAAGCAAATCTGTCTGTGTGCTCTTCAAGAGTGGGGTCTTGGTTTCTTACAGTCCTCTGGTAAGCCCCACTGGTTTTCCAACCAGCCAAGGGGGCTCATCTTCCAGTGCCAGACCCCAGGGCTGGGGTGCTTAATATGGGGCTCGAACCTCTTGCTTCCCAGGGAGGATCCTTGAGCTTGTGATACTCCCTCCTCTTCTGGGTCATGCAGTAGGGGTGTGGGTCTGGACGAGATCACTTGTCCTTGCCTCCTACCTGACTTTGTGTGGTTCTTTCTTTATAGCCTTTGTTGTAGAAGAGCTGATCTGCTAATCTTCAGGTCATTCTCAGAGAGATCTGATCTATATGTAGTGGTAGTTTTGACATGTTCATTGGGGGAGGTTAGCTCAGGGTCTTCCTACTCTGCCATCTTGATCCCCCCTCATGTTCTATGGTCGATATCTTTTGTTTTTGTTTTTGTTTTGCGGTATGCGGGCCTCTCACTGTTGTGGCCTCTCCCGTTGAGGAGCACAGGCTCCGGATGCGCAGGCTCAGCGGCCATGGCTCACGGGCCCAGCCGCTCCGCGGCATGTGGGATCTTCCCGGACCGGGGCACGAACCCGTGTCCCCTGCATCGGCAGGCGGGCCCTCAACAACTGCGCCACCAGGGAAGCCCTCGATATCTTTATAGAAGCTTCCTTGAATATCCCCAAAGCCATTCTTTATTAGACATCTGGGGCAGAGCTCTGTTTTAGGGTGTACAGCCACTGCTTATCTGTCTCACTCGACCAGATGGTGAGCATCTGCAGGCAGGTTCAGAGTCCCTTTCTCATGCTTGTATTCCTGGCACCCATGGTAGGGCCTCCCATACAACAGGCTCTCAATAAATGCTTTGTTGAGCGAATGAATGAATTAATCTTAGATCCTGTCCAAAGTGGCCAATGCATAAACTCTGGGTGAATATTAGAACATCTATTAATTTAAGTGGGTGGGACAATACCCATGTCAGTGCATCACAGGACAATTTAGAAAATAAAATCACTCCAGTACTGAAACATGCCTGAGCCAAAAGGGAAGAGTGGGCTGGATTCACCATTTTCCTCCAAAATAAATAGGACCTTTGGCCTTTACTTCAAAATAACCCTGTTTAATGAGTGAAACTTTCAATAATTTGCCCTTCCAGGCTGAGAATTGAAGAAGCATTTAAGGCGAAATGACATTTTGAAAAGAGATGGCTTGTTCTTGTTTATTTGATTTTCCCCCTTTCCCAGAACCTTACTTGCATATTTATCTATTTTCCGCCTCACCCAACTAGAAGAGCTGGCAGGGTATTTTCTTTTTCCTTAGTTGGGATGAAGGTCTCCCCTCCTCCACCACTTTGAGACAAGCACAAATCATCCTTCTGTGTGTCTGCATTTGCCTTCAAGTGCCCATAGCACTTAATCTGTACTGCTCTTGGGGTGAGATCTGAACTTTGATTTGCATACTATTTATACACCTTCTTTCTTCTAGTCCCTTATCTTTTACTGGACTGTAAACTCCTAAGGCCTAAGGCAGAGACAGAGTTTTGTGTCTGCTGAAATTGTGCCTTATACACAGTAGGCTTTCAATAAATATGAGCTGGCTTGAATTCAGGCAAGAGCTAAGTTCCCAGTAAGGGTTTACTCTGACCTAAATCTTCTTTTCTATAAAATGAATGGGCTGAACTAGATGACCTCCATGTCCCCCTCCAGAGCTATCCTGTAATTCAATCTAATCAAATAATGATGCTGTCTTAGTGCCATGCCCTGAGGTATGTATAATATAATATAATATAATATAATATAATATAATGTAATATGATTTGCATATAACATAAACTGCTCCTTAGACAATGTATCAGTCCACTGACTCTCCATTTCCAACTCTTTTGGCTGCCATAGCAGATGTGGTTGGCAGCCTGCCTAGACCCCCTTTACCAAGCCAAGAACACCAGCCCCGAGGTGCTACAAACGCTGAGTTGTAAGGGCTCACAATTTCTCCCTTCTATGGAGAATTACCCTTGGTTGATGGGAGCTTCCTGGCCTGGAGGGCAGTCTGTAGCCAATGATGAATTAACATGGAAGTTTTTTTTTTTTTAATTGGTATAATTGCTTTACAATGTTGTGTTAGTTTCTACTGTACAGCAAAGTGAATCAGCTATACATATACATATATCCCCTCTTTTTTGGATTTCCTTCCCATTTAGGTCACCACAGAGCACTGAGTAGAGTTCCCTGTGCTATATAGCAGGTTCTCATTAGTTATCTGTTTTATACAGAGTAGTGTGTATATGTCAATCCCAATCTCCCAATTCATCCCCCCCACTTCCCCCTTGGTATCCATACATTTGTTCTCTACATCTGTGTCTCTATTTCTGCTTTGTAAATAAGATCGTATAGACCAATTTGTTCAGATTCCACATATATGCATTAATATACGGTATTTGTTTTTCTCTTTCTGACTTACTTCACTCTGTATGACAGTCTCTAGGTCCATCCACATCTCTACAAATGACCCAATTTTACTCTTTTTTATGGCTGAGTAGTATTCCATTGTATATAGGTACCACATCTTCTTTATCTATTCCTCTGTTGATGGACATTTAGGTTGTTTCCATGTCCTGACTATTGTAAATAGTGCTGCAATGAATATTGGGGTGCATGTGTCCTTTTGAATTATGGTTTTCTCTGGGTATATGCCCGGTAGTGGGATTGCTGGGTCAACACGGGAGTTCTAACAGTCTGTCTTGCCTCTAGAGGAGATGACTTCTGTGCAATTCATGCTCCAGAGCTCCCCCTGGCATAAGGCTGATGGTGGTGGAGATGGAGAAAAATGAGACTGTTGCATTTTTCTTTCTGTGCCTTTGATCAAATAATGTGAAGACTGCAGAGAAAGCAAGTCAAAAGGCGAGTGGGGTTAGTTCAGAGAGTGCCATCTTTTAAAATAAATACCATCTTTTAAAAATTTTGGAAATGCCTCTAAGAAAAGCAAACAGCTTAGAGAGTAAGATCGAGTTTAGCACTTTTAAAAAAAAAAGTGCTAACAGTATGCATCATAAGTAGGGGTATTATTCGTTGTGTTTACCCCAGACCCATCATAAACTAGAGATGAGGACTTGGAAAAGAGACATCGACTCTTTGTGCCTCAGTTTTTGTATCCACAAAACAAGAGAAAGCGCAAGTGCTGGCCATCATTAACACAGTCCTCCCTCGGTACTCGTGGGAGCGTTGGTTCCAGGACCAGAGGCAGATACCAACATCTGCAGATACACAAGCCCCATATTTGCCCCTCTGTATACGCGAGCTTTGCATCCACAATTCAAGCAACCATGGACTGTAAACACAGTACAAGATCTGTGAGTGGCTGGATCCGCAGATGCCAAACCGCGGATGCCGGCCGAGGGCACGCTCACTACCCTAGGGCGCTGGCCACAGCGCTCAGCACTCACCCTGTGCAGCCACGCTGGCTCAAGTCCAAGAGGGTCAGGCCGGCGACTGGGGTTCACCCTCCCAACGTGTCCCAAGGGCAGCCCTCAATCAGCAGCAGATGGGGGTTGGAAGATAAACCGGGCTTCCTTGAGCCGGGGGTGTGATGCTGAGGTGCACGTGGGCTCTGTGCACTGCCAGGGTCCCCAGTGGGATCATGCTCGGGTTATCCCCGTGGTGACCTGCCTGCTAGCACAGGGCTCATCAGCTCCCTCCCCTTCCTGACTCACTGCCTGTTCCTTCTCTCCGTGGCTTTTCCTGCCCTCTTTTTCCTACAGAATGCTCAGCTCCGGCTCCTGTTCCACGGCCCGAGGCACCCAACCCAAGGCAGACGCCCCGCTCGCCACAGCAGGACCACCTGCTGGGACCAGGCTCCCTCTCGGGCCTCAGCTGGCTGCCTCCCTACAGGTGCTACAGGGACCTTGGGATTTCCTTGAGGGCCTCACACAGCCTCTGATCTAAGAAACTTTTAGATCTCTCTGCTCTTCTTCCTACCCCCATCCCGTCCTCCCCGCAGTCCTTTCACTGAGGGCCACCGCCCCATCCCGGCCCCACAGCATCTCTTTGTCTGGCTGGAGGCTCTCAGGAGAAAGTCTGCCGTCTCCGGCTCTGGAGCTCAGAGGGGACCCAGGCAGCGGAGATGCTTACTCCCTGAAAGTCAGCATCTGGTCTGCAGCTGCTGTTTTGATGGTGGTTCCAACTTCATAGAGCCGTGAAGTTGTTGGCGGTTTTCCCCTGGGCACAACCCTGACTTTTATATCTGCCTTCCTTCCAAATTATCCTGCCTGGAAATGCAGGAAGATGAAGGCTGCGATCCCAGGCTCTCTTCACTCCTCTCCCACCCCTCCTTTATTTCTTCCCTCCTCTCCTTTTGATTCTTTTGCATGTTTTGTCTGCCTCACAGCCTGCAGCAAGCTGGGGCTGTGTTTCTCCTCTTGTGAAAATACTTGCTCAGCTGGCTGCTGTGTGTCAGCTGCTATTCAAAGGCTGACATGGCCAGGGATTTGGAAGTCAGCCAGCCTGGGGGCCCGGTTGGCTGGGGTGACATGAATATTGTGCCTGCTGTGCTCCCAGAGGCGGCCCTGAAGGACCCACCTTCCTCTGCTTCCCACACACCACACATGGTGCAAACACTTGCAAGGACACCAGACAAGCCCGAAAGCCAGGACAGAGACTTCTTTGTAGAAGAGAACAACTCTCCTGATTTGTCCTGGAGGGATGGTGAGTTCATGGCTTTCCTCCTTCTTTATAAAACAGTAACACTGGCCACCTCCTTCCATTTGTTCCCTCCTCAAGCAACTCTGAAAAACCTATTTTCTTGGTTTCTCTTTTCTATACTTTCAGATGACCCAAGTGCCTGAAATAACAACCCCTTTTATTAGCTATCCCCTAACTCTGTTTCTTCTTTCTGCAAGCATCATACACACCCCCAGCCCTTAAGTTATGATTTTATATCTATTCACGCAGTACTTGTCTTTCTAGCATAGAGGTTCTTCATTAGACACCCAGTCCCTTGAGGACAGAGACTCTTTTTTTTCCACTGCTGCATCCTTAGCATTTTCTTTTAATTTTTATTTTAAATTGGACTATAGTTGATTTACAATTTGTGTTACTTTCAGGCGTACAGCAAAGTGATTCAGTTATACATATACATATATCTATTCTTTTTCAGATTCTTTTCCTTTATAGGTTATTACAGAATACTAAGCAGAGTTCCCTGTGCTTAGTATTTTTTTTCCTTTGAGGTCATACTGTACATTTCTCAGGTATTATTATTATTTTATAATTAATTAATTTATTTTTGGCTGCATTGTGTCTGTTGCTGCACATGGGCTTTCTCTAGTTGCAGCGAGTGGGGGCTACACTTCGTTGTGGTGCGCAGGCTTCTCACTGGGGTGGCTCCTCTTGTTGCGGAGCATGGGCTCTAGGCGTGCGGGCTTCAGTAGTTGTGGCACGCAGGCTCAGTAGTTGTGGCTCGCGGGCTCTAGAGCGCAGGCTCAGTAGTTGTGGCGCACAGGCTTAGTTGCTCTGCAGCATGTGGGATTCCCGGACCAGGGCTCGAACCCGTGTCTCCTGCATTGGCAGTTTCTTAACCATTGAGCCACCAGCAGGTCCTTGTTGATTATCTATTTAAAATATAGTAGTGTGTATATGTCAATCCCAAACTCCCAATTTATCCCCCGCTGCCGGCCAACCTTGCTCCTTTGGTAACTATAAGTGTGTTTTCTAAGTCTGTTTCTGTTTTGTAAATAAGTTCATTTGTATCATTTTTTTTAGAATCCACATATAAGCAATATCATATGATATTTGTCTTTCTCTGTCTTACTTCATTTACTATGATAAGCTCCAGGTCCACCCATGTTGCTGCAAATGGCATTACTTCATTCTTTTTAATGGCTGAGTAATATTCCATGGTATATACATACCACATCTTCTTTATCCATTCATCTGTTGATGGACATTTAGGTTACTTCTGTGTCTTGGCTATTATAAACAGTGCTACAATGAACATTGGGGTACACGTATCCTTTTGACCCATCGTTTCCTCTGGATATATGCCCAGGAGTGGGATTGCTGGATCATATGATAGCTCTATTTTTAGTTTTGTAAGGAACCTCCATACTGGTCTCCATAGTGGCTGCACCAATTTACATTCCCACCAGCAGTGCAAAGAGGGTTCCCTTTTCTTCACACCCTCAAGATATTGCTGCAATTTATGTCAGAGACTGTTCTTCCTGTGTTTTCCTCTTAAGAGTTTTATAGTGTACAGTCTTACATTTAGGTTTTTAATCCATTTTGAGTTTATTTGTGGTGTTAAAGAATGTTCTAATTTCATTCTTTTGCATGTAGCATTCCAGTTTACCCAGCACCACTTATTGAAGAGACTGTCTTTTCTCCACTGTATAGTCTTGCCTGCTTTGTTGTACATTAATTGACCACAGGTGCGTGGTTTCATTTCTGGGCTTTCTATCCTGTTCCATTGACCTATATTTCTGGTTTTGTGCTAGTACCATACTGTTTTGATGACTGTAGCTTTATAGTATAGTCTGAAGTCAGGGAGCCTGGTTCCTCTGGCTCTGTTTTTCTTTTTCAAGATTGCTTTGGCTATTTTGTGTCTCCATACAAATTTTAAGATTTTTTTGTTCCAGTTCTGTGAAAAATGCCATTGGTAATTTGATAGGGACTGCATTGACTCTGTAGATTGCCTTGGGTAGTACAGTCATTTTGACAATATTGATTCTTCCAATCCAAGAACACAGTATATCTTTCCATCTGTATGTGTCATCTTTGATTTATTTCATCACCATCTTATAGTTTCTTGAGTACAGGTCTTTTGCCTCCTTAGGTAAGTTTATTCCTAGGTATTTTCTTATTTTTGATGCAATGGTAAATGGGATTATTTCCTTAATTTCTCTTTCTGACCTTTTGTTGTTAGTGTATAGGAATGCAACAGATTTCTGTGTATTAATTTTGTATCCTGCAACTTTACCAAATACATTGATGAGCTCTAGTAGTCTTCTGGTAACATCTTTAGGATTTTCTATGTATAGTATCATGTTATTTGCAAACAGTGATAGTTTTCCTTCTTTTCTAATGTGGATTCTTTTTATTTCTTTTTCAGCTCTGATTGCCATGGCTAGAACTTCAAAAACTATGGTGAATAAAAGTGGTGAGTGGACATCCTTGTCTTGTTCCTGATCTTAACAGTGAAAAGCTGAAAGCATTTCCTCGGAGCATGATATTAGCTGTAGGTTTGTCATATACGGCCTTAATTATGTTGACGTATGTTTCCTCTATGCCCACCTTCTGGAGAGTTTTCATCATAAATTGGTGTTGAATTTTGTCAAAAGCTTTTCTACATCTATTGAGATGATCATATGGTTTTTATTCTTTTAATTATTATTGTGGTGTACCATACTGATTGATTTGCAGATATTGAAAAATCCTTGCATCCCTGAGATAAATCCCACTTGATTGTGGTGTATGAAAATTCTTTTTTAGGTAGATTGCCTATCTTCACTTCACTTAGTTGTTCTCCTGGGGTATCTTGTTCCTTCATCTGGGACATATTCATCTGCCATCTCTTTGTGCAACTTTCTGTGCTTGTGGTTTCTGTTCCACAGGCTGCAGGGTTTTATTTCTTCTTGCTTCTGCTGTCTGCCCTCTGGTGGATACGGCTGGTTCAATGGGCTTGTGCCAGCTTCCCGGTGGGAGGGAGTGGTACCTGCCCACTGGTGGCTGGAGCTTGGTCTTGTCCCTCTGGTGGGCAGGGCTGTGTCAAGGGGTGTGTTTAGCAGGAAGCTATGGGCTCAGGAAGATTTTAGACAGCTTTTCTGCTGATGGGTGGGGCTGTGTCCCCACCCTGTTGTTTGTTTGTCCTGAGGCGTCCCAGCATTGGAGCCTACAGGCTGTGGGGTGGGGCCAGGTCTTGGTGAGAAAATGGTGGCCTCCAGGAGGGCTCACGCCAATGAGTACTCACCACAACTACCGCCACCAGTGTCTTTGTCCCCGCAGTGAGCCAGAGCCACACCCTACCTGCACAGGAGACCCTCTAATAACAGCAGGTAGCTCTGGCCCAGGCTCTTATGAGGTCACTGCTTTTTCCCCTGGGTCCTGGTGTGCACGAAACCTTGTATGCACCCTCCAAGAGTGGAGTTTCTGTTTTCCCCAGTCCTGTGGAATTCCTGCAATCAAACCCCACTGGCCTTCAGAGCAGATGCTCTGGGGGCTCCTGATGCCAGACCCCCAGGCTGGGGAGCCTGACGTGGTGCTTAGAACTTTCACTCGTGTGGGAGAACTTCTGCTATATAATTATTTTCTAGTTTGTGTGTTGCCCACCCGATGGGTATGGGATTTGATTTTATCACGATTGCATCCCTCCTACTGTCTTGTTGTGGCTTCTTCTTTGTCTTTGGATGTAGTATATCTTTTTTGGTAGCCTCCAGCATTTTTTTATCGATGGTTGTTCAGCAGTTAGTTGTGATTTTGGTGTTTTTGTGAGGGGGGTGAGCTCACATCCTTCTACTCTGCCATCTCCTGAGAGTCTCTGTACCCTCAGCACTTTGAGTAATGCCTTCCATGCAGCAGGTACTCAATAAATATTGGTTTAGTGAACGAAAGAATGAATGAATAGATATATCTTCAGAGAAATAAGGATAAGGAAGTTATCTCAGACTTTAAGGCACTGAGGCTGTAACACACTACAGCATTTAATAGCCTTGGGATTCTTTTAACAGAGACTCACCCAGAGGTGAGAGGAAAGTCAACCACTGGAAATGTTCAGAAGTGAGGCCATCACTGAATGTTCCCCAAGTGTGTGACTGTCTTGCCAGATGCTTCCAGAAAGGCTTCGAGTCAAAGGCCACAATATACAGAGTAGCACTGACTACCCCCTTCTGTAAAAATAATAATGGTAGTCCTAGCTGCCATGGGCTATACATGCTCTCCATTGGTCAGGCCAACACTGTACTAGGAAGGTTAGGGCCTGTGGGCCAAAGCCAGACAACAGGGCTCTGATGCTTGTCTGCACAACTTTCCCACCTCCTAAAACCTCAGTTTTCCCATCTGTAAAATGGGGCTAGTAACAGCACACCCTTCAAAGAGTCCTTGGTAGATGGAATGAGTTGTTCCATGAAGCAATTGCTTATGTAACAGTAGTTATCATTTCTCGGTGGCCTTCTTCATCTGGACCAAACCTACTTCTACCAGAAAGTCTTTCCCTTTTGACGACTCTCTTCAATTATGACAACCCATCTCTTGAGCTCCTAGGTGGAATCTTGTGGTAAGGGAGCTGGACCAGCTGGCTTCCAAAGGGTGCTATTACCACCTCTGCATTTTCTCACCTGAGAAGAGTGCAGCTTCTCCAGTGTTGTGTTGTCTCTTGTTTGTGTTTCCTCTGTACTTCTTGCACAGAGAGGACACTTCTGAGCCCCATTATTCCTTTGAGAGCTGACCTAACCCTCCTTGCCTGAACTCCCTTTAGCCAATCTGGGCACTCAGTCCTTTGTCCCCTGCCTCGCCTGTAAAAACGTCTCCTTCAATGTTCCAGGCCCAGTAAATAGTACGAGACAAAGCCTAGCACTAAGACCTGTGATAAATGCAGAGAGAAGCAGGCAAGGCCTGCTGGGCATCCACGCCAAGAGTTTGGGCTCAGCCCTGAGAACAGAACAGAGTCACTCGAGTCAGGAAAGCTGGGATTTCACCTTCTCCTCCTGCAAGACCGTCCTTTGATGCCTAGTCTCCTGCTTCATTCAGTTAGATGTCCTGCTACTCAGAATAAATGGGAGAGAATATCAGTGGATCTATATTGTGAAATAAAATATCAATCTATAACTCATCACACTGAGGTAAGCATTTTCCACATTTCCTTTTCTGAAATGAGACTGTCCATGAAAAATAGTAATTACGTATGCTGTATTTCAAGTCACAGAAAGAAGTTTAAGCTTCAGGAAAGCCCTTTTATATCCTGCCCTCTCTCTGTATAAATTAAAGCGTAATATCAACTAGAGGGATATTGTCTATTTTATGTGTAAGGTAAGAAATGTGTCTGAATGTGCAAAGTTTTTAAAAGTAAAGGAGAAAAAAAAAGTCTGTTTCATCAGTGACAGCAAGCTTCTTCATGGAAATACTTGTCCTTCCATCTGTGTTTGTACAACAGATTAGAGGGAACACACCCTAACTTCCCTTAGAAGGTACTAATTTTAATGTACCCTTAGAAGGTACTAACTTTAATGTACCCTCTAAGGGCCTCTTTAAATATAAAAGAAAAGTCTCTGTAATTAAGACTAGGCTGAAAATCTGCCTTCACGGTTTTTGAAGCACAGACACAAAAAAACAGAAAACAAAACAAAACAGAAAAAAACAGTACTTTTAAAAGAAGGCAAAAGAAAGGGTTTAATACATGAGTTCATGCACTTAATCAAGTGAAGGGCTGTCTGCTGGACAAAAGTGAGGATAGACAAAGAACTTTGATTTTTGCAGCCTGAGCGGAGATGGGAGGAACAGTACTGTGGGCTTAAGATCAAACAAAATGAAAACCGGGATGGCCTCCTTCCGGTTCCCTAAAGCTGTCTGTTCTTATCCTAAAGGTTATGAAATGTTTTTTGAGGCCTGCTGAACAAATGGGACCCTGTTCCTTCCTTGGGAAAACTTATTTATACTGTATCCGTTTTTAGACCTTGTAAAAGCTGGTGAACTCGGTTCTTCCCCATTAGGTTGAATTCTTCCACACTCAGCAAACATCAACAGGAAAGGGCGTCAGTCATTGATAACTGTGGAAGCAGGGAGCTCACATCAGGCCTTAAGAAGCTGGCGGCACTGCCAGAGGGGAAGACAGGAACACAGTCTCCAGCTCACGTTTATAGAATGACGGGCTTGAAAGGATAAGAGAGATACCGAAAACGAGGTAAATTTATTCTGAGACGATGACAACAGCATCATCATCCCTACTGACACAACTCACTCTGGTCTGGTCTAAGGATTCATTTTCGAGCTGTCAAAGCTTTCAAGCAGAAAATGATTCTCAGTGGCTGAAACTTGATTAAACAAATTTCACCATGCAAGAAAAAACTGTTACTTTTGGAAGTGCTATGGGGGAAGACATCTCAGGCAGGAAACCAAAAAATAACAGGGTCAGCCAGACAGGAAGTGCCATCCCCATGCAGGGACCCAAGGAAACAGGTGATGGGACAGCAAGGCTCCCAGCAGGACCCATCCTAGAGCGTCAGCTAAGAAAGTTCTCAAAAGGAGGAATTATCAGAGCAGGAAATGGTGCCAACCAGATCCACCTGGAGCAAAATGCTAGGTAGTTTGGCCCAGTGACCAAAGCTATAATCTAAGTGACAAAATAAATATTGATAATATTAAATATCCATAGAATAAGATAAATATCCACAACTTCATACTCATATAAATACATAGTAAAATGAATAAATAAAAGGGGCTGGTGAGAGAAAGGACAGATATTTCATATGCAGAATATCTATGAATAAATGTAGAAGGGATAAGAAAAACAGAAAATCACCATTAGGCAAACATTACAGTAATAATTGTAGCTGGCAAGAACTACTGATGGACCCTAGAATTAGCCGGTAAAATGATGGTAAAAAACAGGTCTAGTCTCCTTACTAAACAGGTGTTTAGTAGAAACAGGTCAAAGTGCCTTCCCACAAGATTTGTATTAATTACAAATGGAAAAGGTAGTATCTTTACAGGGAGAAATGTGGAGACACCTTCACCACGTGATGAGATTGGATCGCACACTGGCATCTCCACCCGCATGTGACACCCTGAGTAGGGCTCAACATCATTTCTGTGGTATTCTTGCCTAAAAATGCACAATGTCAATCTAATCATGAGAAAACATCAGAGAAGCCCAAAGTGAGAGACAGTCTATAAAATACCTGGTCTGAATTCTTCCCAAGTGTCAAGGTCATGAAAGAAACACAGACTGAGCAACCATCACACATCAAAGGAGACTGAGGTGGCCTGGACGCTAAGGTAACATGGAATCCTTGAGTGGATCCTATTCCCCATTACTAGGGGCTTGGAAATACAAGTTAGTCCTATAGATTAATTAAAGACATGGTACCAACATCAATGTCCAATCTTCCGCCGCTGTGCGTGGTTTAGGTAAGGTGTTAGCACAAGGGGAAGCTGGGTGAAGAGCATATGGAAACTCCCTGTGCTAATCACGCAGTGATTCTGTGTGTCTAACATTATTACAAAACAAAGGGTTAAAACTGGAGTTAGCTGGGCTTGACTTAGCATCTAGCCAGGACCAGGTTGGGATACATCAATTTTCTAAGGTGAGACGAGACCTAAGACCCTAATGGAAACCACTGAGAGAAGGGTCAGAAAAGGACAAAGTGATGTAGACATCAGCCAATCCCATCTCCAAGAAGATCAGGGGACAATGCTCTCTAAAACGATGACATCCCCTCGTACCCCTGAAGAATACTGCATTCTTCAATAACCTCTCTTCACTAGATTTTTCAAAACCTAAACAAATATGTCAGACCATTTTGCTTGTTTTGTTCAACAAAGGAAAGTTATGTCCATAAAAGTAAATTTTGAGTCAAATCCAGTTCCTGTACCATATAATTCTGAAAAACCTTAAAATACAGAAAGAAACAAAAGTCAGATACTTTTCTGATCATGGTACCCATTTGATAAGCAGAAATAATTCTTATAAATATTACTAGCGTTCATCTCTTGCCAGATATTTAAATATCTGTGGCGCGATGGGTCAAGAGAAAAGTAATTATAAACTTCAGGAAAGGAGATAAAATGCTTTATGCTCCAAACCTGGCTTTCAGCTATAAAACCTAGGCTTTTTAGCACCATTCCAGATCGTTCTGGAATAGCTGTGTCCTACCAGATCTCAATGAGCGCTCCGTATCCCTGGAACCATGTTGAAGCAAAGAGCGCGACGTCGCGCTCAAAGGCGCGTGAGGCACCACTGCACCGCGATGGTGTCCATGCCTACCTCCCACTGCGCTGCAGCGAGACGTCATCTCCCAGAGCACCAGGGCCATGGAGTAGACATCCGTCTGCTTGAAGGACTCGACATTCTCCAGATTCATCCTGGACTCTAGGACCTCTGGAGCCATGTATCTCGCTGTTCCCACCTAAGGCAAAAACATACATTGAGGCCCATCACTGAATTCCAGCTGCATACCTATTTTCAAAATATAGCTGATGTTTGTCCCCTACACAGGTAGTTGACCTTTAAAAAGCACAATGCTTTTTAAAGTAACGAGACCTGCACAGAAAGGTACAGCTTATGTAATTATTTTTTTAAAAATAGGTGTTCTCTCCCTGAAAACCCTTTAATGAATATAAAGAAAAAAATGCCACAGTAAGGAAATGCCAAACCCCAGAGCTGCTTTGTTTAGCCCCATGACATATGTCATCATATCATGTATACAATAACATCCTTGCAGAGAACCTGAGCGACCACATCAGTGATACTTTTGATGTTGATTTTTGTTTTTGCAAATTAAATATTTTTTCACCCTTGTAACTCTCCAAGACTTGTGGTGAAATAATAATTGCCATTAATTTTTTGTCACTTGAGAATTGTCTTAATCTTCTTTGTTTACCCCATGGCACATTCTAGTGTGCCGAGCATGTCGTATAATTACATAAAATCTGTGCTAAACTGAATTGTATGAAAGTATTTCCAATAAGAGCCCAAACCTGGTCATTTTATAATTTTGATAGGCATGCTATGTAGTTTTATTTGAACGACGACTGGTAGTATGAAAACACTGCGATACATAGGAACATAGAAGAAATGCTTCTGGGGAAAAAAAATCACTTGAATGTTTGATAATGCAGCTTGTATAGACTGACTAAATAACAATGAAATCCTACCTTCCCAAGGATCCAGGGAATGTCAAGTGAGTTGATAATATCACCCCAAATAACGCTTCTTACTGGCATGCATTAGAAGAAATTTTTCTTTTTAATAGGTCAATGCATGACTTGTTACCCTGGCACAGTAATCTGTCCGTGTTTCAACATGTTTATCTCTACACTTGGATGTGTGGCCATGGACCCGGAGAGCTGCCTGAGCAGTGACTAGATGCTTCAAAAGCACTCCCCTCAGCCTGGTTAGAGGATACAACGGTGCTCTCAACACTTCACTCTAATCCACAGCCAAGCTTCCGGCATGTGAAACATAAAGAATGATGGTAATGTTAGTACCTAATAGCTCCTTAACCAAAAAGGTTTCAATTTTAATCTGTGAGATGTTTCAAAAGAGGAACTCTTCCTTCACCCAGTCCGTCACTCACTCTACAGATACTTATTGGTCACTTTCCCTGTTCAAGGCCTTGTGATGGATGTGACCAAATAGATGTGGATTTGGACTTCAAGGAGACTGCCTTCTAAAATGGTAAAAAAAAAACAAAAACAAAAAACCAAAAACAAAACAATATAAGGACCAACAGTACAGAGTAGCAAGGGCTGAGTACAACCCTAAGACAGGAAAAAGATAGAGATACAGTACTAGCAGTGTTAAAAGCAAAGGAAAATAATGTCCAAATGGAAGAGAAATGAGGACTGACTCAAGGAGAAATGCCTGTCCTAAGCTGGTAAGGATCTGGAGAACCAGGGAGAGAAACGCTGCTGGTTGGCAGAGGTACCCTGGCATGAGAGCGGGGTGCAGTCAGGATCAGCTGGATTCCCTGGACCAGTGTCAGAGTGCAGGGCTGATGGAGATGAGAGGGAGGGGTGCCAGTAGCAAGGGGAGGGGCCCAAGGGGGCCGGGGCTGCCCTACCTGCCCACTGTTGGCCAGGTCATCCACAGACAGAGTGGGGTCCAGCCGCAGGGAGAGGCCGAAGTCACAGAGGCAGCAGGTGAGGTCTCCCTTGACCAGGATGTTGGAGCTCTTGAGGTCCCTGTGCACGATGGGCATCTTGGGTCGGCCGCACAGCGTGTGGTCGCTGTGCAGGTGTGCGATGCCACGGGCCAGCGAGCCGCCCAGCCTGCGCAGGTCCTCCCAGCTGATGACGTGGCGCGTCAGGTACTCCTGCAGGTTGCCCTTGGCGTGGAAGGCGGTGATCAGCCAGTACTGCTTGCCCAGCTCCGTCTTGCGCTCCTCAGCTGTCAGGAACTGCAGGATGTTCTCGTGCTTGAGGTTGATGTCCGAGAAGATGTCCTTCTCCGTCTTCCAGGAGGCATATTCTTCATAGGGGAAGATCTTGACGGCCACGGTCTCAAACTGCTCAGACGTGTTCTGCCTCAGCTTGGCCTTGTAGACCTCGGCGAAGCGCCCTTTGCCCACCAGAGTGTCCAACTCAATGGGCAGCAACTCCGTGTTGTGATTGATGTTGTTGGCGCAGGTGGAGCTGATGTCAGAGCGGTCATCCTCCAGGATGATGGCCAGGTGCTCACTGAACTCCATCAGCTTGCGCGGCTTGCCCGAGTCCCAGGCCGGGCTCAGCTTCTGCTGCCGGTGGACGCGGTAGCAGTAGAAGGTGACGATGACAGCAATGGCGATGCCCAGCGGCGGCAGGAGGCTGACACCTGTCACTTGGAAGATGACCAACAGCAAGTCGGGGTTGTTGGTGGCGTATTCTGAGGTGGGAACAAAGGAGAGAAGGAGCTGGGTCAGCAGGTGTGCACTGGAAGGAAGTGGTCCACACCCCAAGCATCGTAGGTTTCACCTTCAGCATAGTTTTTGTGGACAACATATGGTGAATTTTTTTTACAGGCATGGATGCTAGTGTGCACTTGTCCAGTCTTGCCTGCCTCTGGCCATCTAGTCAATATTTCCTACTCTTCCCTCAAAACTCATCTTAGAAATCAAAACTCAACATCAACCAATCACAGAATTGTGCACGAGCTAATCACATACCCTGGGATGCCCCTCCCACGCCTGGTCTTTAAAAATAGTTTGCTGGGAGGGAGGCGAGAAGATGGTGGAAGAGTAAGAGGCAGACATCAACTTCCTCCCCACAGAAACATCAGAAATACATCTACACGTGGAACTGCTCCTATAGAACACCTACTGAACGCTGGCAGAAGACCTCAGACCCCCCAAAAGGCAAGAAACTCCCACACGTACCTGGGTAGGGCGAAAGAAAAAAGAATAAACAGAGACAAAAGAATAGGGACGGGACCTGCACCAGTGGGAGGGAGCTGTGAAGGAGGAAAGGTTTCCACACACTAGAAGCCCCTTCGCGGGTGGAGACTGCGGGTGGCGGAGTGGGGAGCTTCGGAGCCACGGAGGAGAGCGCAGCAACGGGTGCGGAGCGCAAAGCGGAGTGATTCCCGCAGAGGATCGGTGCCAACCAGCACTCACCAGCCCGAGGCTTGTCTGCTCACCTGCCGGGGCAGGTGGGGACTGGCAGCTGAGGCTCGGGCTTTGGTCAGAAGCCGGGAGAGGACTGGGGTTGGCAGCGTGAACAGTCTGAAGGGGTTAGTGCACCACGGCTAGCTGGGAGGGAGTCCGGGAGAACTCTGGAGCTGCCGAAGAGGCAAGAAACTTTTGCTTGCCTCTTTGTTTCCTGGTGTGAGAGAAGAGGGGATTAAGCGCGCCGCGTAAAGGAGCTCCAGAAATGGGCGCGAGCCACGGCTATGAGCGCGGACACCAGAGACGGGCATGAGACGCTAAGGCCGCTGCTGCCGCCACCAAGAAGCCTGTGTGTGAGCACAGGTCACTCTCCACACCTCCCCTCCCGGGAGCCCGTGTAGCCCGCCACTGCCAGGGTCCAGGGATCCAGGGACAACTTCCCCGGGAGAACGCACGGTGCGCCTCAGGCTGGTGCAACATCACGCTGGCCTCTGCTGCCGCAGGCTCACCCCACATCTGTACCCCTCCCTCCCCTCGGCCTGAATGAGCCAGAGCCCCCGAATCAGCTGCTCCTTTAACCCCGTCCTGTCTGAGCGAAGAGCAGACGCCCTCAGGCGACCTACACGCAGAGGCGGGGCCAAGTCCAAAGCTGAACCCCAGGAGCTGTGCGAACAAAGAAGAGAAAGGGAAATCTCTCCCAGCAGCCTGAGAAGCAGCGGATTAAAGCTCCACAAGCAACTTGATGTTCCCTGCATCTGTGGAATACCTGAATAGACAACGAATCATCCCAAATTGAGGAGGTGGACTTTGGGAGCAAGATATATTATTTTTTTCCCTTTTTCTATTTTTGTGAGTGTGTATGTGTATGCTTCTGTGTGAGATTCTGTCTGTATAGCTTTGCTTTCAACATTTGTCCTAGGGTTCTGACCGTCCCCATTTTTTTTCTCTTTTTTTTTTTTTACTTTAAAAAATTTTTCTTCTTAATAATTATTTTTTATTTTAATAACTTTATTTTATCCTACTTTATTTTATCTTCTTTCTTTCTTTCTTCCTTTCTTTCTTCCTTTCTTTCTTCCTTCCTTCCTTTCGTCCTTCGTTCCTTCCTTTCTTTCTTTCTTTTCTATTTTTTCTCCCCTTTATTCTGAGCCGTGTGGATTAAAGGCTCCTGGTGCTCCTGCCAGACGTCAGGGCTGTGTCTCTGAGGTGGGAGAACCAACTTCAGGACACTGGTCCACAAGAGACTTCGCAGCTCCACGTAATATCAAATGGCGAAAATCTCCCAGAGATCTCCATCTCAACATCAAGACCCAGCTTCACTCAACGGCCAGCAAGCTACAGTGCTGGACACCCTATGCCCAACATGAACCAACCTTATCCACTGGGGACAGACACCAAATACAATGGGAACTACGAACCTGCAGCCTGCAAAAAGGAGACCCCAAACACAGTAAGATAAGCAAAATGAAAAGACAGAAAAACACACAGCAGATGAAG
>NC_041231.1:57816216-57816502 GCF_002837175.3 Physeter macrocephalus
AAAAGCAGTTCTAAGAGGGAAGTTTATAGCAATACAATCCTACCTTAAGAAACAGGAAACATCTCGAATAAACAACCTAACCTTGCACCTAAAGCAATTAAGAGAAAGAAGAACAAAAAACCCCCAAATTTAGCAGAGGGAAAGAATCATAAAGGTCAGATCAGAAATAAATGAAAAAGAAATGAAGGAAATGACAGCAAAGATCAAGAAAACTAAAAGCTGGTTCTTTGAGAAGATAAACAAAATTGATAAACCATTAGCCAGACTCATCAAGAAAAAAAGGGAG
>NC_041231.1:57818868-57822147 GCF_002837175.3 Physeter macrocephalus
GCAATCCCACTACTGGGCATATACCCTGAGAAAACCATAATTCAAAAAGAGTCATGTACCAAAATGTTCATTGCAGCTCTATTTACAATAGCCAGGACATGGAACCAACCTAAGTGTCCATCATTGGATGAATGGATAAAGAAGATGTGGCACATATATACAATGGAATATTACTCAGCCATAAAAAGAAACGAAACTGAGTTATTTGTAGTGAGGTGGATGGACCTGGAGTCTGTCATACAGAGTGAAGTAAGTCAAAAGGAGAAAAATAAATACCGTATGCTAACACATACATATGGAATCTAAGAAAAAAAAAAAAGTCATGAAGAGCCTAGGGGTAGGAAGGGAATAAAACAGAGACCTACTCAGAGCATGGCCTTAAGAATATGGGGAAGGGGAAGGGTAAGCTGTGACGAAGTGAGAGAGTGGCATGGACATATATGCACTACCAAACATAGGGTGGATAGCTAGTGGGAAGCAGCCACATGGCACAGGGAGATCAGCTAGGTGGTTTGCAACCACCTAGAGGGGTGGGATAGGGAGGCTGGGAGGGAGGGAGACACAAGAGGGAAGAGATATGGGAACATATATATATGTATAACTGATTCACTTTGTTGTAAAGCAGAAACTAACACACCATTGTAAAGCAATTACACTCCAATAAAGATGTTAAAAAAAAAATGGTTTGCTGGCACTATTCACAATAGCCAGGACATAAAAACAACCTAAATGTCCATCGACAGAGGAATGGATAAAGAAGATGTGGTACATATATATAATGGAATATTACTCAGCCATAAAAAAGAATGAAATAATGCCATTTGCAGCAACATGGATGGACCTAGAGATGATCATACTAAGTGAAGTAAATCAGAAAGATAAAGACAAAAACCATATGATATCATTTACCTGTGGAATCTAAAATATGGCACAAATGAACTTATCTATAAAACAGAAACAGACTCACAGACACAGAGAACAGGCTTGTGGTTGCCAAGGGGTAGGGGAGGTGGGAGAGGGATGGATTGGGAGTTTGGGGTTGGTAGATGCAAACCATTACATATAAAATAGATAAATAACAAGTTCCTACTGTATAGAACAGGGAACTACATTCAATCTCCTGGGATAAACAATAATGGAAAAGAATATTTGAAAAAGGATGTACCTATATGTATAACTGAATCACTTTGCTGGACAGCAGAAATTAGCACAACATTGTAAATCAACTATACTTCAATTAAAAAAATGCTTTGCTGAAACCTTTCGGGAGATTTGGGGTTTTGTGGGGGTGGTGGGCATGAGCTACCTGTTCTCCTTGCATGTCCCTGCAATAAACCTTTCTCTGCTAAAAAAAAAAAAAAAAAAAAAAAACCCACAAAAAACCCCCACAAAACTCAGCTTAAACGTCACTCCCTAAAGGAAATTTAGGAAAACTTTCTATTTTATATATTCTCATAGCATGCCACATTTTTCCTGTGCAACAAGTGAGCACAATTTGAGTTAAATAATTATGACTCCATTTATTGGTTTCATATCTGCCTTTCCCTACTTTCCCCACCCCAGCAGACTAAGAGCTCTATGCTGCCAGGGACCATGCCTTTCTTCTCCATGACTGTAACCAGCACTTAGCACACATGAGGGCCTTAATAAGTGTTGAATAAATGGATGAAGCATTTACTGAGTGTTCACTAAGCTCCAAGCACTGCAGAAGGTTTTGGGAATACAGAAAATGACAACTCCTGCCTCCAGAGTGCTCACGTATATGGTATCTGGTGAAAACAAAGAGACAGCCACAGTCTTGCCGCAGTCTGTGCTCTTTTGTAAACTCCAACTTGTCCTGTTCTGCTCAACACCCAGGCTACCATGAAACATCAGCTCTGGGCCTACTGGTCTGTGGCAAGGGTCTCTTTGGAAGTCAGTTACCTTATATCCCCCTAATGTTTCTCTTTTCAGTGTCATGTGATTTATAGCTTCATAGAACAGGGATATTTAGTAGCAATAATGGAAACATTAGTGAGAGAAGTTATAGAAGGGAAGTGCAGGCCAGTTTCCTGACTGGGACCACTGAGGCAGGCTCTGTGGGGGATGGAGAAGAGCCCTTATCACCAGCTAAGTAACTACAATGTCTTGTTCCTCAAACTTTGATTCATGAGCTGGCCTTGGTTGGCTCTGGTTAAATAGTTTTCTTCTTGGGAAGAAGAACGTGGATGGATGTTCAGTGGGCAAGAGTCAGGGAAACATAGTTCAGGGAGAGCTTTGTGCTAGCCTGTCTCCACTGGAAACAGATGCCAGAATTCTATTACTTTATCAGTCATTCATTTTCTTTCAAAGGTGCCCACTAAGGAGCAGTCCTCATTCTCAGAAGCTAGATTCATTCATTAAACACAGCACTACTGAGGTCCTACTAGGGGATGGGACAGCCCTCAAAGTGGGGATGACCCAGCAGAGAAGTTAGGATGTGTCTACACCTGTCTGGCAACATCCAGCAGTCTGGAATGGAAGCTAATGCGTGCCCCTATCTATGCTGGAGTGTGGGAAAGACAGAGAGACAGGGATGGCACAGTGGTAAGGACTGTAAGCTGGCCAGTGAAGGACGGGAAGCAGTCAACAATGGCAGAAGGAACGTTATGTGAAGAAGTAAGAATATAGGATCTACCTGAGGAAGAGCAGGAGTCCCAAACTGACAACTGTGCACAAAGGAATAGAAAGGAAAGTTTGGGTAGGTGGTTTGGGACCAGACATCATGTCCAAGGATGGATTCATAATTATATAATTGGCAGTATTCACCTACTGGTGGTGTATTTTAAAAAGTGATGAGAATACAGTCCAGGTGGAACAGAGATCATGTCTCAAAGGGAACCCATTACCTAAATGGTATTTGATGCCTTCACTTAATGAAGCACAGAGAGAAATGAAACTAATACGATGTCAAGTGGCACTATGATTAACTACCTATTCTTAAGGGAAGTTCTAAGTGGAAATGCCAACTTCCACTGACTATTCTAGATGAAAGCCTTAGGTCTTACATCTATTTGATGCCACTAAAAACATGAAAAGTACCCCCAAACATCAGAATTTCAGCAACCAAAAGGAAAAAAAAATCACTATTTTGGAGGAAGATACATGAATGTATTAAAAGGATAGACAAATTCGACAAGGTAGCAGGATACAAGATTAACATACAGAAATTGATTGCATTTCTTTGCACTAACAATGAAATATCAGAAGGTAAATGTAAATAAACAATCCCTTTTACTTTTTTTTTTTTTTTTTTTTTTT
>NC_041231.1:57822157-57844662 GCF_002837175.3 Physeter macrocephalus
CAGCGGCCATGGCTCACGGGCCCAGCCGCTCCGCGGCACGTGGGATTCTCCCGGACCGGGGCGCGAACCCGCGTCCCCTGCATCGGCAGGCGGACTCTCAACCACCGCGCCACCAGGGAAGCCCAAAAATCCCTTTTAAAAGCACATCAAAAAATAAATAAATAACAACTTAGCAATAAACTTCACCAAGGAGGTGAAAGACTTAATATGCTGAGAACTACAAAACATTAATAAAAGAAATTAAAGATGATTCAAAGAAATGGAAGATATCCCATGCTCTTGGATTGGAAGAATTAATACTATTAAAATGGTAATACTACCCCAAGCAATCTACAGATTTAATGTGATCCCCATCAAATTACCCCTGACATTTTCACAGAACTAGAACAAAAAATCCTAAAATGTATATGGAACCATAAAGACCCAGCCAAAGCAAACCTGAGGAAAACAAAGCAGGAGGCATAACCTTCCCAGACTTCAGACAATACTACAAAGCTACAGTAATCAAAACAGCATGGTATTGGCACAAAAAGACATACAGATCAATGGAACAGAATAGAGTGCCCAGAAAAAAACTCACACACCTACAGTCAATTAATCTTCAACAAAGTAGACAAGAATATAAAATGGGAAAAAGACAGTCTCTTCAGCAAGTGGTGCTGAGAATGTTAGACAGCTGCATGTAAATCAATGAAGTTAGAACGCACCCTCACACCATACACAAAAATAAACTCAAAATGGCTTAAAGACTGAAACATAAGACATGACACCATAAAACTTGTAGAACAGATCATAGGCAAAAAATTCTTTGACATAAATTGTACCAATGTTTTCTTAGGTCAGGCTCCCAAGGCAATAGAAATAAAAACAAAAATAAACAAATGGGACCTAATCAAACTTACAAGCTTTTGCACAGCAAAGGAAACCATAAACAAAACAAAAAGAAAACCTACAGAATGGGAGAAAATATCTGCAAAGATGTGACTGACAAGGCCTTAATTTCCAAAATATACCAACAGCTCATACAACTCAACAACAACCAAAAAAAACCCAATCAAAAAATGGGCACAAGACCTAAATAGACATTTCTCCAAAGAAGACATACAGATGGCCAACTGGCACATGAAAAGATGCTCAACACTGGTAAATTTTAGAGAAATGCAAATTAAAACTACAGTGAGGTACCACCTCATACCAGTCAGAATGCCCATCATTAAAAAGTCTACAATTAACAAATGCTGGAGAGGGTGCAGAAAAAATGGAACGCTGTTACACTGTTGGTGGGAATGTAAATTGGTGCAGCCACTATGGAAAACAGTATGGAGATTCCTCAAAAAACTAAAACTAGAGTCACCATATGATCCAGCAATCCCACTCCTGGGCATATACTCTAACAAAACTATAATTCAAAAAGATACATGCACCCCTATGTACATAGCAGCACTATTTACAATAGCCAAGACATGGAAACAACCTAAATGTCCATCAACAGATAAATGGATAAAGAAGATGTGGTGTGTGTGTGTGTGTGTGTATACACACACACACACACTAGAATATTAGCCATCAAAAAGAATAAAATAATGCCATTTTTCAGCAACATGGATGGACCTAGAGATTTTCACACTAAGTGAAGTAAGTCAGACACAGAAAGACAAATACCATATGATATCACTTATATGTGGAATCTAAAATACGATACAAATGAACATATCTACGAAACAAAAACAGACTCACAGATATAGACAACAGACTTGCCAAGGGGGAGGGGGGTAGGGGCAGGAAGGAATGGGAGTTTGGGATTAGCAGAGGCAAACTATTATATATAGGATGGATAAACAACAAGGTCCTACTATATAGCACAAGGAACTATATTCAATATCCTGTGTCAAACCATAATGGAAAAGAATATGAAAAAAGAATATATATGTATGTATAACTGAGTCACTTTGCTGTACAGAAGAAATTAGCACAACATTGTAAATCAACTATACTTCAATAAAATTTTAAAGAATAGGAAGAAGGAAACAATTTGGTGATTGAATCTTGAAAACCTAAGTTCTTACACTGTCAGGCTTGAGTGGGACCCAAGGCAGATGGGACTAGAGGCTTCAGTGTGGTGGGACAAAATGATTACAAGAAAGATTGGAATTACAAGTGAAACAGAAGATCTTGTGCAGAAGTATGGATGGTCTCTCTTGTCCAGCAAAGAATGAACCTGGAGATCAAGATTGAGGGGACAGATGAAATGATATTGAGATGCAGCAGAAAATAAGGTTCCCCTCCTATAACTCCACCTCTACTATCTGGACTATCCAATGGGCGTGTTTTCTTCAGGTGGCCACTTGTCTTTAACAACATAAAATGTCTTATAAATAAATGGGTTTGATTCTCTGATTGCTTGTTCCTCCCATGAAAAAGTAAGCTCTACAAGGGTAAATCCACACGTATTGATCACCAGGCTCTACCCAGCAGCTGACTCAGGGCGGGGCACTTAGGTACTCAGCAAATGTTTCCTGTAGAAGCTGAATAAATGATTACTTATGTGGGACAATATCCCTCCCATTCTTGGATAAAGAATACTACTCAGCCATAAAAAGAATGAAATAATGCCATTTGCAGAAACATGGATGGACCTAGAGATGATCATACTAAGTGAAATAAGTCAGAAAGAGAAAGACAAATACCATGTGATATCACTTATGTGGGGAATCTAAAATATGACACAAATGAACCTATCTATGAAACAGAAACAGAATCACGGACATAGAGAACACTGCCAAGGGGGAGGGGGGTGGGGGAGGGATGGAGTGGGAGGCTGGGGTTAGCAGATGTAAGCTTTTATATATAGAATGGATAAACAACAGGGTCTCTATAGCACAGAGAACTATATTCAATATCCTGTGATAAACCATAATGGAAAAGAATATGAAAAAAAGAATGTATATATATACATTATATATATATGTATAACTGAATCACTTTTCTGTATAGAAGAAATTAACAAAACAATGTAAATCAACTATACTTCAATTTTTTAAAAAATCCCTCCCATTCCTTGTGCTCTACAGCAGGGGTTGGCAAACTATCGCCCCAGGGCCCACAGGCTGCTCTTTGTACAGCCTCAAGAGCTGTGAATTTTTCATTTTTAAAGGGTCATTTAAATACAAAGAAACTAAGTAGTTCATACAACAGAGATCATATCTGGCCCAGAAAGCCTAAAATATTTACTACCTGGCCCTTTACAGAAAAAGTTTACTAGCCCCTCTTCTATTGGTGTTATTTTAACAACCTGCAATGCATTGGCAGAATTTGGAGAGACTTCATTCTGGTCCAATGTGAATATTCTTTTACATATGAGAAAACAACACAACGAAAAAATTTTAAATATGAACTGCATAATTACTCAGCTATGTCTCCAATTCATTAAAGTGTGGAAAACATCCAAATGAACTGTTCCTGTATCACTGATAATTTTATTTTCTAATTCCTGTCCATATATGTAAAAGGGTCTTCCTTGCTGATTTCTAGTCTTCTTCAGGCTAAGGGAAACACAAAAACAGAAATCTCCTTTAATTTATTAATTGAAGAAGACTGTAGAAATCTCCCTTTCAATGTCAGAAACCAAAGTGTTACTTTCCCCTCAAATTTCCTTTGATTTCTTTTTGAAAACCTACAGGTAAAAATGTGGTGAGGAAGGAATTATCTATTAACATCTGTCAATCTTGAAACTTCAAAGCGGTGGTGAAAAACCCTAACAGTAGCAAATCAGGCTGAAAGGAAGCTTTGGGATGTGGCTTTATCTAAACCGAAGCCACCCACACGCTCTCAGAGTTAACCCTTGAGCTGCTCCTAGAAAAACCAACAGCTATAGCTATAGTAGGTATAAGCTAGCTTCTCCTTTACTCAGAGACCAGCAGGAAGTATTTCTTTTTGCCAGCCCCCAGTTACACAGAAACTCATAATTATCGAATACAAAGTATGTACTTCTCTGTGTGCCAAGAATTTTATATTTTATATTTAATTGAAAGAAAAACCCTATGAGGTAGATACTGCTATTATTATAAACCCAATTTTTCAGATAGGGAAGCTAAGGGTCAGACAGTTTAAATAATTTCTCTAGCTCTGTTTGATTAGAGACCCCCGCTCTTAACCCCAGGCCATACTGTCTCTAAACTTCACATCAGTGGGAGCTGATTAAGAATGACTTCATACAAGCTCTCAATTTGATAAAGTGGTTTTCTTCACTGGGGGCTGGACTAAGTGATTTCACGGCCTTCCACTAAGGTTTAACTGAACTATGGGCAGTTCTCAGACAACGTGTCGGGTGTGCAGACTGTTCCCCTTGGCTCTTAACTAAGAACCAGAGTGGACTAGTGCTCTTGCAAATATGCATCTTTTCCCTGCCTGGGAAGGAAAAGTCTTACACAAGGAAGAACCCTAAAATCTTTCGTAGGACCTAGAATGCAGGGCACTCAAGATATGGAACCCTCCATGAATTGTTTCTTGGGCACACAGGTGCTCAAAAGGTGATGTTCACATGACACTCCCTTGTTATGTAACACTGAGCCACACAGAGTTCTGGGGGGCATTACAAACGAGGGGAACTTTTACAGGGTTCATACACATGCAGCTCTCCACTGTTAACAGCAGACTTTCTTAGCCTGGGCTCCAGAGATAGACTTCTGGGAATCTGTAAATTTAAACGGGCAAAATGACATCTTTTTATTTTCTCTAACCTTTAACTAAAATTTCACATTTCCCAGCATTAGCCACACCTATGACTTTGTCACCAAGAGAAAACCACAGATATTTTCATGCCGCTTTACATGTGTTGCAGAGGCCTCGGTGAATCCTTTATATTCATCACTTAGCCATTTCAATTTGTTCGATCTGATGCTAGATCTTGTTATTTAAACCATTACTATAGAAGTAAATTTTACTACATCATAAATTTATTTTTTTCAATATTTGATAATTGTATTACCCTATGTTTGATCTTCTTTGAACTCCTGTGTATTCTATTTTATGCATTTGAAGACATCACTGTGAAGAGATCCACAGGCCTCGCCAGACGTCCCAGAAGTACAGGGCACACACATAAAACCAGAGAGCCCTGGGCAGAGTGAAGGCATCAAGCCCTAGCCTCTCTGCCAGGATTTCCTAGAGCAGAGATTTCCAGACTCATCTGTTTCTCTGGGAAGTTAGTAAGGAAGGATACGGGTGCCAATGACAGACCCGCCGTCATTGGTGGACAAGGGTGGATTCTGTCACGTGTGAGGGGAGCTCTGCAGTGGAAAAGGATGGGAAATTCTCCTCTGAACTGTCTTAAGGACAACAGAGATAACTGCCCTATCATGCTTTATCGAACTGGGCACAGATCATTCACTTTATCAGCAGCATCTCACTTTATTTCTTCAACAGCCAAGTCAGGTTCTGTTCATTGCCCTGGTTTATAGAGGAGGCTACTGAGGAAGGAAGGGAGGGATGAAGGGAGGCAGCGACGGAGGGAGAGAGGGAGGGAGGGAGGAAGGGAAAGGGAGAGAGAGAGAAAGGCGAAGTGCGGGGGGCGGAAATGAGAGGCGGAAGGGGGAGTGAGAGAGAGAGAGGGAAGGGAAGAAAGAGGGGAAGAAAGAAAGAAAGAAACTGAGAGGAGCCTGCTTCCCACAGGTCTGAGTGGCTCCAGAGCCCTTGTTCTTTCCATGCCACCAAGATGTCTCCCTAGCAATGAACCTAGGCCCGTTTAATAATTCCAAAATTTTCCAACCAAATGTGTCCCACACAGAGGAGCCAAACTGACTTGCAAATAAGGAGCCATTTGCAAATGTCAGAATCTTGATAAATAAATAGTTTTTAAGGACAAATGTCAAAGATAAATGTTAGTACGCCATTACAAAAAAACAAAACACAAACTGGCAGAAAACCTCAAGGGGAAATTCCTTGGTATAGGTTCCTCCAGAGTGACTTAAAAGTAAATAAGTTAAAGAAAAAAAAAATAAGTAAATAAGTTGCCTAATCACACACACACAGGTGTGCACACACATGCAACACAATGGAAACATGTAGCTCCCAGGTTCTTTCAAGTCCTCTGTGAGACCCAAATCCAACAATGATTACCAAAAGGAACTTAAAACTGAATCTCTATAATTCTTTTTTTTTTTCCAAAAAATCACATAGTAAAAAGGACATTAAATTAAGGCCAAGAGTAAAAATGCCTATGTGGGTTGGTTAATGCATCTTGATAAAAACAAAATTAACAGAGCTGAATTTGACAGATGGGATCCTACTTTAATATTTGAATTAGTTCTGCAATTCCTCCACTCAATGAAGAGTTTGGGCAAAAATTTACCAAGATCGTAACTTATCCAAGACACAGAAAGGGATACAGATGCTCGTTTTCTGTACACCTCAGTGTGTTGGTGAACACTGCAGGACAACCACAGAGGTGCTTGAAGTTGGCAGTGACACGCTAACCACAGAGATTTTCACACGCCAACATGTTCATCTAAAGCAACAGGCTGAGATCCAAAGAAGGAAACTGTGCTCAAGAGAGATACGCTGGTGGGAAAGGAGAATTTCCTGTCTCAGGTCATTATTTAAGTCAAGTTAACTGTAATATTTAAAAGCACAGCATTCATTTATTGAGAACCTACTAAAGGCCAAACACTGGGTTTCACATGGATTATTTTGAACCCCTGCAGCCACACTGCTAGATCTGAATCAGTTCCCATTTCCTAGACGTGCAGATGGAAGCCTGTGTGTACAGTGAGCTGCGGTCCTTGCAGAGGAGGCTGGTGTGGCAGTTAGTGGCGAGTTGGAGGGGCAGTGTCATTCAAGAGGGATGCTGACAGCAGCTCCCAGGATCTTTGGCCAACAGAGGCTTCAATATGAGCATTTAGAAAAAGGACAAGATTACACAACCAAAGAAAAGAGAAGGAAAGAGAGTAAAGATAAAAGTTGAAATCAGTGGACTAGAAAACAAGATTACAAGAGGGAGAATTAACAACACCCTGAATGGGTTGTATCATGATCAACACAACACGTAAACCTCGGTGAGACTGATACATAGCCAAGGGCAAAGGCCCGGAGGAGAAAGAATCATGGGCACAGCCAAGACTCAAGGGATCTGAAAAACTTTTCCAATAAGTTTCAAAACTTAAAACAATATTGGTGGGCTTCCCTGGTGGCGCAGTGGTTGAGAGTCCGCCTGCTGATGCAGGGGACACGGGTTCGTGCCCCGGTCCGGGAAGATCCCACGTGCCGCGGAGCGGCTGGGCCCGTGAGCCATGGCCGCTGAGCCTGCGCGTCCGGAGCCTGTGCCCCGCAACGGGAGAGGCCACGACAGTGAGAGGCCTGCGCATCCGGAGCCTGTGCTCCGCAACGGGAGAGGCCACAACAGTGAGAGGCCTGCGTACCGCAAAAAAAAAAAAAAAAAAAACCAACATTGGTCAAAGTCCTAAAAGTTTATATGTGTAACTTACTAAAACTGACCCAAGAAAAACCTGAATAATCTTACAAACATTAAAGAAATTGAGTAGTTAAAAAACTTCCACAGTATAACCCTAATTTTTTTTTATCTTAAAGCCTTTTACTGTCAAATTTCTTAGTATCAGTGACTGAATACACATGTCAGAATTTGATTTTTGTGGAATGTCAACCCCCTAAAAAAACTTCCTACAATAAAAATGCCAGTGGAAATCTTACAAAAATGTTTAATCAGAGTCTAAACAAGTGGGACCCATCAGATAAATCCAGAATGTGCCTCTGTAAAATCAATGGCCCACCTGTTTCAAGTCAGAGTCACAAAAAACAAGAAACACACTGAAGAGGCAAAATAACCAAATGCCATGCGTGGTCCTTGACTGGAACAGCAGAAACCCCACTGCTTTGAGGAAATACGAATGTGGACTGTAATACACCCACGCACCCACACACCCACCCCCAGTGCATCCCCACACATACAGAAATGAGAAGGTGGTAAAATGTTAACACATGGTAAATAGAAAGGGAAAGGGTATACAGGGGCTCATTGTTCCATTCTTTCAACTTTTCAGAAAGTTTAATTTTTTTCCAGTAAAAATTGGGGGAAAAAGTATCCGAAAACATTTGAGCAACAGTGTTCCCATCGAAGCCCCAAACACACACCTGTCCTAGATGAAGCTGAGAGCCACCGAGCTTTCAAGAAGTAGGTTATTTCAATGTCACACAAACTCAGTGAATAGGAAAAGTGTTCTCTGAAAATAGGACAACCAAAAGCAGACAAAAAGAATATAAGAAAATTACAGAACAATCTCACTCGTGTACCATGATTTAAAAAAACGAATAATAAATAAAAATGGCAGCAACCCAAATCCAGTCGAGGATATAAAATAAAAAGTATTATTTTAAATTAAAAACAAATATGCAAAGAAAACAACTATCGTTGACCACATTAATAATTTAAATGAGAAAAAACTGTATGATCAATTCAGTAGATATAGAGAAAGTATATGACAAAGCTAAAGGCCTCCGTAAGGAATATATATACCAACAATCCTCAGCAAACCTTATTGTAATGGGGACATTTTAAATGCATTCCTTTGAAAAATAGTTCAGGCACTGAGGCCAACTATAGCTATTTCTAGTCAACATGAATTACAGATCCCAACCAACCAGCACAGTAAGGCAAAAGGGGGGAACCTGCCATACCAGATAAAAAAGGTCTATACATCGACAGCCTCATCTCGCCTGGTCCTTTACACCTGTGCAGTGTTTCTTAGTCTCCAGATGTCACTGTGCTCACTCATCTACTGTACAAACAGATCCACTGACAGGTGGCTGCTTTTCTGATGATATAATTTATATTTAAAGGATGATTTGATATCAGGAAGACAGGAAGTTCACAATATTAAAAGCACTCTTACATTCAGTCCCAAAACCCTATTATTTCCAAAGAGACTAACACAAAGTACATTTTTTTAAATAAATTTTATTTATTTATTTATTTATTTTTGGCTGCGTTGGGTCTTTGTTGCTGCATGCAGGCTTTCTCTAGTCGCGGCGAGCAGGGGCTACTCTTCGCTGTGGTGCACGGGCTTCTCATTGCAGTGGCTTCTCGTTGCAGAACACGGGCTCTAGGCATGTGGGCTTCAGTAGCTGTGGCACGCAGGCTCAGTAGTTGTGTCTTGCGGGCTCTAGAGTGCAGGTTCAGTAGTTATGGCGCACGGGCTTAGTTGCTCCGCAGCATGTGGAATCTTCCCAGACCAGGGATCGAACCCGTGTCCCCTGCACTGGCAGGTGGATTCTTAACCATTGCGCCACCAGGGAAGCCCACAGAGTACATTTTGTTAAAAGAGCTTATTTGAGGATTTTTATCCTAAGTCTCCTGTATATCCCTAAATCATCTCTCTTTGCCACGCTGTGTTTGCTGCCAGGGGTTTAAGGTCACATTTTGTGCAGGATATTACACAACAGAGACTGCATTTCAAATCCTGAAGTCCCTGCAGCTCTTGGAAGAGGACTTCTCTTGAGCTTTCCAAGTCTACAATCTAAGTGATATACTTTCACGTTACTTCTTTGCCTCTAAACCATGATATGTCCAGACACCACACTGAGCTAAGATTCGATTTCATGATTTTCTCAATGCACACAGAGAAGTTGCCTTTTTTGACAATTTCAAGAAAAAAAAAATAGTTCTAGACTCAAACAAGTAATATTTTATCAGGCAATTTGGAAAGCCCTAAGAATAATCAAAGCAGATTCTGCAATTCAAAAATTGACCGATACTGGGAGTTCCCTGGTGGTCCAATGGTTAGGACTCTGTGCTTTTACTACCGAGGGCCTGGGTTCCATCCCTGGTTAGGGAACTAAGATCCCACAAGCCATGCAGTGTGGCCGGAAAAAAAAAAAAATTTACAGACGCTATTCTGTATACTTAGAGGTAATATAAGTTGGTTTTTAGGAACTTGGGACTCTGAAGCTTTTGCACAGCAAAGAAAACCATAAACAAAACGAAAAGACAACCCACAGAATGGGAGAAAACATCTGCAAACGAAGCAACTGACAAGGGATTAATCACCAAAACATGCAAACAGCTCATGCAGCTCAATATCAAAAAAAAACAAACAACCCAATTAAAAAAGATGTGGAAGATCTAAATAGACATTTCTCCAAAGAAGACATACAGATGGCCAAAAAGCACATGAAAAGATGCTCGACATTGCTAGTTATTAGAGAAATGCAAATCAAAACTACAATGAGGTATCACCTCACAATGGTCAGAATGGCCATCATCAAAAAGTCTACAAACAATAAATGCTGGAGAGGGTGTGGAGAAAAGGGAACTCTCCTACACTGTCGGTGGGAATGTAAATTGGTACAACCATTATGGAGAACAGTTTGAAGGTCCTTACAAAACTAAAAATAGAGCTACCATACGATCCAGCAATCCCACTCCTGGGCATATATCCAGAGAAAACCATACTTTGAAAAGATGTATGCACCCCAATGTTCACTGCAGCAACTATTTACAATACCCAGGACATGGAAGCAAACTAGATGTCCATCGACAGAGGTATGGGTAAAGAAGACGTGGTACATTTATAACGGAATATTACTCAGCCATAAAAAAGAATGGAATAATGCCATTTGCAGCAACATGGATGGACCTGGAGATTATCATACTACGTGAAGTAAGTCAGGTAGAGAAAGACAAATATCGTATGGCATCACTTATATGTGGAATCTAAAAAAATGATACAAATGAGCTTATTTACAAAACAGAAACAGTCTCGCAGACTTTGAAAAGAAACTTATGGTTACCAAAGGGGAAAGTGTGGGAGAGGGGATAAATTAGGAGTATGGGATTAACAGGTGCAAACTACTGTATATAAATAGATAAACAATAAGGACCTACTGTAGAGCACAGGGAACTATATTCAATATCTTCTGGTAACCTATAATGGAAAAGAATCTGAAAAAGAATATATATGTATATATGTATAACTGATATATGTATAACTGAATCACTTTGCTGTACACCTTAAAGTAACACAACACTGTAAATCAACCATACGTCAATTTTTTTAAAAAAGCAGGTAGAAGGCCTTGGAGGGAGTCAGTCTGGCTGCGCTGAGAGAAGGGAAGGCAGATGCTTTTTGGCTGTCTGGTTTGGATTCTGTTTTCCCAGAGACAAAATTCAGTTTTATCACATCTAGTGAAGTGGGACCCAGTTATAATAAAGAAAATGATGAAAGTGAACAAAAGGTACCGATATCCACTAGACATGTACTGGCTATGTTCCAAGTATGTTCATTTGACAGACAAAGGGAACATTACTGAGTCACAGCCCTGGCTGGGCACAGACACATGGGGATCCCTAGAGGCAGAGATACAGGATTTCTTAAGAAGCAAAGCAAATTGCCTCCTTATTCTGTGACACTCCACATCCTATCAGCTTTCCTCTGTTACTGCCCCATCTCTCTCACACACACACACACACACACACACCCCAATCCATCACACTGTATACACACTTTCTAACTCGGGAGTTCCAATATTTTGCATATTTTCTGCTGGCACGGTACAAAAAGGATCTCTTGGTGCCTCCAGGCCAGCAGTATCAGCAGGCAGCACCTGGGAACTTACTGGAAACGCAGAATCTCAGCCCTGTCTTACACTGCTGACTGCAGAATCTGCATTTTATAAAGTTTTCTAGGAGATTCATTTACACAGTAAAGTTTGAGAAGCACTGCTTTAGCAAACATCCCTTGGGATTCTGCCACAGAGTTGTTTCCCTCTTACAGAGAAAATTCACAGTGGACTTGCTTGCAAAGCCCTAGGGCAATTGTATTCAGTGCTAGCCAATGAGAAAATGGTCCAAGAGAATGTTCTAGTCAAATGAACTTCAAGAGGAGTGTAGAATGAGATATAATTCCCCATCCATCATCTCAAGAAAAAGTAAACAATTAAATTCAGGCAAACAATAAAAAATCATTTTAATTAAACAACAGAAGGACAGTAGCTCACCGGGCATGCAGGGCTTAATTTAACTTCCAGCATGTGGACAGCACTGTTTGACATTTTAGACAAACTTTGAGAATACATTTTCCCCAAATGATGGAAGAATTCTTCTTTCCAGTCCATTTGATTGTTTTATTCCAATTGTACATATTTCAAAACTAAGCTATTGCCTCACCTCACATCCCATTGCAGAGTCTCCTTTAGGTTATATCCTCCCTACCTCTCTCCCCAACAAAAGGGTCTTACATGTAGTCTAATCCAGTATGACAACCTCTTCCAGAATATTCCTGAAAGGTACAGAGGAAACCTCTGTCCTAAGTGTTACGACAGAGGGACTCCACTCCTCTATAAATCATCCCATAATCTAACCCCAATAGACCTATTAGGAGAAAGTCTCAACATTGGGATATTTTAAAATATATTCTTTATAATCAAATATGGCCTTCCCGTAAGTCCACTTCCTGGCTTTCGTGCTATTCTCTAAAGCAAAAGACAATGCAATGACTCCTTCTTCTATGGGATGGCAGCTCTCAAACTGCTGTTAGGCCTTTAACCCATTTCCCTAAATCATCTCATTTTCAGGCTGAACATCTCTGTCTTCTTCAATCACTCCTAGAAAGACCTATTTATCAGACCCTAAAGTCCGGCACGTTTATCAGACTCCCGCCTGCCAGCATGGAGCAGGCACCCCATACGTGCCGGGTCTAAGTATAAAGTGATCTGGTCTCCGAAATCATTCTTGCTTCTCAAGATTCTCTGTGACATTTCACCAGACCCAGCTCCAATACGTGGGACGTGATCCATCCGTGTACACAGGTAACAGAAGGCCTCTCACCGTTCTTACCCACGGGCGCCGACTACTGCTGGTTTGTGTGCTCTCGTTTCCTTTTGATTCTCTCCACCAGGTCACCCCAATTTCAGAATGACCTTAACTCACCTCTAACCCCCTGGGTCTTTATCGCCTGAGCAGATGCCAAGCCAGCTTTCTGATAAGCTGCTCCTTTGCCATCAACTGTGTGAACAGACAGGCCTGGCTTGACATGTATCTGTTCAGTTTCATATCTCGGTCATTTCAGGCAGTTAGAACCCTGATCCTGTCCCTGCCGTTAGGCATTCCTTCCCCTGTGCTGATCGTCCTTCCCACATGAAGAGAGAGCCTGAAACGTGCCAGGCTTTGCCTGCAACACAGTGACACGTCCTATGAATATCTATCCTCCACGGGCTGACCTGTGTGCTCTCTGGAGCAGGATTTTTTCATTTCCTTCTCTGTGTTAGAGTCCTCTGACCACTAACTCAGCTTGGGCTGTGTTAAGATCCCCCAGCTGCCCCAATTCTCTCATTCTTTTCCTGGCTGCCTGTCTGGATCATATTTTCCACCCTGTCTAGGGGCCCTTCATGTTTTCAGGAAACCTGAAAACAGAGAGAGAGGGCTTGAGTTACCCCACTATCCTCTCCAACAGGGAGACCCACCGGCTTTAGAAAAGCACATCAATTATGCACATTATCAATAACCTGTCACGTCACCGAAACACCTCCTGCCTTCTCTCTGGCTCCACCTGAACCACACTGTGGTTGGGTCTTGGCACCCAGACCCTGCCATCCACACCTTCAGGTTGCAAATGTGCCTGCCCTGAATGTATCATTTCACCAGTTCTAAAACCTCAGATGCCTACCCAGCGAGGCCCGCGGCCTCGTGCTGAGGTACTCGCTTGTAAAGTGTGGCAAGCACAGTGACATCCTGTAATAAAGAATCCTATTATTGCCCAGGGAGGGGGTGACCCAGGTGTGAGTTTGCTTGTTTTCCCTTCTCCTCTAACCTGGAGGGCTGAATTTAGCTACTTCCTGTGGTGGTTACTGCTCTCTAATTGTTACCACCCTCTTTCAAGTTATATGGGGAACATGACGAAAAATACAAAAAGATGTGGCAGAACAAACTGCCTTGAATTCAGTGGTTCCCAACATTGGCTGCATATTAGAATATCTTGGTGGGTTGTTGGTTTTTTAATCCTGACACCAGGCCCCAGACCAATTAAATCTGAAACTGCAGGGCTAAGACCCAGTTAATGAGTCATTTTTAAAGCTTCTCAGGTGGTTCCAACGTGCGGCCGAGGCCTAGAACAACGACTTCGGCCTGATGGGAGACTGGGATGGGACCTGGGAAAGAAAGAGAAGGCATGGAAGGAATTTTAATCACTAAATTTAGGATCCATTGTTCCCGACACTGGAGACAGTGGCATGAGGTGTATGTATCTTTCTAAAGTAAAGAAGCAAATATGAATTGTTTCTTTAAAAGTTAATATTAGTTTTTATAAGGCATAATTATTGCTGGGAACACTGAGATTTTACATAACTAGCAACGTGTAAGAGTTATTTGAGGATCAGAAAAGGTTTCCCAAGAGCCAGTCAGCCGGATGTCCAACTGGAGGTAAATACAGCCTCTGGAGTTCAGGACGGGCAGAAATGAGGGTCAGTTTCCCAGTGGTTAGCTAGCTCCAGTGTTTTTCCACTGGTGGGACACTGAGGTACTCGGAAAGTAGCAAACAATCTCCTGGACCCTTTTTGCCATCACCCATCTGTGTGTTGTTTACAGAACACGAGAAGGCCACTGTGAGAGAGCCTGCAGACGTTTCACCACAGCTTCGCAGCAACGCCAGCCTTACTGGCTCAACTGTTTTATTGGTCACTCACATCTAGGGGATGGGGTTCAAGACAGACGGTGTCCTTAATGGATTCCACTCGGCTGTGATTCACGTCAGGATGAGGTTCCAGGGTAGAAATATTCACAGCTGGCAACCACATCTGGCCTCAGAGCATCTTTGTTTACTTTGCTGCTTAGGGGAAAAAAAAAAAAAAAAACCTACAGAAGCCAGTTGCTTTGCCTGAAGACACTTCAAATACAGGCTAAGCCTCACTGGACTGAGACACAGTGCCCTCTGGCATGTACAATCTTTATGATTTCCTTGGCCAGACATTGGGGCTGTATTCAGGGATTCAGAGGATGCTTCTAACTCATTCCCGACCCAAGTCTCCTTCAGCACTGAGTCATCCCCTCAGATAACTGATTTCTCTTCCCTGGAATGAGACGAGTGACTTTAATCCATAATTTTCTTCCTCTAACAACTTTTCTCCACCAAATTTCCACACTTAGGTTTCTTTTCCTTTTGCATTGAGACCAGAAAGTAAATCTGGTTTGTTTCTCTTGAAACAAAAAAGCACAGCTGGCGAGCCAGCTATTTTGAGTCGTGAGGGCCCAGTTCAAAGGCAGCAGCACACCCAGAGCCCAGAGCTGCCAGAGCACCATCATTCTGCTGGTTTCTTGCACGCAGGAACTCAGAGCTTCCCCCAGGAAGCCAGCTGCTGCATGCTGGAGCAGAACAAACACAAAATGAGACTGGCAGCACGTCCAAGCCCTCCCCGCCTCAGAAACCAAGATAAGTCCATACAGTACGCAAGGCGCGCGATCCACACCCGGAGTGGGTCTGCTGGATGGCGGGAAGCAACGTTATTAAGGTCACAGCAGGTCCAGGGGGACCCAGCTGGCTGAGATGATCTGCTAGCAAGTTAAACAGAGACAGGAAACCGCGTGTCTGATATTGTAAAAAAAAAAAAATCATTTGTCTTCCTGCCAGCTTTAGGCCTGCAAACCAAAGAGGCTGTTCCCATTTAAAAGAAACTCGACAACAATGAGAAAGGAAAGAAGGAGACTTTGTGGCTACCAGGAGTCCCTGTCTCCTCGTCTCCTTGCTCTCAGCCTCTCCGGATCCTGTGGGGCCTGCAGGCAGCTTGTGGGTCAGCCAGGAGCATTTAACCACAGCAGGTTAACTCTGAATCAGAGTGGTTTCTAGAGTCCTGGCTCCTAAGTTAACTAGATATAACTGACGTATTTACTGATAGTTCCATCCTGTAAAAAAAAAAAAAAAAAATCTCATGCAACCTAGAGATAGACACAGTAGTGGGGAGAAGACCACAGAAAAGTAAAAATGGGAGCTGTGATCAAGACAAATGGAAGGTCAATGTAGGAAGACAGGCAAGCAGGGGTGATGTCAGCATGCAAAGTACACACCCACATATTTGCTAGAAGCAGGACTCAAGCTTTTCTGGTAGTACTGTAGGGAGAAATACAACAAAACATGGTCATGTATATCAGGGGTTGGCCTGAAGCCTTGTTTTGTAAATAAAATTTTACTGGAACACGGTCGCATCCATTTGTTTACATACTGTCTGTGGCTGCAACAGAGGCTCTCTGGCCTGCAAAGCCCAAAATATTCATGAACTGGTCCGTCACCAAAGAAGCTTGCTGATCCCTGCTCTACTTGAAGGTCTATATGCTTCAAGGTGTCCTTAAGGTCAGAAGCAAGTATGTCCTCATGAGGGGAATAATCTTTCCAAAGCAGAGAGCTGAGAGAAATTTCTCCTGGCTTCCTCAGTAAGGTGACAATACAATGCAGAGAACAGCTTTCTCAACAGCATTCTTTACAGTGAACCTGTCCCTCTGATTCACAGGACTGTTGCTGATGATGGATGGTACTTACAGACGAGTCAGCAGAAGGAATTTTCAGGAAGGAGAATACAACACGACATTGGTACAAAGTGCCTCACTCATCTGGCTAAATCCAAAGACAAGACATTGGAATCTAGGGGAACACTAGTAACTCTTTACAGCCAAAATTTATCACATAGTTGCTCTGTCCCAGGTACTATTCTAAGTTCCCTACATGAATAAACACATTTATCCTCACAAAAATCCTATTCAAAGTGAGCACTATTTCTATCCCCATTTTTCAGAGGGGAAAACTGAGGTAAATTGGTTCACCCAAGGACAAACAACTCACAATTGGCTTAGCTGACATTTGAACCCAGAAAATCTCACTGGGGAGAGCACGATCTTCTCAAAAGATGAGCATCCTGCTGAGCGTCATTTATAAAGCTCGTTCCTAACAAGCCCATGAATGGTATAGCCTCTGGTTGTGCTGCTTGCCCAGGACTGGCTGAATGGGGAGTCTGGGCACAGATTAGCAACCAGGCTTGTGTCCACAGCCTCACATGGGAGTAAGACTGTCGTTAACAAGCACCCCACACACACCTGAACGTGGAGGGTTGATGGTACTCCCTGAAAAGAGACAAGATTCTCCAACTCTCCTGTGGACAAATGGTGGAGAACCAACTGCGAAATCTTGGGAAATTCACACCACTCTCTAGAAATCCATTTCTTTGTCAGTAAAATGAAAAGCATAAAAAAAGTTACGACTCCAAAAAGACTAAGATGACAAGTCTTGGCAAGGATGTGGAGAAAAGGGAACCCCTTTGCACTGTTGGTGGGAATGTAAATTGATACAGCGTCTATGGAGAACAGTATGGAGGTTCCTTAAAAAACTAAAAATAGAACTACCATACGACCCAGCAATCCCACTCCTGGGTATTTATCCAAAGAAATGAAAACAGGATCTCAAAGAGCTATCTGTACTCCCATGTTCACTGCAGCATCATTCATAACTGGCAGGACATGGAAGCAACCTAAATGTCCACCAGGGGATGAATGGATAAAGAAGGTGTGGTGTATATACAATGGAATAGTATTCAGCTATGAAGAAGAGGGAAATCCTGCCATTTGTAACATCATGGATAGACTTTGAGGACGTTATGCTAAATGAAATAAGACAAAGACAGACAAATACCTCACGGTATAATTCACATGTGGAATCTAAAAAAAGAAAAGCAGGGGCTTCCCTGGTGGCGCAGCGGTTGAGAATCTGCCTGCCAGTGCAGGGGACACGGGTTCGAGCCCTGGTCTGGTTAGATCCCACAGGCTGTGGAGCAACTGGGCCCGTGAGCCACAACTACTGAGCCTGCGCGTCTGGAGCCTGTGCTCCGCGACAAGAGAGGCCGCGACAGTGAGAGGCCCGCGCACCGCGATGAAGAGTGGCCCCCGCTCGCCGCAGCTAGAGAAAGCCCTCGCACAGAAACGAAGACCCAACACAGCCCAAAATAAATAAATAATTAATTTAAAAAAAAATAGGACACAGCAAAAGCAGTAGTAAAGAGGGAAGTTTATAGTGATAAGAGCCTACATTAAAAACAAAGAAAGATTTTTTTAAAAAAAAGAAAGAAAAGCAAACTCACAGAAACAGAGTAAAACGGTGGTTGCCATGGGCTGTGGGGGTGGGGGAAATAGGGAGAGGTTGGTAAAAAGGTATAAACTTTCAGCTCTAAGATGAATGAGTGATGAGAATCTAGTGTAAAACGTGGTGAATATAGTTGATAACACTGTCTTGTACAATTGAAATTTGCTAAGAGAGTAGAACTTAAATGTTCTCACACACACAAAAAGAAAAATATGTGAGGTGATGGATGTGTGAACTGCCTAGATGGAGGGAATCCTTTCACAACGTATGTGTATGTTAAGTCACCATGATGTACACGTTAAATATCTACAAGTTTATTTGTTAATTATACCTCAATAAATTTGAAAAAATGCTAGAACGTGAGGTCAAAAAAAAGTTATGACTCTAGGAAACAAGGCAACACACCTGAAAGCAGTTAGCACAGGTGGACCAACCACAGCAGGCTCTCACCCCAGGGCAGAGACCATCGCTACTATTGTTCTAGGGATTTCCATGGTCTGGGCCTTGGGCATGGTGCCAGCTCCCCTGCACTTCAGCTAAGGAAGGCGGTGGGACTCTGGCCTTGAAACCAAACTTTTCAGAGTCCAGGCTTGAGGTTAATGCTCATTCCCTTTGCCTCATGGCCATGGAGACTTGCCATTTCCAGAAGAAGCAGTTCAGCTCTAAGTCAGGAGGAAAGGTGGGATGGCCCGGGATCCAGCCACCTGGGAGCTGGGAACAGTCCAGAAGCACACCTCCTTCGACCTGCCAAGTTACCGTCCTAACCCAGCAGATGATGATAACAAAAAACTGAAGAGCAAACTGATTCAGGCGAACTCCTTTCAATGCCTCCCTATTCCTTGTCCAGGGCTCCCCCCAGCTACCAAACAACTCCCTTGTATCAACAGATCCGGTTCAGAACAACATCTTGTGAAATGCTTCTTGAAGGTATTCCTACATGTCTTCTTGCTTTGGGAAATAGTAGAGTATGATCCCATAGATAAAAGTATGTGAACATTATCACGGAAACCAAAGAAATGTTCCTGAAAAGGCACCTCATCTCCTCTACGTGGAGCTCCATGCCGGCACAGAGTTTGTAACGCTTACAAAAAAATGACTTCACTATCGCTATGGAAAAACATCCCCATTTCAGTGGGGAGTTCTGTTACACGAAAGGACGGAGTCAAGCATATTTAGCTCATTTCCAAATGACCAGGTTTAAGACCAAATGTATTCCTCTTGGGCTGACTGATCAGCTGGGCAAGTTACCAGCATGAAGCTAACAAGACCCATCTTTGGTTCTCTGGTTCCATTCCTAGCTGGGTGAGTTCACACTTCAGCGTGAGAAGAGATCACCAAGGACACTGTTACAACACTGATACTGATTGCAGTGGGTCCAAGAGGGCCCAGAAGAGGCTCTGCTCTTCTACCCAGCTGCCCGGCAGTGCTGCAGCTGGTCTGTGGACACTTGGAGTAGCGAGGGTTCCCTCATTCAGACGAGGGGTTCTCCTCGGCAAAGAGTGAGCTCCTTATCCGGAGGAATGAGGGAGAACGGAGGCACCTACTGTGTGCCAGCTGCCACGCTGGCCCTCCCAAGCTTCACCTCCTTCAATCCCCACAGCATCCCAAGGCCACAGGTATCACTATCAGCACTAAGTGGTCAACATCGGCACAGCCATTCAGTGAGGCGGCCACGTGGCCCAAAGCAGCTTTCTGCTGAGAAAAGGAAGAGGGGGTGAAGCCCTTTGGCAAGAACAGAACTGCGATCGCCCCGAGCTCTGACCTGCAGGGCACTGTGAGCCCTCCCACTTGTATTTAGCCACCTCCTACTGTGATTCTGCGTCAAAATAGGAACAACGCGCCTAATGTGTGATATTATCCGACGATGGAGGGATGTGGTTAGCTTTGATTACAAACTGTGGACTCGGTATACTCCCCCTACCTCTGTGAAGGCACGTGGAGAAGACAGAAGCTGCTCGAGGCACAAGTTAAAGCAACACGAGCCCCTCCCAAACTCTTGCAGCGCGGTACCGACCCTTGCAGCGCCATACATAGGAGGTCTGAGTGGCCTGCTGCACACTGTGGTCAAGTCTCCACCACAGACCTCAGTGCTGGAACACACCACAGGGCCGGACAGGCCTGGCTTCACATCTCAGGGTGAGCAAAAGTCCCCATCGGATATAAACCCCCAAATAATACCAGCAAACAGATGGGGCGCGGTCGTAAGCACTGCATGTAACAATCTAGCCGCACCCCACCCACCCCCCGTTTTAGTTCCATTTTACAGACTAGGAGACGTCAGGTAACTGGCCCAATGTGGCAAAGCGAACAAGTGGTAGAATGGGCCTTAAAATTCCGGAAACCCACCACAGACCCATCTTAACCATTACACTGGACTGTTTATTTCGTACCTAAAACAAGCAGAAGTCATCTCCTTGCCCGGCACTCTGCAAATGAAGCATCTTTAATGCACTTGGAAACCGTTTATGAAATGAACACAACTGAGTGGTTTTTTGGATTCTTCAAGGCTTAATGAGCGATCCTACCCACATCATGACTTTGCGAAGTGGACACGTCATCTGCAAGTGAACAGGGAGCCGGTAGCTTGGGGTCCCCACCCCCATCCTGGGCTCACTTTGGTCCAGGAGCCTGACAGGGCTTGTTTGACTGACAGCTGTCACCAGGACATCAGTAAGGACCCAGACAAATGCCCTCTCTTCTAACGGGAATCCTAGGGCTTGGTGAGCTCAGGGGGAGATAATGACTTCCTCAGAATTCTACACATCTTTCACCAAGCAGGAATCATCAGACAGGACAGGGAGACCTGACTTTTGGAGAGCAGCTGGAAGAATGGACCCTAGCCTCATTCTAACTGATCTACTTTAGGGAAGCAGGGAGCCACCGGGCATAGCACAAGGCCCCACTGAGGGGTTTGGGGGGAAAAGATAGGTACCTGGTTCAAAAAGAAAGACAGCAAGGTCTCTTTAATTCCTTTGTTTTGGAACATTGGTTTCAAACTCATGAAAGCTGGCAACACCTTTCTGTGATTCATATCTTCTGCTGAAGCTTGGTATACATGGCAGGTAAAGGAGAGCTGATTTACTCCCTTCTCCCTCAGTTCCTCAGAGCAGCCCCTGATGCCCCTCGGAATACAGACTTCAAACCCTGTACTAGGGACACAGACCTTGGTGAGAGTCTGGAGACCAAACCTGTAGCCCAGCTCTGCCACTAACTAGCTGAGTAACTACAGCCAAGTCACCTAACTTCTGTGTTCCTGGCTCTCTGCCATCATCACCTGGGGACAGTAATCTAATCATCTTTCTGGGCCTTAAGATGATTATCTCAACGAATCTTCAGTATCTTCAATACATTCTCTGCACATTTCTCAGGTATAGAATGTAAAGGTGCTTCGACAAGGTGAACAAGACCAGAGGCATACAAGCCATCACTAAACACCAACCTCTGGGAGCCTGAAAGGAGTGAAGACAGGAGGACTGGTGGCTTGTGTAGAGGCCCATCCTCCCCCAAACCATGTGCCAGGCTTCAGGCATTATGCCAGGCGTACAGACAAGCAACATGGAGCAGGAGAGAAAATCAGTACTAAATAATGCAAAGAGTTGGCATTTGTCCCCTTTTTTTTTTTTTTTTTTTTTTGGTAGACTAGGCCTGGGTGCCTATAGAGGCAAAGGAATACAGTGGTATCTTGTTATCTGAGGCTGGGCTGTCCCACCTGTCCATTCTTCGGAGGACTGAGGTCATGGCCTCGGTTAAGTAAATGGAAATCACCAAATACAGGAAGAAAGCAACCAAATTTCTAAAATGAGGATAAAAATCCCAATGATGATGGAAAAAGGGAATAAGGGAATTTACTGGGAGTCACAAAAATGTTCTGTATCTTTATTGTGGCAGTAGTTACACAGCTATATACATTAGTCACAATTCAGTGAAAATAGTATCTTCAAACGGTGGATTTTATTTTATATAAATTATACATCAATGAATCTGACTTTAAAAAAAAAATCTCAATGATATGATTTACCAAGTTTAGGATTTCCATGCAGAAAAATCTCTCTGGATGAATGGATGATCACAGACCAAGAAGAGTCTTTCTTTTCACTGTATCCAGTTTGTCGAATTTGAATTTTTTAATATGTACGTATATTATCTGTTTAGAAAGACAGAGATAGAGAGAGTGCAAGAAAGAAGGAAATAAAAAGAGAAGGGGGCTTCCCTGGTGGCACAGTGGTTGAGAGTCCACCTGCCGATGCAGGGGACATGGGTTCGTGCCCCGGTCCGGGAAGATCCCACATGCCCTGGAGCTGCTGGGCCCGTGAGCCATGGCCGCTGAGCCTGCGCGTCCGGAGCCTGTGCTCCGCAATGGGAGAGGCCACAACAGTGAGAGGC
>NC_041231.1:57844672-57909349 GCF_002837175.3 Physeter macrocephalus
CGCAATGGGAGAGGGCACAACAGTGAGAGGCCCGCGTACCGCAAAAAAAAAAAAAAAAAAGAGAAGGAAGGGGGAAAAACCCTCACAGAAGTTTTATTTTATACACAGCCCATTATGAATCCTAGCTATGCCACCCACTAGTCATGGGATCCTGGACAAGGTGTTACAGTTCTCTGAGCTTGGTTTTCTCATCCATAAGATGGGGATACTAGCAGTGCCTACCTCATGGGGTGGCTATGAGATTAAATGAGGCCAGGCCATCAAAGGGGCTTAGCAACAAACACAGCAACTACATTCCCTCTGAATGTCAGCTATCATTCATAGTAGAACTGAAAATAAAGATCTACATTTAAAGAGTAAATCTTGTGGCTCAACTTTTTTTCCCTCACATATTTAAGAAAAATGTAAGATGTAAGTAATCATTATCCATTGTTTGTAGATCAGAAATCAACAAGAACAGAGTGCTGTCCTAATAAAAATACCACAAAGAACACTCCAGAGAGCTTTTGTGTTCACCATCTTATTTGACTTGGAGTAGAAAAATAAAAATTGCTTCAAGAGTTTTCCCACCTTATAAACCTGATCAAGGAGGTGAAAGACTTATATGCTGAGAACTATAAAACATTAATAAAGGAAACTGAAGATGATTCAAAGAAATGGAAAGATAACCCATGCTCGTGGATTGGAAAAAGTAATATTGTTAAAATGGCAATACTACACAAAGCAATCTACAGATTTAATGTAATCCCTATCAAATTACCCATGACATTTTTCACAGAACTAAAACAAATAATCCTAAAGTCCATATGGAACCATAAAAGACCCAGAATTGCCAAAGCAATCCTGAAGAAAAAGAACAAAGCAGGAGGCATAACCCTCCCAGACTTCAGACAATGCTACAAAGCTACAGTAATCAAAACAGCATGGTACTGGCACAAAAAGAGACATACAGATCAATGGAACAGAATAGAAAGCCTAGAAAAAAAACCCCACACACCTACAGTCAATTAATCTTTGACAAAGAAGGCCAGAATATAAAACTGGAAAAAGTCTCTTCAGCAAGTAGTGCTGAGAATGTTAGACAGTTGCATGTAAATCAATGAAGTTAGAACACACACTCTCACCATACACAAAAATAAAATCAAAATGGTTTAAAGACTGAAACATAAGACATGACACCATAAAAATCCTAGAAGAGATCACAGGCAAAAAATTCTTTGACATAAATTGTACCAATGTTTTCTTAGGTCAGTCTCCCAAGGCAATAGAAATAAAAACAAAAATAAACAAATGGGACCTAATCAAACTTACAAGCTTTTGCACAGCAAAGGAAACCATAAACAAAATGAAAAGACAACCTACAGAATGGGAGAAAATATTTGCAAATGATGTGACTGACAAGGGCTTAATTTCCAAAATATACAAACAGCTCATACAACTCAACAACAACAAAAAACAACCCAACTGAAAAATGGGCAGAAGACCTAAATAGACATTTCTCCAAAGAAGACATACAGATGGCCAACAGGCACACGAAAAGATGATCAACATTGCTACTTATTAGAGAACTGCAAATCAAAACTACAATGAGGTACTACCTCACACCAGTCAGAATGCCCATCATTAAAAAGTCTACAAATAACAAATGCTGAAGAGAGTGTGGAGAAAAGGAAACCCTCCTACACTGTTGGTGGGAATGTAAATTGGTGCAGTTTAGAAAACAGTATGGAGCTTCCTCAGAAAACTAAAAATAGAATTACCATGTGATATAGCAATCCCACTTCTGGGCATATATCCAGATAAAATTATAATTCAAAAAAGATACATGCACCCTTATGTTCACAGCAGCACTATTCACAATAGCCAAGACATGGAAACAACCTAAATGTCCATCAACAGATACAATGGAATATTACTCAGCCAGAAAAAAGAACGAAATAATGCCATTTGCAGCAACATGGATTCAACCAGAGATTATCATACTAAATGAAGTAAGTCAGAAAAAGACAAATACCATATGATATCACTTATATGTGGAATCTAAAATATGACACAAATGAACCTATCTATGAAACAGAAACAATCACAGACATAGAGAACAGACTGGTGGTTGCCAAGAGGGAGGGAGTTGGGGAAGGGATCGACTGGGAGGTTGGAATTAGCAGATGTAAGCTTTTATATATAGAATGCATAAACAACAAGGTCCTACTATATAGCACAGAGAACTATATTCAATATCCTATGAGACCCAGCAATCCCACTACTGGGCATATACCCAGAGAAAACTATAACTCAAAAAGACATATGCACTCCAATGTTCATTGCAGCACTATTTACAATAGCCAGGTCATAGAAGCAACCTAAATGCCCATCAACAGATGAATGGATAAAGAAGATGTGGTAGATATATACAATGGAATATTAGCCATGAAAAGGAATGAAACTGGGTCACTTGTAGAGATGTGGATGGACCTAGGGACTGTCATACAGAGTGAAGTAAGTCAGAAAGAGAAAAACAAATATCGTATATTAACACATATATGTGGAATCTATAAAAATGGTACAGATGAACCTGTTTGCAAGGCAGAAATAGAGACACAGAAGTAGAGAACAAACATATGGACACCAAGGGGGGAAAGTGGAGGTGGGATGAATTGGGAGATTGGGATTGACATATATATACTAACTAATATGTATAAAATAGATAACTAATAAGAACCTGCTGTATAGCACGGGAACTCCACTTTGCTGTACAGTAGAAACTAACACAACATTGTAAAAGAACTATATCCCAATTTTTTAAAAATCCCATGATAAACCACAATGGAAAAGAATATATTAAAAAAATATATATATATATATATACACACACACACACACACATATGTACATAACTGAGTCACTCTGCTGTACATCAGTAATTAACACAACATTGTAAGTCAATTATACTTCAATTAAAAAAAAAGTTTTCATTCCTTAATATAAAGAAGAGATGGTGGCAATAAGAGAAATGGACCCCAAAGTGTTCTTCCTAATACCTGATGTTGTAGGGGAGGAAAATATCTCCCTACAACAAATAGAAGAGAGAAGGTTATTTTTAAGCATACTCCCTGGAGCATTTTAGAAGACTCTGAAATCACTCAAATGCTGGATTTCCTGAGTTGTACAATGAGAAACCACCTTTATGCTGATTATCTCACCTCATAAAGAAACAAACAGTCTGATAATGAATAAGAGGGAAAACATGAATGTGGGCCCATGATTATCACATGAGTTGAAAATACACTGGAAACTGAAGTCATAAATACCTTAAGAGCTTATAGTAATATACATATATATAAAATATATCCAACTTGCAAGCCATTTATCAACTTTTGTGCCCTTTGAATGAAATAAATTCTTCCACTGTGGATAAGCCAGTATGCAAAAGGAGAGAAAAGTTTCATAGATGGTAATAAATATGTCTGGATATTCCACTAATAGGGATTAATTCCTTTGGCTTAGCCTGGACCTTGTTTTTAAAGGTGAAGTACTTGGGGAAGGTTAACATGGTAAACCAGGATATCAAGGTTACCATGTTTTAGTGTGATTTAATCTAGTTACAGTGTCCCTCCTAACTCAAATTACATAAGGAAAATGAGAGACATGGAGTGCTTGTAGGACGGAAAAACAGGAGAGGGGAGTGATTTTGGAAAGTGTTGCGCTGACAAGACGTACATGCCTGCCTTTGTACACTGAGAACTTGGCACAGGTGGGGAGTGGAACAGGAAGGGAGGGAAACTGGCTGAAGGACACACGGAGAGCAAGAGGGGGGTCTGCAATGCCCATGAGCACCATACACAAAGCATGAGACTCCTCACTTTCCATAGTTGGGACACACACAGTAGCAGGGATAGTGTGTCGACCCAGCACTTGTGTTCCAAAAGGATTTTTTATTGAATTGGACCTATTTGGGGCTAAAATAACCTTTCCCCATGCTGAATTTATATTCCTAAAACCAAGAGAATATTATTTGCATCATCAGCCTGGAAAAATTAAAAGGCTTATAATCTCCAGTGCTGGAGAAAGTAGATGGAAATTCATATGCTTATATATATTCTGGGGGAGGAGAACAATTTAATAGTGGCTATCCAAATTTAAAATGTGCATACCTCTGATCCAGAAATTTCATTTCTAGAAATCTATCTTGCAGAAATACTAGCACAAACGTATAAGATGTTTTTACAAAGACAGTCAAGGTAGCATTAAGTGGAAAACTGGAGACACCTAAAATAAGCTACCAACTTATTTGGGAACAAGTTAAGAATGGTTAAGTCACTCATAGAAGATATGCCATATTATGCAATTCTGGACAACAATTCAAAGGTGTACAATATATCTACATATACTGTCTTGTTTAGAAGAGAAGTAAAAGTGGGTGGGTGAAAAGAAATATTGCCTGGTAATATTTATAGTATGATCAACTATTTGCATGGAAGGATGGATGAGTGGGTGCAGTGAATGGTTGGACAGATGGACAAATAGATGGACAGAGAGATGTAAGATGGATGGTGGATGGATGGACAGATGGACAGGTGTTTGGATGGATGGACAGATGGACAGATACATGGATTGATGAACAGAGAGATGGACAGATGGACAGAAAGATGAATGGATGCATAGACAGATGGAGAGATGGAAAAGTGGGTGGATGGATGGATGGGCAAATGGAAGACGGGAGGGAAGGTAGGAGGGAGAGAGGGGAGGGAGTAGGGAGAGAGGGGAGGGAAGGAGGGATAATATTGGGTTGGCCAAAAAGTTCATTTGGCTTTTTCTGCAAGATGTTACAGAACCTGAACGAACTTTTTGGCCAATACAAGATGCATGATGGATAGAGACAAGTGCACATCGAACAGGCTATCATTACTGAGGTTAATGTACTTTCCGCTTTAGACAAATCCCAGGAGTATGTCCACACAACAACTTGAGTTAAAGCCAAGTCTCCCTCCTGAATCATACAGCCTCCTCCCAACTCTGGACCAGTTGTTCTCAAACTTGAGCTGCCTCAGAATCACCCTGGGCCCACATCCAGAGTTTCTGGTTCCACAGTCAGGGGTGGTACCCCGGAATCTGCATATTCCTAACAAGTTCTCAGGTGATGCCACTGCTGCTGTTCCAGGCACTGCGCTTTGAGAACCACTGCTCTGGGTGACACAAACTATTTCTCGGTGACAAATCATAACATGGGCCCCGGAAGCCAGATCTGATACAGACCAGAGCCAACCCTGCTACCCCTTAAGCCCCTCTTTCCAGCAGGTGAAGGTGGCCTGATCCCCAGTGTGAGCCCACCCTCCAGCACCAGCCAGGAAGGGATGTGCCCTGAGCCTGCAGACCATCCCGAGAGGAACACTCACCTTCAGAGAAGATGATGTGGTCGTTGCACTCTTCGGAGCTGCAGGAACACATGAAGAAAGTCTCTCCAGACCCCTTTTTTTCCTTCATAACACACTCTGGAGAAGCAGCGTCGTCAAGGACAAATCCATGGTAGGCGATCTTGGGGTCATGGCAGACCGTCTCCAGCGTGATGTTCTCATCATTCTTTCTCCTGGGGTACAGAGAAGGAGGGGGTGAGTGTGACCCCACAGGGAAGCAGTCTGGGCTGTATCTCCATCAGGACGTTGTTCCTAACAGCAGCGCTGCCTCCTGCTCTCTGTCACTTACAGGTTGTCCCGTCATGTCCTGTGCTTTTCCACGCACTTCAGTTTTTCCTTTGCTTATCTCAGAACCCACTTAGGATCATAACATGAGGGCTTTCTTAGAGACAAACCTGTCAGAGAACTTTACACGTTATGCCTTAATTAAATCATTAAAGGGAGGGCGTGGGGAAACAGGAGATCGCTAGGTCCTCGGGGTGACTCCAAACCTTCCATCCTGACCGCACTGTGAGGCTAGCGTTGCATCTCTAGTTTGTTGGACAGAATCTAGCTAAATATTACTCAGTCATAAAAAGAACAAAATTTTGCCATTTGCATCAACATGGATGGACTTGGGGGGCATTACGCTATGTTAAATAAGTCAGAGAAAGACAAATACTATACAATATCACTTATATGTGGGATCTAAAAAATACAACTAGTGAATGTAACGAAACAGAAGCAGACTCACAGATACAGAGAATAAACTAGTGGTTACCAGTGGGGAGGTGGGGAGAGTGGGAGGTACCAACTATTGGGTATAAGACAGGCTCAAGGATGGGAATATAGCCAATATTTTTTAATAACTACAAATGGAGCATAATCTTTAAAGATTGTATAAAAAATTAAAAAGTAATAAATTTTGAAAAAAAAAAAACCAAAACCCCTACCTATCCTTAACCCCCAAGCTATTGGAAGGTCTTGGCAAAAACAGTGGCCATGAAACAAAAGGACCTCCCTCCCTGCCCCCACAGTTGTGTGCCCGCCTGTGTAGGTGGGGGTTTGTGTTTGGTTTTGGTAACAAAATGAAGCCGTGCTGAGTCCTCCGGGATCCCAGGGAAAAGCACGGTATCCCTGCCTTGTGAAGCCTCCAGAGGCCCCGGGATGGGACAAGGAAGAAACTGTGAGCCATGAAGGAAAGCTGCTCTGCAGCCCTGGGGCAGCTCTTTCAGAGCCCCCTGCCTTCCACCCACCGCTGCCTATAGAACTAGAATCAGAGGGAGGAAACTCAACCACAGTGCTTGAGGCTCCATAAGGTCCTCAACTGCTTCCTCCACTCAGTGCTGTAACAGTGTCTCCTGGACAGGCAGGGCCCACTGTGCAAAACATCTGTGGATACACTGGAGCACAGAAAGGGAAGATACAGTGAAATAAATACAGACTTCTTTGTCCTGCTACTGAAGAGGTTGTCAATATCTGCGACAAAAGAACCACAGTTACGAAATTAATTTTGGTTCTAAAATATTTCTATCCTTGAAAAGGACTTAAGCATTTCACACGGTAAGAGTGCACAACTGGCATTAGTTCAATAAATGAATGAATCAGCGAGTGAATGAAAAGAACACTAAAACTGATCATGGGAGAGTACCACCACAGAGAGCAGAGTCTTATTCCCCCACTGGGCTATTCCTAAGATAGCCTAGTGTCCGAGTGTGCGTGCCCTGGACACAGACTCTGAGGCTGTGAGATCTCTGGATCTCTGTGCAGGAGCTCTAGGGAGATTCCCCTGCAGGGACCAAAGGGAGCAAGGCTGCACAGAGTGGGGAGGGGGGGTGGCGATGAGGCTTCTGCTGACCTCTGGGCAGCTGGGGGCTGGGATGGCCCATCAGAGCTGTCCCAAGCTGAGGCAAAGCGGTCAGGCGTTTGGGCCCCTGCACCAACCAGTCCTGGGATGCTGGCTGCTGGTACAGAGAGGCTGAACCTGCCGGACTCCAATGAAGCAGCTCGGCGAGCAGAGGGGAGGAGCACCCCTGGAGGGCTTGGGGTGATCCCTCAGGCCCAGGGTAAGCGCCTCAGTGCTGCATGGGCGGGGGTGCAGGACAGCATCCCTGGCACCTCCCTCTCTCCACATCCAAATGTGTCGTTGCCCAGAAAGGTAAAAATAACGTTCACTGTATTTAATCTTCAGGGCTGAGACACAGAGGGCACAGAGAGGCTTCCCCACATGCCCGCATCTTCTGAGACAGCAAAGCTTCAATGCCAGGGATGTGTGATTCACACTCCACCCCTTGGACTTGTACTGGGGTAGGGAAACTACCGTTAATGAAAAGAGCCTGTTTGGGTGCAGAAGTATGTTCTCACCTCCAGTGGATATTTAAGTAAAGACAGTCAGCAGAAAACAGAAATGAAGAGGAGCCTGGGGTCACCTGGTCTGGGGTCTGAGGCTTCCTGCCCCAAACCTGACAAGTGGTCCTCCATCCTCTCGAACTTGGTCTGACACTTCCAGAGAAGGAAGCCTGTCCCACTGGCAGGAAACCACGACTGAGAAAATGTTTCAACGGATCCTGAGTACAAGTCTGTCTGTCCCCTTGTAAATGCTGTGGGTCTCCTTCTGTCCTGCAGAGTTCTGCACAACAAGTTTACTATATTTTCCACTTGAGAGCCCTTCAGATCTCTCAACAGAGCCCACGTCCTCTTTACTGGACTAGCCGTGGCTAACTGCCCCCACCAGCCCTCAGATGGCACGCTTCTGAACCTCTAATCACACTCGTGCCTCTCCTCTGCACACCATCTCTGTCAAAATCCCTTTTTCAAAAGCACCACTCAGAGCTGGACACAAGTGCAGCTGGCAGGTATGGCAAGCTGCCGTGACAGATCTTTGCTGTTAACATTCCTTTAGTTCTTAAGAACCTAATTCATGTCCTGGTACGTAGGGAAATGTGCCAGGGTTTCAGATTTATCATCAATGCTGAGTACACACGGTCTGGAGAAATTCTCAAAAGACTCCTTCCAAAAGGAGTGGGCAAGATATCTGGGTTTACATTCTCATTTGCAAATGGCCAGGAGACACAGAGGGTATTTAAAAAAATAGCTGATAAATTGAAACCATCAGAATAAGGCTTCAAAATGTTGTATTTCATTAATGAGTGTGTAGTTTTTTATAAAATAAGGACTCTCTTAATGATCTCTATTTTTTTTTAATCTCTGGCTTATACTCCCAATTCATAACTGTAAGTTAATCAAATGATTCATGAGCACCCACTGTGTGTGTGTGTGTGTGTCTGTGTGTGTGTGTGTGTGTGTGTGTGTGTGTGTGCGCGTGCATGCCTGGCAAGATGGGAGAATGAGGGAGGGAGGGAGGGGAAAAGGGAGGGGGTAGGGAGAGGGGAATGGGGGAGGGAGGGGGAGGGGGAGGGGAGGGAGGGGTGGAGAGAGCGAGGGAGAGAAGGGAATCTGATCCAAGAGGAAGATGTGGTCCTGCTCCCAGAGGAAGACGCAGTATTTGGCCCAGCAGTGGTGTGAGGCACTGGCCAAGGCTTCTGACTAAGGAACAGGTTGTCTCCTGATGCTGAGTCGCTTCCCCCATTTTTGACAAGTGCGTCCCTCTTGCAAGAGCCCACCTTTCATCTCCAAGAAACAGGACTGAGTTTGTGTCGGAAGAACAAAGCTCCTGGCATCACTACGGGGAACCCACGGGGTCTCAATTAAATGACTAGTAAGTGGCAAATCCCTCTCCTTGACACAAGGAATGGTTTCCGGACTTATAAATAGTAAAGGTGCATGTGTGTATTTGAAAATGTATAGAGCATCTCTAGAAATTACACTGAACGACTGAAGAAGAGATGGTCTAAAGGGAAGGGAATGGGACAGATGTCGATGTTTCGGGCATGGAGACACATGACTACATACCACGAATGCACACTGCTTATAAAAGGGGAAAGAAAGGTGTTACAGGGCAACCTTACCAGACAGCCACGCAGACCTCTTGCGGCTTCTCACAGATGGCCGTGATGCTGCAGTTGCTCCAGCAGGACTTCTGGCTGTCACAGGTGGACAATCTCACATCACAGAATTTACACAACTGCGGCAACTTGACAGCACCATTGTCGTCAGTGACCATCACGTCACTGTTAACTGGGAGGGAAAAGAGATGCCTTACGTGATTAACCAACATAATCAGCTGCCAGTGGATTCCTGATACGATGCAATTTCAAATGAACCTGGTGTCAGAAGAATGAATGTGGAGAAAGGCCACATAATGCCTCCATGTCAGATGAGAATTTTGTAATGAAAGCCAGGGCAGGGTGGAGATGGTTGGGATGGAAGAGATTTGGTAACTTCCTTCCTTTGTCAGTGAGCGTCATAAGGCACTCTTTCTACAAAACCCTCCTCATTCAATCCAGAGACAGCTTGCGTCGCCCCACTGCATGGTGCTGGGTGCTGGTGAACGCACCCTTAAGGAAATTATAGTTTAGCTGGCGGATGGACACGAAAACAGACCAGGGCAGGGCAACCGAAAATAAAGAGAGGCATGGAAGACGTGGGAGCCAGACGAGAGTCACCACCTCATGGGCAGAGAGGGGTTCCGAGGAGCAGAGCTGTGACGTGGGGAAAGGGGGTCGGCCAGCTCGGAGGAGACCCTGGGGGTGAGGTGGGACTTTGCCATCGCTTTCCCGACCTACACCCGACAGAGCTATCCGGGCCTTGTTTGCAAGAGCCTGGCTCTGACTGCTTCCTGTTGCCTTGAGCCAACTCAGTTGATAAAGTGTGTCTCCTAGACACACACACACAGGTGAGGCCTGGAGTCCCACAGGTGAGTGCCAGCAAGCTCCATCTCAAGGGTCTGCTGTCGGCAACCTCTCTGACCTCATCCCTCCCACCGCCACCAGCCGCCCTCATATTCTTCACTCACTACCTTTTAAGACACACGGGCCTTTCCTGGAAGAAGCCAAGCTCCTGCCTTCCTCAGGCCTTTCCCTTGCTGTGCCCTTTGCCTGCCTTCTTGTCACCTTCCTGATCTCCGGTTAAATGTCACCTCTTCATCCTAAAGCAGCAGCCTACAAGGAACCAACGTAGGGTTTTGTTTGATCTTCTGCACAATCTCCATCACTCGCTGGCTTCTGTTCCATCCACCAAAATGCAAGCTCCATGAGGCCTTCTCTGCCTTGTTTCCACACTGCTTCCCCAGGGCCAAGAAAAGGGGCTGTCACATAGAAGACATCCAAACAAGCGTACTGAATCAATGGTGATTAGCTAATACACGAAGGAATGAACACAAGAAGTTCACATCTGGCCTTGGCGCCAGGTGAGAAGGGACACTCCCCTTGGGGGAGTGTGATGATACACGCGATATTCACTCACATTCACCAGTAACACACTGAAGACAAACTGTCCTTGGCAACACATATCTGCATGCTGAGAGGCGCTAAAAAGGTATAACATCCCTTCCCTCTTTTTTTCCCTCAATGAGATCCTTTTCCATTGGCAATGGTGCTAACTAAAGGCATGAGTTTGGAGAGTGAGACCAGGCTACTGTCAACAAACGTGAACTCAAAGACACTTCTTTGCTAGACTAGGAAAGATTAAGCACCCAGACAGCAGGGGGCACTAGACCAGACTCCATCAGGAAGCAGGAGGGTGCTTCTCCCAGGGTCACCATTGGAAAGGCCTGAGCAAATCCTCCTTGTCCTCTCCTGTGTTAAGGATGCTCCAGCCTAAGTCCCGATGCACAGCTTCCAAGACCTCCCATGGCCGCTCCCTGCCCGTGAATTCTAGTTTCTGTCACTGACACTTTGCCACGCAGACGTCTTTGTCGCTTGGGCATAGCACCTGTTTCCTGGGTCTCTAAAAATATAAACCTATATAAATTTAAGATTTGCTCTCTTGTGGTACATTAAATATAGAAGCAAAAAAATAAACCCATTCATCCCTCTCAGGCCTCAAGTTCATTTCAGGAAGTGTATTTTTAGGTAACAAACTATTTTGAAATTCTCAATGTCTCCCAAACCAAGAGCTCTAACTAAGCTTAGCTAAAAATACAGGCCACAATGCTCTCTGAATCTTGTGTTCCATTTGGGACTAAGACAACAATGAATATATATATATTTTCTACAATGGTTAGATTTGGATCCATCTGTGAAACAGCTAATTTAACCCTTCAGGCTTCCCTACAAGACATGGGCAAGGCAAAACAAAACAAAAAAAAACTAGGCCATGTTCTGTTTATTTGATTTTTTTAATAGAGTAGTTTCAGACTAACATCTATTTGCTGGTTAGAAAGTTGCTGTTTTTAAATATAAAATCAAGCCTCCAAGACTTGGAATTCAGCCTTCCAGCATTTTAGTATTTTAGCCTCTATTAGTGGTTATCAACTTTGGGGCCATGTTGGAATTCATCACTTAGGGCGCTTTAAAAACTCATGAAGCAGCCCCACCCCCCAGACATGCTGATTTAATTATTCTGGAGAGTGGCCTGGGCACCAGGTCTTTTAGAAGCTGCTCAGACAATTCTCGATTCTCGCGTGCAACCAAGGCTGAGACCCTGACCCGGAATTAGTTGGAAACGACATAACTGGCACAAAACAAATCAGCACAAAAATACCCTCCCTGCCTCCAACACACAAACACATATATAATGTATGTGACAGTGGTGGGGTAGCCCCTCAATAAAGCTGGAAGATGTTTCCTTGGGAAAAACACACACCTAAAGCCACGTGATTAGCACTGTGACACACTGCTGATGGAAAGGAGTCCTTCCCTGGGCCGGCAGATCCTTCTCTAACAAAAGCTAAGAAGTGTGACAAAAGTGGCAGAGTCAGGAGTGATGGGAGAGAAAAAAACCAGATGTGACTCTGGTGCTGGGAGCTGCAGCGGCAACCACAGATGTGTTGACAAGTATAAGTGCTTTAGATCTGATGCCTGCAAAACACAATCCACAGGGAAGAGACAAAAAAAGGGTCATCAAAAAAAAGAAAGAAGAGAGAAAGAAGAAGAAAGAGGGGCCAGTAGGCTGCAGGGCTCAGGGGGCTGGGAGACAGGCAGATGCACAGCCCTGCTGCCAGATGGAGAGGCCAAAAAAGAGAAATCTCATGGCTGAATTCTGGGGAAAAGGCAAAAGGACAACTTGACTCACACTTGGAGGCACAGGCATGTGGAGGGAGGGGGAGGTATACTACAGAACTTGTCCATATTAAGCACCTACTATGTGCTAGTCAAGGTGCTAAGTTATCACATAGAGCCTCCTGAGTACCCAGCGAGGGGGCCCCATTTTTCCCTTTGTTACAGTAAAAGCTACCACTGCTAAGGTGAGCAGACTTTTTAGCTTGACCAGCTTTTTTTTGAATTGGAAAAGTTCGAAAGCCTTGACACAGGGCATAGTCACTGCCATGCCCCCACCCCCACCAGGAACTCCATACTAGCGGACCCAGGAGGCTCCTGATCTGGATGATTCCACCAACAAATAGCGTCCAGGCTCCGCTTAAGGCCAGTGTTGTCCTTTGTGAACAAGTGCAGTGGTGGGATAGAGAGATAAGTGCAGGAGCATGGCTCCCTTCACCTTTACTGGGGGTCACCTAATCTTGATAAAGGCTTTAAGTCCTCACTTTGGGGCAAGAGGACAGCGAGAAATGCATACAAGCTTTTGCTCATGGTTTCAGAGGCTGGTTCACAGATTCTCTGAAAGCCCATAGCCCCAGGTGAAGAATCTGAGGCCCGCCCTGGAGTCCTCGCAGGTCACTGAGAACATGCTGGATAGTTCAAGGCTAATCAGAGTGGGGGGCAGAGCCAGTGGGGCAGGACGTGGGGGGGATGGTGATTCACTCCACTTACAACTGGCTCTTGTGCACTCCAGTCCACAGAAAAAGCTACTGTTAGCAAACAACATCGTATGCTTAATACATATTTTTGTGAAGCCAAAGGAATGAAGAGTTAGTGCATGCACGTAAGTAGCCAGGTACAAAGATATTTCTCTAAACAACAGCATAACAAACACCACCTAATGAACCCTATAGCCAACCCCAAACAACTTCAAAATTCCTTCCAACGCAGGTTGGAAAATTACTCTCCTAAGTGTCTTCAGTTAAGATGATCTCATATTATGGTGTATTTTCCTGCCTAGAGACGCTCTGTGAGCAACTGACTATCCTCAGTGAATTTTCTACCTATAACAGGCAAATGAGCTGTTCGTAATGTTCTCCAGAATGAGAAGATCACTCACCTGGAAAGCCATCCAGTAAAGGAAGTGAATGAGGACGGCCTCCTCCAGCATATGACAGTATCACATGGCCCATCACATGTCACTTCTCTTCAAACAGACCCGTGAGTAAAAGCAAGACCTTCAGTCAAGATCACACTGCCTTCCTCATTTTAGGGCACATTTTCCCCAAACTCACTACCTAGAGACAGAGGTTCCGAGTCTTGAGAATAAGAACTAAGTAAATGCTTAGCTATGTCCATTTCTGGAATAGTACTACTGTCTTTGAAGGTCATAGATGAGCAGCCTAATAAAGGTTAGATTATCCCAGATAAATATTAGGAATTTTTCATACAAATTGTTACTCCATAACTTTGGAATGGTGTCTACTATTAGCTGAACTATTAGGTAAAGCCTCAAAATTCCACATATAATCCCAAACACTTTGGCAGAAATGCATTCACGTATCTTTGAATTCCTGCATCTATCCACTGTTGTTTTATGGCATGTTTTGGGGGCATTTAGGAATTCATTTATTCCACAAACACCTGTGGATGTCTTGCTTTGTGCTATAAATTTCATGGCAGGATCATTGAAATTGATATAACCAAGTGCAGCATCTCAAAGAATAATCCACGGCAACCGGCAAACAAAACTCACTGTGACTCAGAGCAGTGCTCCTCAGATATTAACAAGCACACAGATCCCTTGGGAATATGTTAAACCCACTGGGGTATGTGTATGGAGTGTACTGGCTCATGCAATGGTGGGGCAGGCAAGTCTGGAATTTCTAGTGCAGGCCGGCAAGCTGGAAACTCAGGCAGGAATCAGTGCTGCAGGTTTAAGGCAGAATTCCTTCTCCAGGAAACCTCAGTTCTTGCCTGTAAGACCTTCCAACTGATTGGAGGAGGCCCATTCGCATTATTGAGGGTAATCTACTTTCCAGAAAGTCAACTGATTGTAGCCGTCAATCATCTACCTTCACAGCAACCCCCAGATTCGTGTTGGATGAAAGAACAGGGCACTAGAGCCTCGCCAGGCACTCGCAGGTACCATCCAGGGTGGGACAGCGACTCTGTCCTCAGCTGATGCTGATGCTGCCTGTCCATACTTTGGGCAGGAAGTTTGCAGAGAACCCAGTTTGTGGGTGGCCATGATTTCCCTTTCTCCACTCATTCTGGATCTAGCAAAATCGAATACCGATTCCTCCTCACCATTTTTCCAGGCATGGTCTCCTCTTACAGTTCTTTCCATCTGCTCTTCTCTTGCTCCTGGCCTTGTAAACGATCGTGGACCCAGAGCCTCTGATCACCATATGGGCCACAATGGAAAGACTTGTTCTCGGCAAGACGGTTTTTAATTGCAGTTGGCATTTCCGAGTCAGACACAGAGGCAACCATCTGGCAGCCAGCCGCCATGGTCTGCGATGCTGACAACAGACACCCATGGCCCCCGAGACCCGGTGGGACCAGTCTACTGGCCTGTCACACGTGCCATCCCACCCAGAACAAAGCAGCCAGTCAAACAACCCACAGGACCCTTCATGACTCGTCATGAAAGAAAGCCATTCCCCAGCGAGTCAAATAAATTGGCCAACTGCTAAATACAAACAAATAAAACAAAAAAAAACCCTCGTCATTAAGTCAAAGATAGTTTAGGAAGATTTCCCCTCTCTGAACTTCTATCGCATACTTGGAACTTCTAATACAAGGCGATACCTTATTAGTTTTTAAATTGTATTTCAACCCTCATCCCTTAAATAATTATAAGTATATGGAAAGCAGGAAAGGAGGGGCTTTTCTCCAATGACAGTCCCCCAAAGTCTCTGGGAACCAGGATCAGTACTGGAGAAACCACCACTAAGGTAACTGGGAGGCCAGAGTCTGGTTTTGAGAGGCACAAGAGGACAGAAAGGCATTTGATTGGAACAGAGCACAGACCAGGAGAGGTTGAGCAGGATGGGGGATCTAAACAATCTAGGGGCCGGATCTCTGAAGACAGCGAATTATCCAACAAACACACATCCTCTGTTTTACAGATGGACAGAAGGTGAGGTACACGATGTCTGAGGTGTGTACGCAGGTCACAGCATGGCTTGGCCAAAGCTGGATTTAGAACAGGCAAGAAGGTAGACGAGGCATAAAAAACGTCCCAGCAGGAGCACAAAAGGCAAGAACAGAATCCAGTTTTGTCTATCTAATCTCATAATAGGACTACTCCCTTCTCAAAACGAACTGAAGAAACTCAATGCCTGGTTTAAAAACTTAAAGGTCAAGGGCTGGTGAATAAACCACTGAATCTGGACAGTTGTAGACCCTCTTAATAAAACTCCAGCCTAAATTCACTGTTATGTAGGTAACTGTGAATGACCTGGAAAGGAGGCAGAGGTGTGTGTGTGTGTGAGTGTGAGAGTGTGTGTGTGCATTTATGTGTATAATTCCTCACCCTCTTTGACTTGTTCAACTGAGGGAACTTAGCTTTGAGGGTTTCTTTTTTTTAGCCTTTTTGGCTCATAAGTTTAACAGTTCACTATGGATGGTTTTAAGAAGAACTGTATAAACATAAATTTGTAGCAAATTAAGGAATTAAGGGATGTTTCAAAGGGATTAATTCAATACAGTACTTTAAATGGAAAACTTGATTGTTCCTTTTTTTGAAATTTATTTATTTATTTTTATTTTTGACTGTGTTGGGTCTTCGTTGCTGCGCACGGGCCTTCTCTAGTTGCGGCGAGCGGGGGCTACTCTTAGTTGCAGTGTGCGGGCTTCTCATTGCAGCGGCTTCTCTTGCTGTGGAGCACGGGCTCTAGGCACATGGGCTTCAGTAGTTAAGGCACGCAGGCTCAGTAGTTGTGGCTTGCGGGCTCTTGAGTACAGGCTTAGTAGTTGTGGCACACGGGCTGAGTTGCTCCGTGGCGTGTGGGATCTTCCCGGACCAGGGCTCGAACCCGTGTTCCCTGCATCGGCAGGCGGATTCTTAAGCACTGCGCCACCAGGGAAGTCCCTTGATTGTGACTTTGAACTAGGATTTTTAAATTTTGATTTACAAGGAAATATTAAAGGAGTTATATATAGTATAAAACAAGCTGTAATTAAATGGAAAAATAATTGCTTTTTCCAGTGACAAACATAAAATAACTGAGCAGGAGTTTCACCTGCATCTTCCCTACTTAACACTCCCTGGCCCCTCTAATTCCAAATAGCTCCCAAATAGGCATGCTCTGTTTTCTTACTTATCCCTGAATTTCTTGGATCACTAAGGAATGAAATGCCGTTTGAGTTCTCAAACAAGTTGTTGAATTTGCTTTTTTTTTTTTGGTATATGTCCCAGAATCAGGTCACATATCAGGTGACAAAACCCAAACATTTAAAATGATTCTTGCAGATGGAAATATCTATATTGTTGCCAGAGGCAGTATTTCAGAATACAGGCACTTCTGCCCTGCTCAAAGAGTTGAAACACGTTTAGCACTCTCAACTTTAATAGAGATCCTTCATCTTTAACAGGGATCTCATGGATAAAACACCCTTCTGACAGCTGGACAGAGGTGAGCAGTCTGCAACAAATACCACCATCCATACTTGCCAATTTTAGTTTATCATTGAGAAAGCTGATTTTAACAGTGCATTTATCTGGCAAATCCTAACTGTATAGAGTTTTTGAAATGAGCCAAAACCCAAGAGCATGCAGGGCTGGGGCTGAGGAAAAGAGGAAACAAGTTGAAAAAATGAAGCCATATCAATGCACATAGGATAGTTCATCAAGTGAAGATTAGACTGTGGTGCTAATTCACAGTCTGTCAAAATCATAACTTTCCTGCTAGGAAGGGCTTTAAAATTGGCCCTTTACATAAAGTAATAGAAACTGAGAAAACAATTCTCCCTCAGTTGATATGACTTGGATGGTGGACTGTAGCAACAAGGAAAATAACCCAGAGATTATTGAAAATAAAAGATGATTAACTAACTCTCTTAGTGACAGTCAAAACACCATTGGTAAATAGTCTGATAGAGGCAAGATAATGAGCACAAGATTTATGGAGCGTTATCGCATTCCAATTCAGCTAAAATCATGTTACTTACCAGAAATATTAGCCAACATAAACAAACATGCATTATTTATCTGCTCTGGAAGAGCCTTCAAATTAACCCTTTATGGAAAGGTTGGACAGAATAGGGCATGGTTCTTTTTTCAAGATGCTTATGATCCTACAGGAAATAAAAAACTTGCACAAAAATGATTTTTAGCAAAAGAACTTTGGAAACGGTTTACCCAAACATATGCTTTTCCATTAAGTTATTTATTTAGGAATTAAACAATACTTTAACTCAAAATGCTGAGGCAACTGAATGCAAAATGTCAGAACTAATACAAAATCCGGTAAGCAGGGATTTTTTAAAAGGTAGCAACTATTTGAGAATCAGAAAAATAGGCATCTGGGTTGAGCCATTTGCTTCAACTGAGCAAGGAATTTGGTCAGAATATCAATCTCCTGTGAGATCCAGCTTTACATTTCTAAATTTCTGTGGTGGTTTTTCCCTACCTCTCTTCCAAAATGGGCTGCAGTGTCCTGATGCAGGCCCAGTGCCAGAAAGGTTTTTCAATTACAGTTTTATGAAGTATGTGAAAACATCAGTCAAAGCAGATGATTCCCATATTTGTGATCTGGAAAAGGGCTGAAACACTACTGCACCCGGGAGAGACACTCCTTCAGATGGTGAGTCTCAGAGGCTTGGTTCCTGGCAACGAAGAAGCCTGGGGCTGGACCAGGCTGGGAGATGCTGCAGCCCAGCCAAGATCGCTACGCGGGGGTGGTGGGCGCGGACAGCCCCCAGATGTATCGTTTGGCTTAACTTCTCTTCTTTTTCAAATGTGAACCAAGTTTGAAAATGAGGCGATGTCACAGGAAAAGCTGGATTTCCAACTCCACTTAAGAAAATACAAAGACTGGGCAAGTGGGCAACATCATCCCATGACAACCATATCTGGCGGAGAGGGGCGGTGCCCCCTCCCTGAGTCGGCCTCATCCCCGCCGCTCCTCTGGGTCTCCTACCCCCTGCCCCTTTGGCCACCTGAGCGTACCATTAGTGAGTATTTAACATGTCCATTCAATTCTCTCTTCCCATATTAGAGGTTTCACAGAAATGTAAAAATTCATGATTAACTCTCTAATATGGATATTTTCCAATATGCATTTTATTCTCTAATGTGGATACTCACATTTCAGTTCAAGGAAAAGGAAAATTTTCTACTTTAGAAATCAGATCTGTGTGGGATAAATGATAATAACAACCACAATGATAATCTCTATTATCACCATTTATTGGATGCAAAACCAAATGCTTAGTCCAGTGCTAAGTGCTGTAATGATTAGTTCATTTACTCATCACAAATGCCATGTAATTTTGTCATCATCATTTTATAGATGATTAAGGGTCAAAGAGGTGAAATAACTTATGGAACGTCAACGAGAGACAGCCAAGGAGAGACAAAGCCACCAGGTCATATGTAAGCCCTCATCCCTCCTGATATGAACAAGAAAATAGAGATTCCCCTAGAGGTTTAAGAGCAGAGCTGTACACTCACATTCCAGCTGAAGGCAAAGACTGAGTGTGGCCAGCTGGAGTTGAGGGGCAGGTAGGGGTGGGAGAGCAGAATGTTTCTTAGAAAACAGCTTTGGTTCTCTGCAATTACTTCACTTATTTTATTTTAGGATACATCCATAATAAGGGCAGGTTAATAAAGTCCAAGAGTTCTCAAGTCAAAGACTCAAGTGTGAGTTCAGGTTTGGGGGCAGCCACTTAACTTCTCGTAACCTCTGTTTCTTGATCTATGAAATGGTACTTTTTAGGGTCAAGACAAAGAGAAAACATGCTTGACGTACATGTGAAAACTGTCTAGACGGTAAAAAGTGCCACACAACACTCCCTGGAGAGAAAAGGAACAGGGCAGGCAATGCTCTCTCTCCCAAAAGAAAATTACAGGAAAGGCATGCCAACGACATGACAATTAAGAGTCTGGTAAATCTATTCCCACTTATCAATAGAATGCAGCAGTTTGATGATTTCTAAGAAATCTTTCAGGACATTTGAGTAAACAGACAAACTGAAATATAATAACTTCTGTTACTGCAATGATCCAAAGTTTTCAAAGAGATAGAATGAAATCAGTCATTGTTACTGTAAAGTTCCCAGGAGTGCTTAGGGTCTTTAAACAACCCTTCTAGAACCAAATAACCTGGTTTTAAAATATTGTTCATAACCAGCTTAGGTCTTGCCAATAGGCAGTAAGTTGAAGATCAAGTTCAGTTTTCCAATCCTCTGCTGACCCTTGCACAACATGCAACAGGACAGAGCTGATCTGCTTTGGCTTTGTGACACCTAGTATGTTACCTGACAACGTGCTGATAAAATTAGTGAGTTTTGACACTCAGAGACGGGGAGGCAAGGAGGTGCCTTAAGACTCTGGAATTCTAACATGTTGAAATAAGCTTATGTTTGGCTTTCTTTGAGAAAGAAAGAAAGGAAACAAAACCAAGACACTTAGATTCACAGCTGACCAGAAAACTGGAGGACACCGGCAGCAACTTTACTAGATTTTTAAGTGTCTAGTTAAGAAGGAATGCCATTCAGATGTATGGAAAGCAACAGTCCTTAATCTCTTCTCCTTGAGGCCATTTAGTCTCGTAAAAATTAATGAGGGGGCTTCCCTGGTGGCGCAGTGGTTGAGAGTCCGCCTGCCGATGCAAGGGATACGGGTTCGTGCCCCGGTCCGGGAAGATCCCACATGCCCGGAGCAGCTAGGCCCGTGAGCCATGGCCGCTGAGCCTGCACGTCCGGAGCCTGTGCTCCGCAATGGGAGAGGCCACAACAGTGACAGGCCCGCGTACCGAAAAGAAAAAAAAAAAAAAAAAAAATTAATGAGGGGCTACTGCTCTCTGAGTCATACTGGAGAACTGTCCAGGCTGGGAGTGGAGAAAGCTCTAGATGACAGTCAGCTGGCTCCAGGCTCCAGGGCAGTTAGCCCCTCCTCTGCCAGTCAAATACTGGGTCGAACACGATGATTTTTAAGGTCCTTTGCATTTTGGAAAATATTCACAATTCCACCCCCAAAGTTATGAAAGCTGAGTAATTCAAACATGTCCCAGCACTGACCTGGCACCCCCTACTTAAATAGCATGAGATGCCACGATTCCGTTTATATAAGAAAAATGGCTTCAAGACTATCATTTTGTTTTGTTTCCTCTGCTAATGAAGAAATCCACTCTGTGCCACTTCTCAGCATGCTGATGAAGGACCACATCCCCCCTTCATGTGCACAGACTTAAACCTGATCAGGGCAGCTGACCAGTCTTCCAAGAACAAAACTACAGTGTCATTCGTGCATCATAAGGTTGGAAGGGAGGAAAATGCTATCAGGTGACAGAGGATCACTTTCCATTCAGCCCCTATAGGCATTTCCTCTAACTTTACAGGGGATGTGGAGGAAATTCTGATTTAGAACAGACACTTTAACTGTAAAGTTTCAAACAACAACCTTCAGCATTAGAAACATCTGTGGTTACCCTGGACCCATTCTCTGGGATCAGCTTGAATGACAACCATTAATAACAGGTATGGTTATACAAAAACAGCCTTTTGCTTGCTCAATGCCTTGATTACGTGTGACAAACAGTTAATGAAAGATTGGTATGACTGTTCCCATTTACAGAACAGGGTAGTGTTTAAATAACTAGCTGAGGCTGGCAGGCAGAGGCTGGCAGCTTCATGAGGGCAAGACTGTCACCTCTCTTGTTCCAGGACAGACAGCCTCAGCCCAGGTCAGCCACATACTAGGGGGTCCATAAATGCTGGCTGAGTTAAAGGCCAAAATTCAAAATCAAGCTCCTACCACGATGCCATCTATTTAAGGCTGATTCTCCCCAAAATGCAAATGAAGGAAAAGAAATACAGTCAATTTTAAGGAAATGAAAGTAAAAAGCACTCCTAGTCTCAGCATCATGTTAACAGGGACCCAATTCTAGAACTTGTGTGTAGGGGGTAATTTTAATGGATTAGGAGCAGCCAAACGACCCTTGACTCACTGGCATAAGAAGAGCAAAAAGCACGGCTGAGATTCAGTTTGGTTTCTAAGATAACACCGCCCACTTTTAAACCTCCCCCTACATGTTGTTCAAGCAGAGGAAGTGAAACAAAAAAGAAACAAGTTTCAAGCATTGTTAAGCCTTCAAGAAAGGACAACAAAGTGTAGGAAATCTGAAACAAAATCTGAGAATCTGCCCTTAAACTGGGCAACTTGGCTTGTTTTCTCACAGTGCAGCTAGATGAGAAAGTGAGGTGGTCTCTGGCCTTCCTGGGCGGTACCTGTGGCTGTCATGACCTGACTGTTGTTTGCAGTAAACAGCATGAAGGGCTCTGGGGAGGTAAGTAGCTGCGATCTGTATGATGCTATGAGTGAGAAGTCAATAGCCCTCCCAGCCCTGTCAGTCCCACTCACGCTGTTGAGACGAGAAAGCAGCATTTACATGATGATGTTTGGTTGTCAACAGGCTGCAGGAGGGTCAAGGTAGATCCCAGCACTCATTTTATTTTATTTCACTTTTTAAATTTATTTTAACCAAGTCTAGTTGATTTACAATGTTGCATTCATTTCTGCAGTACGGCAAAGTGATTCAGTTATAGATATATAAATTTTTTAAAATATTGTTTTCCATGATGGTTTACCACAGGATACTGAATATAGTTCCCTGTGCTATACAGTGGGACCTTGTTGTTCATCCATATTATATATAATAGTTTGTATCTACTCATCCTCAACTCCCACCCCTGCCTCCCTCTTGGCAACCAAAGTCTAGTCTATGTCTGTGAGTCTGTTTCTGATTTGTAGATAAGTTCATCTGTGCCATATTTTAGATTCTACATATAAATGATATCATATGGTATTTGTCTTTCTCTTTCTGACTTACTTCACTTAGTATAATAATCTCTAGTTGCATCCTTGTTGCTGCAAATGGCATTATTTCATTCTGTTTATGGCTGAGTAGTATTCCACTGTATATATGTACCACATCTTCTTTATTCATCCAGCAGTCATTTTAATACGGAAAAATAAGAACCACAAAGCCCTGGAAGTGCGTCTTCTCACTTGGTACTGGAATCCAATGGGCTGCTCCCAGCTTCGGGCGATGGCCACCTTTACATACTGAAATACCATTCAGTACGAGGGCTAAGGGTGGAGTACACAACTTCAACTATGAAATGTTGTGAATTACCTTTGATTAGGAAGTCAAACTACAATACTTTCTAGTTCTTCAGAAGACTTTTTAAGCAAGCTCTCGCATGCAGCTAACTTTGGCATCTTTGATTTGCAGTCAAATAATCTCATTCATTAAACCTACCCAGTGCTGGAGTGAAGGCCAAGATGTGTAAAAAGCTACCTAGCCCCAGAGGTGACCGAGAGAAAGTACCTTCTGACTCCATTTCACAGTCTCTTACCCATCTTAGTCCTATCTTTTTACCAACACCAGTGGAGTTGCAGTCTGGCTCCATTTCTTGTGGAGTCCAATATAAAAACGTGTGTCTATAAATGTAAAAAGAGAGAAGTAAAGATGAGAGACGGTGGACGTGGGGAGGTGACAAGCGGCCTCTAGTTTTAGGGCATTTGAACTTGCTGTTGCCTCCAACCAGAACGTTCTTGCCCCAGACATCTGCCTTTTTCCGACAGGGGTATGACAACCGTCACTCTCTACTCACTTGTACACACGGACTTCATGCTCCAGAATCGTGAACACTGCCTGGCACGTGGTAGCTGGTCCTCCATAAACACTTACTGTTTCCAGTTTTCTGTTTCCCTTAGTCTTCTAAAGTCAAGTTTCATATCCCTTCCTTAGGTTCCAAGAGAAACCTTCTACCCTCCTGATAAATTCCTCTCATTTGTAAAAAATTAATACATATTTGCTGGAACGGAATAAAAATATGCTCACAGAGGAAACAGGGGAAAAAGATGTATTGGACCCAGGCATGGAGGGTATAAATAGTCATGGCAGAGTTTAAAGAAAATGAAAACCTCGAGGATTGGTTAATCAACATTAGCTGTATAAAGAAGTCAGTTCAGAAGTCAAAGCGATAAACAACAAGGTCCTACTGTACAGAATGGGGAACTATATTCAACATCCTGTGATAAACCATAATGGAAAAGAATATGAAAAAAATGTATATATATGTATAACTGAATCACTTTGCTGTAGAGAAATAACACAACATTGTAAATCAACTATACTTGAATAACTTTTTTTTAAAATTATTTTTGGCTGCATTGGGTCTTCGTTGCTGTCCGTGGGCTTTCTCTAGTTGTGGAGAGCGGTGGCTACTCTTCATTGTGGTGTGTGGGCTTCTCATTGCGCTGGCTTCTCTTGTTGCGGAGCACAGGCTCTAGGTATGCGGGCTTCAGTAGCTGTGGCACGTAGGCTCAATAGTTGTGGCTTACGGGCTCTAGAGCACAGGCTCAGTAGTTGTGGCACGTGGGTTTAGTTGCTCCGCAGCACGTGGGATCTTCCCAGACCAGGGCTCGAACCTATGTCCCCTACATTGGCAGGCAGATTCTTGACCACTGTGCCACAGTGAAGTCCCTTCAATAACATTTTTATTTTTTTTTTTTTTTTTTTTTTTTGTGGTATGCGGGCCTCCCTCTGCTGCGGCCTTTCCCGTTGCGGAGGACAGGCTCCGGACGCGCAGGCCCAGCGGCCATGGCCCACGGGCCCAGCCGCTCCGCGGCATGTGGGATCCTCCCAGACCGGGGCGCGAACCCAGTTCCCCTGCATCGGCAGGCGGACGCGCAACCGCTGCGCCACCAGGGAAGCCCCCAATAACATTTTTTAAAAAGAAGTCAAAGAGAGTTTCTTTCCCAGGAAGAGCTGGCTCACAAAGGTGGAGGACCAGGGGCAGCCGTGAGAAGGTGCTTCTTTCCAACGCACTGTTCTGAAGTTCAAGGACATTATACGGGGCTGCACTGTGTAACCTGGTGCCAGGAGCACACACAGCTGCTGACATTTTGATTTAAATTAACTAAAGTTAAATAAAATCACACCTCCAGTTTCAAGCAGCACTAGCCATTTTCAGAGGCTTAGTAGTTGCATGTGGCCAGGCTAGATTTAGAACATTTTCATCATAGCAGCAAGGTCAACCGGACAACACTGATCTAAAGAAATCCAAAAAAACCTGGGTTCCTCAGCTTCCAAGGAGCTCTGAAATCAAAGGCTCCAAGGGATATGGAAGGAGAAGCAGGGCAGAACCAGAAAAGAAGTCCCCCAGGAGAGATGTGCATACTGGCTAAGATGTCCTTGGAAATTAAAGCTCCATCCTGACTATCCTGACTTCATAAGGAATGTGTTTTATATTAAACGATTGGCCATCTGCAGTATTACAACTGAGGGAGGGACAGAAGACAGTCAGGGATAGGGACTAGAGTTCCAGAGTAAACCCATAAGCTGTGAGTGGCAGTGCAGAAGGTTCCAGAAGTGAGAAAAAAATGGACCAAACTAGGTTTGCAACAAGCTGGCACCTGGGAGGGCTCAAGTCAGCTGGCGCCACCTCTCAAGATGCCAATCTCTCTATACCCAAGACAATACACTGCTCGCAAAATAAGGCCCATCTGACTCCTAAGGTACCAAACAGTTCTTATTAAACCCCATTTCAATGGCTGGAACCAAATGCAGAGCGAGGCACACAGATCATGTTTCCATTCAAAGCCCACATGAGCCTATAGCAAAAGGAAATGAACATTTCAGGAAAAATACTGGCCTTTTTTTTTTTTTTCCAAGGTTTTTGGGAGGGTGTAAGTCACAGCACGCCAAAGAAGGGTGAGTTCCCAGAAGAACACAGCAGAGAGGTGACCAAGGGGGGAGAATTTATTCACAGGGGAAATATCCCAGTGCTCTCCGGGAAGCCACTTCCACTGGACGCTTTTGAAGGAAGCTGAACCCAATGAAAAGCATTCCTTCAGAGCAAGTTTTCTCCCTGAGATTTCTACCTGCCTCTTTAACTTCTCTACCTGGTTTTCCAGCAGGAATGGTTTATGATCCCTACCTCTCCATGGGCAGAGACCTTAAGCATATTTTTCTCCTGCAAGACAACACTATTTGTCCAGCCCTTTAAAGATTAAAACTAAAAACACAGATAATAAAAGAGGGTATTATAATTAGAGTGCATTGCTATTGAGTATTTCCATAAACATTAGGATATCAGGGATCCAGGACAGAGACAGTCTCTAATTCCAAAGGACAGGAATGGAAAGGTGCAAATAATTCAATCTGTTCCCCTAAGAAAGGACCTGATTATCCTCACTGGAAGACTTGAGGAGGATGGGAATTTCAAGGATATGACTGTCCTGTCCATTATGGTAGCCAATAGCCCCATGTAGCTATTTACATTTAAGTTGATTGAAATAAAATAACATAATTCAGTTCCTTAGTTGCACCTGCCACATTTCAAGCCATATGTGGCTAATGGTTACCACAGTGGACAGTGCAGATATAAGATATGGTCACCACTGCAGAACGTTCTACTAAACAGTGCTGCTCACCAAGACAGCTAAATAATTTGTCCCAGTAACATCATGGAGATTATGAAGTAAAAAGCTCCCTGAATACCACGTTTCTGGGCTATTGGCATCCTTCTCTAGTGAATTCCTTGCAGAGGTTTATGTATATTGTACAATCAAACCAACCTCCCTGGGCTCAGGCCCATTCAAATGGCATCAGATATAATAAAAGGATTCCCTTGAGGCTCTCCTCAATTGAAACTCTAAATTCTTTAGATTTTTAAAAGTATGAAGTGTATGTTTGAGTTACCCGTGGTGCGGACATGCCAGGAAAATATTTATGAGTGAGACTTGGTAAAAGAAAGTGCTCCCTTGGAATTAATGAATCTGTGCCCTTGTTTGTTTCTTCACACCATATTTCAGAGGAGTCAGCAGGCTGTGCATGGAGTGAGGTCTAGATGGAACCTAAGGATAGCTGGGGATACCAAAGGTTCTGGGACTCTTAAGAGCTTCCCTATATATCTTTTGAGGTGCAATGAAGGAACTATTGTTTTAAAAAATCATGAAGTGTTTGGGGAAGGGAAGGATTGGGAGTTTGGAGTTAGCAGAGGCAAACCATTACATATAGAATGGATAGACAGCAACATCCTACTGTAGAGCACAGGGAACTATATTCAACATCCTGTGATAAACCATAATGGAAAAGAATATAAAAAATAATATGTATATGATAACTGCAACGCTTTGCTGTGTAGCAGAAATTACACAACATTGTAAATCAACTATACTTCAATAAAATTTTTAAAAATATATTTTTTAAAAAAATCATGAGGGGCTTTCCTGGTGGCGCAGTGGTTGAGAGTCCGCCTGCCGATGCAGGGGACACGGGTTCGTGCCCCAGTCCGGGAAGATCCCACATGCCGCGGAGCGGCTGGGCCTGTGAGCCATGGCCGCTGAGCCTGTGCATCCGGAGCCTGTGCTCCACAACGGGAGAGGCCACAGCAGTGAGAGGCCTGCGTAAGGCAAAAAAAAAAAAAAAAAAAAAAATCATGAAATGCTACTGCTGGTGGAACCCTAGCCCCACCATGGGTTCAGAAATAAGGGTCCAGGAGCTGACTTGATGCGTAGGGAGGTTGTGACGGGCTCCCCTGTCTTCTGCTCATTGCAGAAGCATGATGGGAAAAGAAGAAAGGGGTCCACTGCCTGAACATCACACACTCCTGGCCTTGCAATGGTTTCAGGATGACATGCCCCTACTTATGATTTGCTAGTGACTGGAGAATTAAGCCTAAACAACATGGCCTGGCCTTGAAGGCCCCCATAATCTGATTATCTTTCTGCTAAAAAACCCATTATCAGAAACCCTTTGATATGTTAACGCCTTCTGCCTTCCTCACCCCTGGCATTTCTACCTTCTCCCAAGATCTACTTGTGCAAGGCCAAGGGATCACCCCAAGGTGGCTGCCCAGGCCCCGGAAAGAGTTCAGTGCCTCTGCCAGCAGCTGTGAGCTTGAGTGTGACCAGGAGAATGGCTTTTCTCCAAGGAGGCCTAGTGTCCACAGCAGGCTGATGCCCACTTTGGCTGCGGTCGGGGAGCTGGAGGACGGCCTCTGTGTGTTCGGTGGGCACACATCACAGGCAGGAGTCTTCCCAGCTTCCCCTGTTTCCTTGAAGCAAACGCAGAAGTGTGACCCTGGCTAACAAATGGACAGTGGTGCCATTGAGTGGTACTCAGCCCTTCAGACACAGGTCAACCATTTCCCCCTTTGGAAGGTCATCAATCTCCAACCCAACCCAGAGAGTTCTGCCTCCTTTGGCCTTGACTTTTAACCACCTTTATGGTGAGGTAGGCCTGTATTTACCCCACTCTGCAGGTGAGTTTCCAGAAGTAAAGGGATTTTGATTCTCCTACAGCTCTATGACGAAACCTTGCTCTTGTTATACAGGATTTAAAGTCAGAAGATGTGAGCTTTTGAACCTAAAAAATGGTACTTCTTTGCTAGGAGACATCAAGTAAGTCCCTTGGTCAGATTCTCCATTTGTAACCTAGCTGAGTGGGTTCCACGTGAGAATCATCTGGGGATCTTTTGAAACAATACTGATGCCAGCGCCCGACCCCAGGACAAATGAATCAGGACTTTTAGGGGTTTGGCTCAGGCATCTAAAAAGCTCCTTAGATGATTCTAATGTCCAGCCAGAATTTAAAACATAAATACCGTTCAGGGAGGATTTATTCTATATGGAGTGAAGAACTCACTGGGGACAAACTTAGGGTGTAGAGACGGAGGCATGGCAGTACCGGACAGAGGTGCCAGGCCTACCAGCCATGTTTCCCCTGCTGTTAGGAAAATCACAGACTGTATTAATACTGTACCTTATTATAAATGTATGCAGGTAGGGTCAAGTCCAACCCAAGCAATCTTATGTGACTCATAAAACATCTTTTTGGGGATGAGGCAGGGATCATAAACACAATGGCCCCAAGGCATTCGTATGCTATTGTACAAATTCCTTCCAGGAAGATCATTTTTAGATTAATTTTTAAGCACAGATTTTACAATTTACTATCATTTAAAGGGTGGAAATCCTCTGCCAGTCACAAGGGGACAATAAGCTTAAAGGAAGGTCTGTTTGAAAGATCTGAGGAGAAGGCTTCCTGAGAAAGCTGAATTTCTCAAGTGTTCTGACCCCATGAGGCAAAATGAATAGCGAGTTCAAGGAGACGAGAACGTGAGAAAGCTTATTTCCCTTTAGAGAAACTAGCAAAGAAGTTAATAAGATACACAGTTCCTTAGATCAGAGGTAACAGTTGTAGATAAGCTTTTCCTTCAGAAAATCACAAAGCTAAGTAGATAAAACGACAAAAAAGATGTTTTAAGTCAATATGTTCCTGCAATGTAATTTCTCTTCCTAGTCTTTGTGACGTTTTTCTTTTTCATTCTATTTAAACAAACATATATTGAGCACCATCTATATGACAGGTCTAAAAAAGGATCATTTCTGAAATGTTCAAAACGTGAGTATTTTCCTTAGTACAATTACATTTGCATTCACAGGAATCAGTATGTAAAAACAATAATTTTTAAAAGGATTATATAAAAGGTATTATTCCAGAGGATTTACTACAAAATCCCTTTAAAAAAGAAAGTGCATAAAAGGTAACACTGAAATGTATTACAGTTTGAAGAAGATCTCTCCAATTATAATACAAATTCATGAACCCAGTCATTATGTAAAGAAGCTCATCTGTTCTAGGAAACATTCACTGAGGAGGAAAGATCAGAATGATCTGCGGTCCTGAGTCCAGGAAGTCATCCTGATGGATCTGGTGGGGGAGAAAAAGAGGTCCATGTGACAGACAGACGGGGCTGCTTTAATGCGTTTCCTTAACCGAAATTAATTAAAACAACAAAACAACCCAACTTCTTTTTTTACGTTGTGGGGAAAATAACATTTATATAGAGCACGGTGCAGGAAGCAGGAATCTAAATTAGCTTTGTGTGCTGGCAGCCTGAATAATGCTTCTGCCAAGAGGTCATTTTTTTACCAAATCCTTTCAAAATGTCACAGTCACAGGCACAGTCTTCGCTACTCCTCAAGGTATAACTTCTTTAATATCAAAGCCATTTGACTAAACATTACATGTCTAATGTCACTCGTGTTCTGCCAATCTAAGAAGATCTGTGAAGGAACCCCAGACAGTCCTTGACCTCTGGGCCTTCCTACATAAAGACCCCCATATCCCTGACGATGTCATGTACCTCGAAACTCTGGGGAAGAGCAAACCTACAGGACTGGGGCAATGGCCACAGGTTTTTATAAACGGCAACATCTGCCTCCTGACAATGGTGACATAACCCTCCGAAAGCAGACCGCATGGTGTTTAAAAGAGAAACTGTCCCCACAAGAAAAGGAGAAAAAGAAAATGACTCACGATGTAGTGTGAACTCCAGTAAGACTGGTGGACAAAACCCTCAAAGAAATGTCTGGCAGAAGGTAACGCTCCAGTCCTAAATGCGGCTTCTCAGGTTCAAGGCAAAACAAGAAGGCTTCTGATGCCAACCCTTCCATCCCCTCTTTTGCAATTCAGTTACGGAAACATAAAAACACAATGGGACCAGAGTTTTGATCTTATGTTTACTTAGAAATTAAGCGGCGAGGGAATACAATGACTAAAAACAGTAAAATGATGAAAAGACAAATGATACTTTATGATGCCTCGGGTGGTTTCACCTTTCTGGGCCTCCGTTTCCACGTATGTCAAGTGGGATAACTAGACTCATCTCAGAGGGTTGTTTCCAAGGTTACAGGTGACAGGCAAGGGAAAGTGTTTTACAGATAACAAAGCACTCTATGAACATATGGGATTATTAAAAAACTATTATAATCAGACATGGTCAGTATGTCTTCTTCACAGTCATCTGACTAGATTTTTTCCACTGGTGTTCAGTCTCAATGATAGTAAAGTTATTCAAATCACTTCTCTTTTCTGTTTCCCTGGCACTAGTTTTCCATCTGCCTGGACGAGTAGGTAAATGACTAGTTTTACAACATTTGTTGTGCTTTTAATTTTCATTTAACAGCTATTTTAACAATGAAAGACACAGTATACGTTCCCAAGAGATATGCACCAGAGGGCGGTTGGCAGAAATGTTCGCTGAAATAGGGTCCTTCCACTGCGGCCCTGGTCGCTGCTGATAAAAGGCACACAAGCCCATAGTGTCCTGAGGTTTATGCGGCTGCTTTCAACCAGCACAATCCTCAACTAACCACCCTCATCTCTTGGTTTTCTTATAACTTCAAGACTCTTCAACTGAGAAAGCATGACGGCCATGTCTGCTTCCATGGGCTTCTTGTGTAACCTGGGAAGATGATTTTTAAAAAGTGCCAAGACTTTTCGGGGGCTTGCTCCAAAAACTCTCCTGAACATAAATTATTTTAGAGTACGGGTCATCATCAAAACAGACCATTGTATCAGAGGTCAGGTATTGTCTGGGACTTCAGTTTCCAAAACTTAAAGCTAAATGTATAAATAAAGACACACAGAGAAGAGCAAAACTGCTTTGACTGGCAGAACACAAGTAACATAGACACCTAACATTCAGTCCATTGCTTTTACACAAAAGAAAAGCAAAGCCAATAGGCTTAGAGCAGAGGGTGTTCAAGTTCGTTGGAGCTCCAACAGTTATTCAAGAAGTAACCACTGAACTGTTAAGAAACCAGATTCCCTCCTGGGCTCTGAAGACACGAGAAGCATCTCATTCACAAACTGGTTAGGAAACACTCTGAGTTTGACAAACTGCTTTGCAAAGCGCTGAATAAACATAAGTGATTCTATAATTGCCACAAACATCCCCACCAACACCACCATCAAAATCTTGGAAGATTCATGTTTTCAACAGTTTTGAGAGCTCACCAACAGTACATCAAATTAAAAGTATTCTCTGCCGACACAGATGTAGAGAACAAACGTATAGACACGAAGGGGGCAAAGTGGTGGGGTGGGAGGTGGTGGTGGGATGAATTGGGAGACTGGGATTGACATGTATACACTGATGTGTGTAAAATAGATAACTAATAAGAACCTGCTGTATAAAAAAAAATAAAATAAAATTCCAAAAAAAAAGTATTCTCTGCCTAATCAGTGCCACAGAAATATTAAGACACAAATTTCTTATTTCGCCTCCTTTTCCCCCATGGATAAAGCAGAGAGGGTATTGCTAATGCATGTCTACATAATTTTATGAAGTCTGCCCCAGAATTTCCACAGAGGAGGGTTCAGGGATGATGACTCAGCTGGAAAGGAGGGGAGATGTGTCTGGAAGCCGTGCTGACCCAGGAAGCACACTAGTGATGGAGCCTAGACAGCAGGGGGCTGTGGAGACCACAGTGATGGAGGTGCTGAGACCTTCCAGGCCTTCCTTGGAGACCCATCCATATTAAGCGCCCATCTAAGGCAGCCTTCCTACCTAAGTCTCCTGAGCATGTGCTGGTTTTTCTGTGGTTTTTTTGGTTGTTTGTTTGTTTGTTTTTGCAGTACGTGGGCCTCTCACTGTTGTGGCCTCTCCCGTTGCGGAGCACAGGCTCCGGACGCGCAGGCTCAGCGGCCATGGCTCACGGGCCCAGCCGCTCCGCGGCATGTGGGATCTTCCCAGACCGGAGCACGAACCCACGTCCCCTGCATCGGCAGGCGGACTCTCAACCACGGCGCCACCAGGGAAGCCCGCATGTGCTGTTTTACCAGGGCTTTCCCAAAACTGCAACCAGGAGCCCCCTTGTATGTGGGATGTTTTGCATCAGGCAGGTGGAAGGATGTCTTCAGCCACTCTGCACTGCCCCAATACCCCTCTATTCAACGGCCCCTTCTCCAGCCATCCCAACACAGGAAATAACGTACGAGTCAGAAAATGAAAAGCAGGACTGGCAAAAAAAACAATACAAAAAAACAAAACAAAACAAAACAAAAACCGTCCTAAATCAGGTGGTATGATTTGCTTTCTGACTTTTCCTGGCCTCTGCGGTCATAACACATTGACCCTCTAAAAGATGCACACAGAAGATAAATGAATCAAAGGCCGGCTGTGATGGATGGAGAAACAACAGCCCTCCACACCCACAGACTGCAGCTCCCCTGAATTCACAGAAAATAAAGGCTGAACACACAGAAAACCTCCACTGTAAAGAGCAACTTACACAAATCAGAATGTTCGAGATTTCCCACAAGCCCATGGTTCTCTCACACACCACCACACATGGCTATAAATAACAAAGCCCTTGACGACACACTTGGGGGAAAGGCAGGCAGTCTAGCAAAAAAAAAAAATCTTGTCACCCCCACGTTGGATTTATAAGCACTGTCCCTGGCCTTTAAAAGCAACAAATTCCAAACAGCAACAATCTTTTAGTGACAATGCATGCTGAGCGCCAGGGAAGAATCAGACAGACTGTTCTCCCTCAAAGAGCTTTCCTTCTAGGAAGGGAGTTAAAACACACACACGTCCAGCCACAGGGAGCTTCCTACCACGGCCGCCCGAGAGGAAGCCAGGCCTGATGGAGAGGCTGTGAAGGGGAGAAACAGGACAAATCCAACTGCAGATCTGACAGAAGAAGTGGGGTTCAGCCAAGCATTGGTTCAAAGGAACAAAGGTGCTGTAGGGCATGAAGAGAGAATGGGAAAATTGTGGGGAGCAGGAGAGTCACAGGTTAGAAAAGCTGAGTAAAACCAGGGCCTGAGGATGCACGAGGACAGAAAGGGGGCTGGGGGAGAGGCTGGCACCATCCAGGCCTCCGGTGATCTAACTTATGCTGGGGCCCTTCTCTGTGTCCTAGGAGCCAGGGATGCAGCCCTGACCTCAAAAAGGAAGCAAGGGCCAGGCAATCACCTAGGATCCATGGACAGGATCCACAGAAGGCTTCCAGCAGGTCACCTATTCAACATGACATCTGAGGGGCAGAGTTAACTGATGGCAACGTATTGTGTATTGAAGAGATGAAGGGTGTCCACAGGCAGAAACCAACGAGGAGATCCTTACAGATGACAGAAAACAAGAGTTCAGACTTGCATTGTGGTAGCATAATTTAAGAGCAAAAATGCATTTCCTGTAACTATGTTCCTGTTGTAAATAATGTCTGATTAAGAGACTCTAGGTATTAAAATTTGAAAGTTATTCTGATAAATAAGTTGAGATCTGATGGAACAGGAAGCAACATGAGACCAGGTTGCAATGGCAAGTGTTTTCTTTGTTTCTGCCAAGTAAGATGTCAAAAGAAAAAAAGAAAGTCCGAAAATAAAATTATTTGGAAAAGCCAGAAAGTAGTTGTGAGAACCGGTTGTTGCAACTGACAGGGACCCATAATTCTTGAAGACAAAAGTAACTGAGGTGCAAACATGGCCTTATGTTCAGTAAAATACAGGAGCTCATCAGTGAGAAAGCCAGCCGTGGGGCTCTCAGAACAGTCTAAAATTAACGTTGAAAGATTCAAGAAAAATTGAGTCCTCACAGAGCACTGACCAAATAACTTTCTCAAGACAAAAGGAGGGTTTTTATTTTTAATGTTGAAAAGTAGAACCACTTCCTGAAAAACCTGACATTAATTCAGTAATTTATTGGAGACATACTTTGTATACAAGGGAGTGCGACATATTTTAAGCAATGCCCAGGTGTAATAGCTCCAAACTGATTAAAGGCCTACAGATGTCAAGGTGGTCTGTGATTAAACACCTAAGGAGTAAACATGATAAATGGTGTGAGTTCAGCAGAGAAAAGGATTCCTGGGAGCTACACTTGGTGGTCAAGGGACAGTCAGTGGAGGAAGCAGCCAAGAAGGATGCTTTGGGAAAAGAGGTGGGTTAAAACCCACTCATTAACTGACTTGCCCTCAGCAAATCTCTCTCCTGCTAGCCTTAGAGCATTACTCACCCCCAGTTAAAATGGGCCCTGTAGCTGAGGAGGAGTCGAAGCACCTTCATAACATGGGCAGCAACCCTTCCTTGAATCCTTCTCTTCCTCAGGGACAGAAACAAGTCTGATCTGACACACTGGAATCTCTGCACTTGACACCCCTGTGGAAAGGTTTTCACGCTGTTACAACAGTGCTTCTCAAACTTCAATGCACACATGAATCACTTGGGGGTCTTGTTAAAATGCAGATTCAATGCAATAGGTCTGGGGAGGGGCCCAACATTCTGCATTTCCCATAACCCTCAGTGATGCTGATCCTGCAGGCGGCTGGACCACCCTTTGAGTAGTAAAGTACTGGAACATCTTTAGTTTTTGTTATCAGGGGATGGTAGAAAGGCATCATTTTTGAGCTCAAGATTCGGGCCTCAAGGCATACTATAAGTCATGAAAAATGATGTGAAAAGGAGAATGAGGCTCCTGGAGAGTGAGAAAGTAGAGCCAGCAGGGCTGCAAGGGGAGGGGATGGAAAATAGAAGAGGACACAGAGGAAAAGGCTGGCTGGCCCGCTGCTCATTAGAATAAATAAGAGATGACAAGAAAGAAATTATAAGAATAAAAGTAAGAGTGCTCAGGGTGTGTTGAGAGTGTTAGAAAGTATTTTACGAACAATGAACTTCAAGGGATTCCAGAATACTGAATACAAAATGTTACTATTGGGTGTTTTTGTCCCTTTTCACATACGGTCTTTTTTTTTTTTTTTTCTTTTTGCCTAATACTATGGGTTTTAGAGAATAAAACATAAACGTGAGCTATAACAACAAGACCATCCTCAAAGCAATAGTTAGAAGATTCCTCCACTGCTGACTATACAGAAATGCGATTATAGGACTCACAGCTACTCCCCTGCCTAAAACAGCAGTCTGAAAACTGCCAATCTGGAGCAAATTCTGTCTTTTCTGAGAATATTTTAAGAAAAGAGGTGGAGAAATTTTTGAAAGGCAAGACAAGACTATATTCAGACAAGTTTCCTTTCTTTTCCCAAAAAAACATAGACGCTCCTTTAGGGCTTTCTTTCTTTTCCCAGACATAGCAAAGCATTTCATAATTCTCTAACTTAGGAAAAACCTTCACAGACATTCTCACCAGCTCAAAGAAAGGAGAGGATGCAAACACTGTAATTAACCAGAGGGAAACCGTATTCCCACCCAAACCAAGACAGCCTTTCTTCAGCAAGGAGAAAGCGGGAGCTGCAGTAAACATGCTCTTTAGTGAGGATGTCTGCTCAGGCACCTGCACTAGGAACATTTCAAAATAAACGTGGCTTCTGTTTCTTTTTTAAACAGCAGTTGTCTCCAACAAACTCCAACTGGATGTTTGTGGTATTCGTTACTTCCAACCTGTGATGCGTTCGATAGTTTTCTATTTTGATTAGCTAAGGATTATGTTTTCTAAGTGGACAACAATGATTTCCTTTACTAACATCCAGAATGAAACACTTTGGAACATAAAAAGCTAAAAATCTCATCTAGTTCAGTGCTTGTCACTATACACAGAAGAAAAATGAGACCCAGGGAGACCAAAGGAGGTAACCAGGTCCCCCAGACACCTTGATTGCTAGTATGACAGGGTTTAATCTTCACCAGCTGTCTCCGAGGCAGATTCTTAATCTCAAACTAAGGGTCACAGCTGGATTAGATCATTCACGATCAAGGTTTTGTGATAATTACGTATTTGCAACTTCTTTTCTGTTTGGTATGGGGCCTCTAAACTAGGAAAATGATGAAGAGGTTAGGAAAAAAAACGTTTTGGTTTGGTGATGTAACAATGCAGACTCCAGAGTATTTGGATGGGGTTGGGGATGAGGAGCACTTTGAATTTATTTTCTAAGCCAACCAGCAAATCCTGCCGTTAGGCATGTAGTCAGGTCTTGTGGAAGTCGAAGCTTATAAATTTCAGGGGCACTCGTTAAGAAAAAGAATGTAAAAATTAAGAATAGAAATTTAGGTATGAAAGAGAATATTTAGAATTTAGAGTGGCATCTTACACATTACAAATTTTGAGAAGCTGCAGTTACCACAAATATAAAAGTTAAAAGAAAACAAATATTTTTATTAATTAACTGCCTGATACACCTCTGAAATATTATTGCTACATTTTTTGGTTACATTCTCTTTGATCACCTCTTCCAATGATATTTCACGGTATTCTCTTTAGAGAAAATTTAAAATAATTCAACCTTTCCTCTAGAACTGTTGATCAGAATTTGTAAATTTATTCTTGAGATAACTTGGAAGTTTTTTCCAGCTTCATAACTCATAAGTAATGTCATATAAATGTTTTGGGTTGCCTCCAAATTTGGGAAAACCTCTATGAAGTTGCTTTTACAGGTGAGCTGTAATATTCAGGGCATCGCAAGATGACTTAAATATTCTCTACCTTGATAACACTCGTTAACCACATTGCCAGGGCCCCTCCCAGAGCCAGGAGGGGGGCCTGCACCAGGGAGAAGCCTTGAGGTTCCATCCACATCATGGTAAATCCACCTTGGCACACCATATATAACCCCCACCTACTTATGCATCCTTGAATTCCCCCAATTCTTCCAAATAAAGTGCCTGTTCTATTCAGAATACCTACTAAATTCCTTGATGGCATAACTATGCCATGATTCAGCCAGGACTGTATCACCTGATGTGTATATTTCATTTTCCCATCAAAGTCACAAGACAGGCCTAACATGTGACTACCTGGTGTGTGGATCAAACGTTATTTTATTTACCTAAAGAAATTACATGGGATAACATATGAAAAACACCAAAGCCTTAGAAAAATGTTGGATCTCACCATTATTTCTCTTAACCCCTAGAGTCTCCCAGCACCCACGCTATAATGGAGAAGTGGTTTGTATCAATCGAGGCGGCCTGGTCCAGTAGAGCCTAGCACTTAGGGTCTAGGTCCCCAAACCAGACCATCTCAGGTTCAACCCCAGCCTAAATCATTTGCTAATTGAGTGGCCTTAATTTCCCTGATCTCTAGAGGACTTACAATGAGCATTATAAAGTCGACCTTGTAGAGTTGTTTGGAGGTTAAATAATACACATGAAGTGCTCAACATGGTCCAGGCAGCAGCAGTTAGTGCAGCTACAATCATTACTATGCATTATCAGGAAACCTGCCCACAAAATCTCTCGAGTGAAGCTTCCTTGAGATATTAACACCATTCAGAGCGGCATGAGCCACTGTCATCTCCTTCCATAGGAAAGTTCTGCAGAGTTTTAGAATCACCAGCAGCCATCCACAAAGCAGCAGAGTGAATTTCCTGCCACAGCCCATGAATCCTCCATGACGATTTACAACTTTAACAGATAAAGTGGCAAATATTGAAAATATGAACCTGACTCTGTATTTTCCTTCAAAGATACTCATGGTTGTTCTGCCAAGCCCCCAGCTCCCTGCAATGCAGTTTTCACAATCCTATACCTTGTATAGTATCTTAACAGCTTTTTACTTCTTTATCTGTTCTGATATTCTTGTTTCCTTAAAAAGGCTTGAGAAGGCCATGGATCACTCAAATAAAACATTTACAGTAGGAGAAGAAGACATCCAGATAAGCTGTGCCTTGCCTCATGTTCCCAATACCCAGAGGAAATGCAACCAAGGCACTGGGAAATCTTAAAGAAACTGTGTAAGTGAAATCCTGGATAGAACAAGTCAAATGAATACAGCTGAAGTTTCCTGCAGGAAAAGATAAGCCATGAAAAACTGAATTTCCCCAAGGAAATACACCACTATGATTACAGCCAAACTCTTAGCTTTTTCATTAATGAGCAATCTCTCTACTCCAGGGAAAATATGATATAATCAACAATAACTAATTTTGTACCTAATACGTCTGCAAAGGCGTGGTGTTGGTGCAGATCAATCCCCAGCGTTGGAAGACCCAGGGCGGGGGGACAAATGGTGGCCCGCAGACCACAGGTCAGAATATTGAAAGTTATAAATCACACTGACAAACTGTTCAATAAAGTAGGTTTTATCCTTCTACCTTGATTGACAAATGCACCTCCATAACGTCTTAGAAAAGACCAAGTTCAACTTCAAACTCTTGACCTGCTCAGAGACCAGCCCTGGAACTGGGGAACCACTGTCCCAGACCTGGCCAACAATCTACCTTCCTCTTTCCACTGGCTGCTCCATCTGGCACCAAGAGGGACCTTGTGACATGTAAAACACCCAAGTTTTAACACTCACACCCCCCCACACCCCACACATACACGGCTGTCCCTTCGCCACCCCTCAGGCCCATAGACCAGTGGCTACAAAGGCCCTCAGGAAGATGGGTCCAAAGGTCCATGTAGGCTGTAAAAGTTGGTCCACGGCCATCCGAGCAGCGTATTTTGGGTTTCCAGGTACCTGAAACTGACCTATAAAGGGGAGACTTTGGACTCAGAGGCCCAGGAGTCTCCTCACCCCATAGACAGGGGCTGACCAGAGAACAATAAAAGTAGTTCCCTCTAAATCCCAGGGCAGAGGCTCCTTTTGCCCGTATACTAGGCCTATATTTTAACTGAGCAGAAAAATGGGGGGGGGGGGGATATCTCATCAGAAAGGAGCAAAAATAAAAAAGAGCCGCTTATCTTGAGAGCAGGCAGCCTTCCCCAGATGCAATCTCACCCATCACATGCAATTGCCCTGAGCTAAGTCCATTCTAATGATCTACAGCTTCAGCCCTGCGAACAAAACACAGATGCTAGGAAACCCTAAAGAGGTCAAGCAGGAGATCCTAAATTGACCACAGACAAGGAGGCAGTTGCTCCATGTTGAGTGCCAAGACCTAAAAAGCTGATTATGGCAAATAAAAGACAGATCCTTTTGGGAGGAGAAGAATATTGACCACCTACAAGTTTTCTAAAAGTCAAATCATCCCCCTTTGTGATACTGGATAAATTCTACTCTTCCCACCCTCCCCAGCAGCTTGTTCAAGGTCTGTACACAGACGCTGGTCCTACATGCCTGGAATCTGGGGTTGCCAGTATGTATCTCTGAAAACAGCGCATGTCCAGCTGCTTGTCAATGGACAAGGCACAGGTCACCCGCAGTGGGTCCCACCACCAAGACGCCATTATCAGACTAGGAACAGAAGAGTTTTCTTGGGCAAAGAGACTCTACCCTATCCTGATTTTCTGTAGGACAATGACAAACAGGTGACAATCAGGAAGGAGGCAGATCATGCAAGCAAAGCAAATCATGATCTCAGGGGCATTGAATGGATATTAGATGGTAAGTTCCCCTTTCTTGAATATGATATCCCTTTACTCACTCCCTAACTTCTATCCCAACACACATACACACAGATACACCAGGGAAAAGGGCAAAGCAAAACACAAGGAAGACAAGGTTAGAAAACACACACACACACACACACACAGAGGCAAACGTCAAGTTGCTTTGTGCAGATTCTATCTTCTCCATTTATAAAATAAAGGTAATGAAAATTATCTTGTCGGTTTCTTCTGAGGATTAAATTAGATAATAATGTCAGGCAGCTGGCTCAGAACAGGTTCTCAAATGTTACTTCTCCCTTCTCCCCACTTGTCCTTGAGATGAGCCAACTTACCTGCTTGGCTTCCCAACCCTCATGACACGCCAGGCAAGAAGGAGAATCATCGTTATCCCACCTTGGTCAGAAGCCACAAGTAGGTAGGAAGCAACATATTACAAGGGAAAGGAGTGCAAAACAAATGGTGAGCATTCTTGCTGCTAATACCTATCTGCTAAATCATCTCTACTGAAAATCATGAGTTAATCTGCTAAACTGTACAGAAGGCCCCTGAGGGCAGAAGCCAACAAGGTGACAGAGTTATGCTTTTCTGTGGAAATTGGCTAAATAATGCCATGCTGTAGCCAGGAAGGACTTTTCCTCCACACCCTATTTTAAACTGTTCCGGTGGTTTGCATCAGACCTAAATAATAGCCACACTGCTCTTCTGCAGATAGCGGCTGCCCCAGGACTGCACTTCCCTTAGACCAACTCACTTCACTGCTTATAAACCAAAACAGAAGACCCTGATGAAAAAAGAAACTTCAAAGCTAAGTTTAGATTTCGGCACTTCATTTTTAATGAAAGTCTCCTTTCAACAACCTTCTAGAAAAAAAAAGAGAGAAGATTCAGTATTCACTGGCAAATGTCTTTGGTAAGACTTTGAAAAAGTTTTGCAATGGCTTTGAATGCCCTACATGAATTCAAATGTACAGCTAAAGAGGTTGGATGAAAACTTCTAGCAGCTTTCCATCATGTCTGTCAGAAGCTGACATGTTTGTCATCTTTTTCCATAGGTCATCAGAATAAAAGAACCAATAGCACAGTATAAAACAGCCAAACTACCTATTGAGATCAAAGCCAAACTATTCTCAATAAAGACTTTACCATTCAGACCAAACACCCAATAAATAGTGACTGCCTGGTTGTGGAAATGCTCGGCTGACTTGCGGTGCCTCTAGGAGGATGAATGAATGGAGGTTCAACTCAGCATTTCCTCGGTGCTAAGTGATATGCCAGGCACTGCCAGAGACCCTGGAGACAGAGAAATGAGTGGAACAAACCCAGTGCCTTTGAGAGAATGGGTAAGGGAGTCTCATCAAGAGCTAATTCTGCCTTACTATTGTTAGCAGCGAAAACAGAGGCCTTTCCCCGGGAGGAGGGAAACTTTAGCTCCACCCAGGGCATTGAAAGCAGGTTTGCTTAAGAATGACACTTAAGTCTTAAAAGATGAATCTAAATTATCCAGGGTAGCAGGAGTTCCAGACAGACAGCAGCTTGAACAAAAGTGAGGTGGCCCAACTGGGGGCCCGGAATAAGGCAGGCACAGAAAAGAACAGATCAATGAAAAACACATTCAGAGGGACAGTGGAGGGAATGGAAGGAAACACTCAACACCCAACAGAGTGGGCTTTTGACAAAGAGGTCTAGAGTCAATAACGCTTCCAAGTACACAGGGTTAAAATATACATGCTTCTCTGGGCCTCAACACACCCCCCATATGTTAGACTCAATGGAGGCAAAGACCAGACCTGTCTTATTCACTCAGAATACTGTTTCCAGGTCTGAGCCTCCTGCCTGGCAAAAAGTGACATTCTATAGATACTGCTGAGAAGAAAGAATGGGTAATGGCCACTTTCTGCAATGGCACCAATGAAGTGTCATTCTTAATTGGAAAAATATGGTTAAAAAAAAAAAGAAAACTTTTAAAAGTTGTATTGAAAACTGAAATGCAGACCATGTAGCAGGTATGCTGGCTCCACAGACAGCAATGAGGACTCATCATTTCAAGGTGGGGTGCTACCTTGAAAAAAAGGCAAGGAGGGACTTCCCTGGTGGCACGGTGGTTAAGAATCCGCCTGCCAATGCAGGGGACATGGGTTCACGCCCTGGTCCAGGAAGATCCCACATGCCACGGAGCAACTAAGCCCGTGCGCCACAACTACTGAGCCCGCGTGCCACAACTACTGAAGCCCATGCGCCTAGAGCCCGTGCTCCACAAGGGAAGCCACCGCAATGAGAAGCCCGCGCACCACAACAGAGAGTAGCCCCCGCACTCGCCGCAACTAGAAAAAGCCCACGCGCAGCAACTAAGACCCAATGTGGCCAAAAATACATAAATAAATAAATAAATAAAGGCAAGGAATCCAAAATGTGATGAGTATCTTATAGAAACCATAACTAGTTAAAAATAAATGGCCTAGAGGTGAAAAATGTGCTTTCTGGGAACAAAAGCAAATAGACCAAAGATCAAATTCTGGACCTAGCAGTTTCCAGAACCCTGACAAAATCAGCAGTGATTTGGGGAAAGAAATTTATCCGTACAACACTTTTACCAACATTGAGTCCTCAACAAGGATCTCCTGTTAGGTATTCGAAAAGTAAAAGTTATATTTTTCAGATCTGAAAAGTTTTCAAACATTTAAAGTTTTCCCCCAAAGAGCAATTACTTAATTTTGGGCATTTACGAAGAGTGAATCTACTAAGGCAAAAACAAAAACTAAAATACCTTTAAGTATGTATCTTAGTGAAGTTTGCTCTTATACTGAAGTCCTTGGCTCACTTGTCAATATACTAAATATAAGACGGATTTTTTAAGTAACCTAAGAGAAGGCTGTGAACAATCTCATTTCCTCTTACCTTACCATGCATTAAGATATTTTGAAAAATGTAGTGACAGATTACCAATTACGTTAGGAAAATCCTGAAACCATTTACTTCCATAGAAAATTAAATGCAAGTGGAATTAGGTTTCCCACCTCCACTACAGCTACCTTTGACCTTCAACTATCTTTAAAATGTAATTTCACATGAATACCAATCCAAAATGATTCCTTAGTTCAACCATTTTGTGGCTTTAATTCCATAACAATATGAAATCTGTGGGTTTTGTAACACTGTTTAAAAGCCCAAATAAAAAGCCAGCTGGCTTTTAAGCTAATTGTTTTAAAGTGTGTATACAGATGAACTGAGACTGACTCATGAACTACTGAGTCTGGAATTTGCAAATCATAAATCTTATCCTCCTAAGCAAAGACTAACAGAATCAGGGCCCCCTAATTTGCTTCTTTCGTAATCTGAAACAAAAGTTTTAACGATTTTTAAGGTACACTGAAAATTAAGGGTGCCGTTTAAAATATTAGCAAAATATAACTCAGTTTTTAAGACTTTGGTGTATAATCAGAGAGTTGAACATTCTGGTACTGCAAAGTAAGAAAGCATCCAAGGATGAAACAGTGGAACTTTATTAAACTGTAGAACTCAAATCTGTGTTAGGATTTTTTTGTTTACAATAGTCCTTCCTCATTATCTTAAAAACTCCCATCTCCATGCCACCTTCAGTAAAAAATTATAACTTTTAAAAATTCTCAATCCACTTCAAGAACTGTGAAATGTCCCATGCAGAAACCGTTCCATATTTCTTTTAGACAAGACCAAAGGTAAGTCTGCCTCTGGCCCTTGGTAAACAGAATGTGTGCCTCAGAGTGACAGGGACTGTCAGATCCTCCACATTTCATCCCAAATCCACACAGGGCATCTCCAAGTTACCAAAAAGGAGTAGAGAGACAAAAGATGTTAAAGATGAAGGGAACGTAAAATGATCCAAATCTAACTATGTCCTTTCACGGATGAGGAGACTGAGGCCCAGAAAGGTACAAAAACTCCAAAGACTCCATTACCAGACCCCAGATGCAGGTTCTCAGTTCTGTAGCAAAGAGCTACAAAATTTCTAACTTTTAAGGTCTCAGGGGTTCGGTACTTTGCATAACAAATACTTACGAGTTCAATTCCTGCACTTTTCTCCCCACAAAACCTCCTAGACACCAAGATCAGGTGGGCAGGGGGTGTTACGATTTTAACCTTTCCGTTTCATTTCCACCAAACAATTGCACAGAACCTTCAAGCCCGCAAGACGGGGTTGTCCTGCGCCAGGCAACATCTCCAGCACCTAGCACCTAGCAGGCACTCAGTAAATACTCCGCCTTCCACCTGACAAGCCCCACTCCCTGCCGCATCCACGCCAGCCCGCAGTGGAGCGAGACAAGTTTCCTTTGGCAATCGCCCCTCTTGAAACTTTGCTACAGCAACTCCGGGCCAAAAAGCCGGTCCGGGGGCATGTGGCCCTGGGCAAGAGCTGAGGATGGGGGCCCTGCCCTTTCGGGGCACTGGGCGATCCCGGGCCGGGGACCAGGTGTGCCCGCCGCTCGCTCGGAGGCCGCCCGGGCCGCGTCCTGCCTGCGCCGATCACCAACTTCTCAAACTTCCCTTTCCGGGGGTGGGGGCGGCCCGGGACGCAGCGCCCTTCCTGCCCGCACAAAGGGGGCCGGGCGCGCCCCGCGCCCCCGCCGAGACCACTTTCCTGGTCTTTGGAAAGAAAAACGCACCCGTCCCAGCGCAGGGTGCTGGGGCGCGGGCACCGGGGCCACGTCCCGGCTTCCGCCCGCCTCCAGGGCCGACTGTCAAGCGCAGCCCGGCGGGGCCCCGGGGACCCCGGCGCCAAGCCCGGGCGGGGGCCACTCACCCGACTTGGGAACGTGCGGCGGAATCGTGCTGGCGATGCGTGTCCACAGGACGATGTGCAGCGGCCACAGGCCCCCGAGCAGCCCCCGGCCCATGGCAGCCCCCGCCGCTCCGCATAGACCGGCCCGAGCGTGCACGCCGCGCCTCCGCGCCGCGCCCTGCGGACCCGCGCGGGGCAGCGGTGCGGCCAGATGTGGCGCCGCAGAGGGTGGCGGTGGGCGAGGCGCGGGGGGCCCGGCGGCCGAGGGGAGCTGCGCGGGAGGCCGGCCCGGCCGGCGGGTGCGCGCGCGGAGTGTCGTCGGGCCGGGCGCGCGAGTGACTCACGACTTCGCCCGGGCGCCGCGGGGGAAACAGGAAACTCCTCGCCAACAGCTGGGCAGGACCTCTCGCCGCCCCGAGCCTGCTCCCCGTCTCGGCTCCCGGTCCTCGCCCTCCCTCGCAGCTGCCAATCACGTCCCCGGGACCGGCCCCTCCGGGGCTTTGGCAAACTTTCAGCGGCCTCGCGCGTTCCCGCTCTGAAGATTGACTACGGAGCACTAAGTGCACACGTTCCAGAAAGTCACTGAACGCAGAGAGTGTCTGCGCTCTCCAAAGCACCCCCACCAACATCCTCCCCTTCCCCACAACCCTCTTCGGGCTGTTCCTAAGTGCTTCAGAGCTGGTTTTCAAACTCCAAGTGGCGACCCAAGAGTGGATGCTGAAATCTGAGTTGTGAGCACTTTTTTTTTTTTTCAAGTAAAGCAGTAAAAGTATTTCCTCATTAAACTTTGTTTCAATTGTGTATGCCTAAACCATCACATTGTAAAATGTTTATTTTACTGTAGGTGGAAGTCCAGAAGTCTGTTCTCAAACTTTAATGTGCTCATGGGCCCCCTGAAAATGCAGATTCTGGGCTTCCCTGGCGGTGCAGTGGTTGAGAGTCCGCCTGCCGATGCACGGGACACGCATTCGTGCCCCCGTCCGGGAAGATCCCACATGCCGCGGAGCTGAGCCTGCGCGTCCGGAGCCTGTGCTCCACAACGGGAGAGGCCACAACAGTGAGAGGCCCGCGTACCACCAAAAAAAAAAAAAAAAAAAAAAAATGCAGATTCTGCTTCAGTACATCTAAGAGGCAGCATTTCTGATAAGCTCTTGGGTGGTGCCTCCTATTTTGAGCTGCCTCTTTCTTCCTGGAGGTGACTCAGTGAGCAATTATAAACAATAAGCCATCACAGAGTGATAATGGTAATGGGAAACGTTATCTTCAGAATGTATCAGGTATGGCAGAAAGTGTGAAAGTAAAAGTGGCCCGGGAGTCAGCTAAGTGCCAGAGTTTGCCTTCCAACACTTCTTGTGAAGGGACAGAACTCTGAGCCCCTCCCCTGCAAAAGGGGACATCGGTGGGAGCAGAAAAGGACGAACTTTCAACTTTCCCTTCTTGCTAAGGTGACCAGGTTTGCCCCCAAACTATCCTGGTGTACATCTGTTTCAAAGTTGAATTATTAACAGAACCCCCCTCTTTCCCATGTGTCTTGGTTGGATATTGACTCATATGCTCATCCTACTTCCAGCCCCCTCAAAGAGTTAGATTCAGTATAGCCCTCTCTCTGGTCAGGAGATCTTCCAGCAGGTTACACAATAGACTCCTTTATCTGAGACAAAGCTTGTTTGCAGAGGCATGTGGCCAGGCTTACTGGGAATAAGGCAACTAGCTCTCCCTGGAAACCCACCCCCTGAAATCTTCCCTGTCAATCTGAGAGTTCTTTTGCTTGGTCCTGGAAGTTAAGTCTTGTCACCATTGTTCCACCCAGCACAGAAGCTAACTTTTAGGAAAAGACCACTTCCTAGCTCTTGAATTTAGGATGCAGGAAGTGGGGTGAAATCATCAGGGTTGGGCATCTTCCTTCCCACCAACCTCCTTGCCAAAGCCACTTGAGCAAAGGAGGAAAGTTGAGTTCAAAATCTGTTTCTCTCCATTTCCTCCACAGGCCCTGCCCATGCCACCGCCACCCCTTGAGCAGGAGTCTCCCAGCCACTCACCCCCAATCAGGGCCATTCTGGGCCTTCTCACTCAATTTCTCAAAACCTAGCGAAAGTCAAATTTTCAAAAGGCAAACCTGATTATACCAACCCTTCTATTAAAATCATTTGATGGCTTCCCACTGCTCTTGAGACAGAGGATAGAAATGAGATCCTTGAAGAAGGTGCCTTGAGCCCCTCCTCTCTTGTAACCTTGGGTTTCTCCTCTTCCAATGAGAGGATCTCCACATTCCTAAAATGCACCCCTGTGTTCCTCCCACACAGAGCCTCCCCACTTCCCCCGGGGCCCACTTCCCTTCCTCTGTCCTTCCTTCCACCCAGCCCTCTCCTGGTCTTCCTTGGGTGAATCATGACTTCCCTGATGGGCAAGCTTTCCCTGACCTCCCTGAATAGACTTTTTTTTAAAAATAAATTTATTTATTTATTTATTTTTGGCTGTGTTGGGTCTTCATTGCTGCCAGCGGGCTTTCTCTAGTTGCGGCGAGTGGGGGCTACTCTTTGTTGCAGTGCACGTGTTTCTCGTTGCGGTGGCTTCTCCTGTTGCAGAGCATGGGCTCTAGGCACGCGGGTGGGCTCAGTAATTGCCACTCTCGGACTCCTGAGCACAGGCTCAGTAGTTGTGGCTCACGGGCTTAGTTGCTCCACGGCATGTGGGATCTTCCTGGACCAGGGCTCAAACCCATGTCTCCTGCATTGGCAGGCGGACTCTTAACCACCGTGCCACCAGGGAAGTCCCTGAATAGACATTTTATTATGGGTTCACTTGGCACCATAGACCTCTCCTTTTTAGCATTTACTATACCTCCTTTCCCTTCTCCCAAATCAAGTCCAAATTTCTTGAGGACAGGAATTATATCTTTTCCTCCATTCACTATTGTATTCCCAGGACCTAGCACAGAATAGGTGTTTAATAGACATATGTTGGATGAATGAACAAATGAGGTAATCAAGATTCAGAAGAAAATTGTACTTAATCATCCTAATTATTTTATAACTCGGGAAAAGGCATCCTATTACCTAACAAACTGAGATATAAACAGGCTAGATTTTAGCCGAGGATGATGTCATACTACTTCCTTTTCTTAAAAATGGAGAAGTCTGCGGTTTTGTTTTGTTTTTCTTTTTTTCTAAATTCACCCAAGGTCCTCTGGACAGTATACATACACTTCCTTACTCCCAGAAACACTGAGGCAAATAAATGCCCAATTGATTCCGAAGGCCTTCTTTTCTATATTTATTGCAAAGAACAGATATTTTACATTGTTAGAGGCCAGGTTTGAGGTATTTGATTCTAGGGTGGAATATTTAACTGGTGGTCTCTGTCATCATATATGACTAATGTTGATTTTAATTTTGTTTGCCTGTAATATTTCTGATTTCATCCTCAATCTCCTGTGAAACTGAGAGTCTGACTTTGGCATTGCCAAGTGCAAACTCATCTTTCAAAAAGCATTGAAGTACAATCAGAGACACGTAAACTCGTGTATACTGCAATTTGACAATCTTACAAATTTGTCAATATGAACTTCCTTTAGGAATTCTCACTGAAAGAGCAGTCTATACCCTTAAGCCATGGTCTTCACATATAATTGTATATTTAACATAATATAATTTTCTGTGTATTCACATAGGCAGTTAAGATACAATCACAAAAACTGGGCCTTTTGCAGATGGAAACAAAAAGATAAAAGTGTGACTCAGGGTTTGAAAAACAAGGAAGGTAATTTTTAAGTTCTCATCAAATTGAAAAACAATAAAAACCAACTGGAATGAAAGTTAAACAGCTTGAATATCTTTGTTTTTTCCAGTTTTACAAACTCTGAACACACACACAGAAAACAACTGGACTGGATCAAAATGTGGTTACTGTAAGCCCTGCATCTCCCGATTGTGATGAGGCAAGAACTTTTGACTCCCCTCTCCTTTCTGACATATGGCTGTTGAGGTTACTGGCAACTAAAGCAGTGGACAGGGAGATTCCTCTCCATGTGAACTGGTCGTTCTGCATCCTTATCTCTTATCTCTGGGCCAATTTTCCTTCCATTGTGAAGCAGACCAATAGCACTGAGACAACAGTGAATTTGCGAGGGAACCCCCCCACACACCTTTCAGGTCATCCGGGATGCTACCTCTTCCAGGAAACATTTTGTGATTCCTCCAGCCTAATGTCATCCCTCCTCCGCCAGGGAGAACCCCAGAAGCATTTAGTTTATTTAACCTATTTTTTAATGTTTGTCCTGTTCTGGCATGGAGTACATTATCGTTACTCATTTATCTGGGGGAATTCTACCTCACTAATTGTAAAGTCCTTGAAAGCACAGATTGTTTTCTCAGCTGTGAACCCCATTCTGTGCCCTGCAGTACTCAACGTATGTTTCTTGTCTTCACTAGAGGGAAAAACGAGAGTCTTTCTCTAATCCATTTCCTTGTTTGCAATTCATCACAGATATTCATAGAAACTGCAATTCTGTCACATGTTTACAGAAAGCATGAATAGTTTCTTTTGGAGAAAACATAACTTTTTAAAATTACACAAGTAATGTATGTTAATTTTAGGTAGAAAAAATCTGAAATACAGATAAGCCAGAGGCAGAAAATAAAAAGGATCCTTAACCCTATCACCCAAAGATAATCCCTTAACATTTTGGAGCACGTCCTCACAATACTACTCCACTCTTCACCTTGCAGCTAAGAAACTGAGGTTTAAAGAGATCAAGTATTTGGCCAAGGTCACAGGGCTAGTAAAGACCAGAGCCAGGGTGTGAATGAGGCCTGTCCAGCTCCGGAGTCTCCACTCTAGGATAAATTGATCAGGTGGTTGATGGGCCTGGTCACCCTAGTATTTTGAGATGACTCTGGAATGATCAGGCCACCCTTTGCTGTTGCCTCCTCATCTCTTACTCATTAATCAGCCACTGCAGCCCCTTGTCCAGTGGAAAGTCCTATTGTTTAGCTCACACCTTGTCTGCAACCAGCAAAATGCATGGGCACATTTCATTTGGAAGCTTCCCTGTCTAGTGCCTTGGATACTAGCATGTCACCTCCTTCCTTTGACTGCCATGTTGCTATTGTATCCCCATGGTATGGACGGAACTGTATCCCCCAACATGCACAGGTTGAAGCCCTACCCAACATGACTATATTTGAAGGTAGGACCCTGACCCAATGTGACTAATGTCCTTATAAGGAGAGGAAGAGACACCAGGGATGCTGCTGTGAATACACAGAGAAAAAGCCATGTGAACTCACAGCAAGAAGGAGGCCACCTACAAACCAAGAAGACAGGCCTCCGAAGAAACCAAACCTGCCAATACCCTGACTTTAGACTTCCAGCCTCTAGAACTGTGAGAAGTAGATTTCTGTTGTTTAAGCCACCGAGTCTGTGGTATTTTGCAATGGCAGCCCTAGCAAACTAGTCCACCCCATTTCCTACATGCTTATCCAGATGTTCCTTCTCAGTATCTTTACAGGTTTGTTTTCTTCCACTCATTGGTCAGTGCTAGTTCTTATCAAGTTTGTTCTCTGACCCTTCTCTCATTCCTCCTGGGGAACACAGCTATTTCTATGGCTTCACTAATCTATGACCATTTCCAAATCTAATTATCAAGCTCCGATTTCTCACCTAAGCTACCATTATTCCAATTGCCTACTCAACTCTCTTCACGGGTGTTCCACTGGTACCACATGCTCATTATTCTAAAATTGGATTCCAGAATACCCACCCCTGGTACATTCATGACATCAAGGAAAGGCTCTATCTCCAATGGGTAACCCAAGGCAGAAACATAAAAATCAGCTAAGAGTTTGCCTCTATTTTACCCTCCAGAACTAACTGGGAATTAGGATCTATCTCTTTACTTTCTAAATGTCACTTGAGTCTGCTCTGTTCTCATCCTCAACACTGACATTATTTTAGTTCTATCTCTTGTTATTTCATGTAGTCTTACGTCAGTTTCCTGATCTTCTTGCCTCTCTAGTCTCACCCCTTCTACTACATCCTTCACTGTTACCAAAATGTTCCCCTCTAAAAATACAAAAATAACAATCACACTTAAAATTATCCAGTGGCTTCCCATTGCCTTCAGGATAGAATGTCAAGCTACTGTCCATCCATTTATTTAGTCAACCAGCATTTGATTCTCTACTGTGACCCAAATACTCTTTAAGTGCTGAAGATATGAGGACTCAGAAAATGTACTCCTAGCCTTAATTGCAGGGCATTAGGCTGTCCTTATGATCTAATGTGAAACATATATAAGTAAACAAATAATATTAACAAATCTGATAATATGATTATCACAATAGTGATGAGCTCAGAGTACCACGGGAGAAGGCAGGCAACAGAGGCCATTAACCCAGCCTGAGAATAAGAGAAGGCCCAGGGGAAGAAATGCCTTTTGAGCTGAATCTTGAAGGATGGTCAGGTGAAGGCATGAGGAAGGATGCTACAGGTACACAGATCAGCAGTTTAAAGACAAGACGTGCGAGCTTGGAGTGGGTAAGGAAATGCAAAGGTTTCAGAATGCCTGGAGTATAAATTTGAGGGGATTTTAGATGGAATGTTTTGGCCCCAATTCTGCACCCCTCCCTGAATTCACACTCTTTGCCTCATGTCTATGTAGTTTCTCCCACTAGAGGCAAAGGGTTCTCATAGTCAAACGGTAGCATGGGGTTTGTTATGTGGACAGTAGATGGTAAATATCTAATTTGGATATTTCACTGTTATCTGAAATTATATACAATTATATAATTGTTCTACAATTTTGGTTATATATGCAGTTACAGAACATGGCCAGCATCGTTACTTGCTTGCACAAAATCTATTCTCCCCTTTCCATATTGCTCTCAGAAGTCCAATTTTGTTTAGGATGTAAATTTAACTACATCTTAGGGAAAGGACCCATCCTTTTAAGGGTAGATATAAAATCCAATTCTGCACAAAGAAATATAAGAAGAAATCTGATCAGGGCTTGTGAGAAAGATTTTTTTCTCTACGTGGTTAGAAAGAAGCGACCAAGGAAAGCCACTGTGCCCCTCACTACTTCTGTTTCCTACCCTTGAACATGATTAGGGGAGGCTGAAACAGAGGAGATACAATAAACTTTCAACAATGAGAGGGAAGTCAAAAGTATCAGAGTCGACCCACTGAATCAATACAGTAACTACCTCCATGCAGATGTTATCTGGGGTAGAAAGTCCTCAAAGGGACTGTGATCCCTTCCTCCCCTCACCATACTCACACGTTGCTTCCCGCATCCAGAGGTGGGATGGGATCTATTTTCTATTTTCCCTCTCCTTGAACGGGCTGGCTTTGTAACTTACTTTCACCAATAGAATATAATGGAAATGACACAGTGCCAGTTCTAGGACTAGTCTCAAAGAGTGACTTCCTCTCTCAGAAACCAGTTACCAGGTAAGAAGTCTACATACCCTGAGATCTTCATGCTGTGAGGGAGCCCAAGCTAGCCACATGAAACCACATGGAGAAAGAGACAGCTGGTCAGCCACCAGATACCCCAACCCCCCAGCTGAAGCACCAAACATGTGAGTAACAAAGATATCTTGGATGTTCCAGCCCCAGCAAATGGAGAGGGAATAGACTCAGTAAGGTGAGTCCAATCCAGATGGCAGAATCATGAGACATAATAAACTGATACTGCACAACTCATTAGTTCCAGTCAAAAGTCATTTCTAACTAATACAAAGAAGTTCACCGATCATATGGAAAGAGGAAGGTGCTCCAGTCACCATATGGCTGTCAACCTGTGTACCAAATATGAACCACATCAACTATGAATTAAGATCTGTAAGGTTTCTCCAATTATCTTGTGAATTACACAATTGTATGTTTATGTATTTGTTGTCATAAATAAATACATATTCATTTGTATTTGCTTATTATATGTTGCAAACATGTAAATGTACCAAAATTTTGAGATTTTATTTTAGCAGTTCTCCATTTTTACACATTAATAAGGCATCTCAAAACCCAAGAGGGACCCAGGATAACTTGAGCTCTGGGAAGCCCTGTTTTTCATGTCAGACTGAAGAGTCTGTATTTTATACTCAAGATGATGACAGACATTGAAGGAGATTTTGATCAGGGGAGGGAGATGATCAGAGATAATCATATAAGATTTTCAAATTAGTGACTGGGAAGTCTGAAAGATACATCTGAGGGCATAAGACTGTCAGGAAAAGAAGTGTGAAATAACAACTCTTACCAGAGTCATGACCAGGAATGAAGGGAAATCCTCGATAAGAAAGGTAACGAGTTCAGTTTGGAAGGAACTGGTGTCTGAATTGACTTGGATGAACCAGAGGGACTCTTGTGGAAGCAGATCCCCAAGTACCCTACACTTAATAATAATTGTAGCCAATAAGTGTTGTCCACACATTCATTACTATGTGACAGATCCTGTTCTGAGGTTTTTGTTTTTGTTTTTTTTTTTTTTTGGCGGTACGCGGGCCTCTCACTGTTGTGGCCTCTCCCGTTGCGGAGCACAGGCTCTGGACGCACAGGCTCAGCGGCCATGGCTCACGGGCCCAGCCGCTCTGCGGCATGTGGGATCTTCCCGGAGCGGGGCACGAACCCGTGTCCCCTGCATCAGCAGGCGGACTCTCAACCACTGCGCCACCAGGGAAGTCCCTGAGTTTTTAATATGAATAACTGCCTTTAGTCCTGACAACAGCCCTATGCAGTTGATAGTATTATCGTACCCATTTTACAGGTGGGGATACTGAACCCCAGGGAGGTTAAGTCATGACAGAGCCAGAATTCCAGCCCAGCAAGAGGGTTGCAGAGCCCAGGCTCTCAGCAACTTTGTCATCTACTGCCATCACACCAGCTACCTCCCGGTCTCCCCACTAGACTGTGACATTCTTGAGGCAGGGACTATGTTTCTCATAGCTTTAGCTTCCTGTGCCTGATCCATATTTGTTGCTTAATAAATACCCGTGAATGAGAGGATGATTCACTGAATAAACTCCATAATATGTAATATTCAAGAACTGAGAGTCTGCAGATTGTGAATTTGGGAAATAAAATCTGTGGTGCCCTCAATGCCTGATGACCAAATGAGGCTAGAAAGGCTTGTCAAGGGATCTAATCACCAGCATCAACTTCCTCTTAAAATGCTGGAAAATGCTTCCCAAAGTAAAAATGGTATAAATGAGGATAGATTTCACCCAGGAGAAAGGATTTATGTGTTTGACAATTATGTTAATCAGTTTTATCCTAGTAAAACGTCCATCTCTAATTCTTAAGTTTTTAAGAAGGTAAAATTAAAACAAAACAGCTTTAAATTTTTTTCTCTAACAATACAGTTGTCTTTGGTATCCACAGGGGATTGGTTCCAGGACCCCCTCAGATACAAAATCCTCAGATGCTCAAGTCCCTTATATAATATGGCTTAATATTTGCTTATAACCTGTGCACATCATCCCTTATACTTTAAATCATATTTAGATTACTTATAATACCTAATATAATGTAAACGGCCGTAAATACAATGTAAATGCTATGTAAATAGTTGCCCGCAGCTCAGGAAAATTCAAGTTTTGCTTTTTAGAACTGTCACGAATTTTTTTTCGAGTCTTTTTCATCTGTGTTTGGTTGAAATCTGTAGATTTGGAACCTGTGGATACAGAGGGCTGACTATACTTGCTTCCTAAGAAATGCTGGACAACTTCCCTATCATTTTGACATTATTTTCCAATCTTCAAAATCATTCAACTGAATAGTTATTAACTAAAATATATTACAAGACTTGAAAGGTGGAAACTTAATCAAACAAAAGTTATTACTTTAATTACAACAAACTGTTCTAACTGTTCATTTCACAAAAGTACAAAATCACTTAACAGTACAGGTTCAATGACTTAAAAAAATGTAAGTATCTTTAAGGTGGATTTATTTAGCTGGTGTCAGAGAAATGATTAGTAACCATTTTAAGAGCTACATTTAATTTGAACTTCAAATTCATGCTATTACACAGCTCAGAGCATAAAACATGCATGTGTGCTAATTAGATTCAATGACTATTTGAGATTTTCTGGTAAAAATTTTGTACCCTAGTTAAAGATAAGTATTTGGAGGGTAATGGTAGCTTTTAGGAAGCCCTTATCAAAAGACTGCACCCCTCCAAGCAGCTTCTGCCATTATTTAAGCCATCTTTATCTTTTTTTTTTTTTTTTTTTTTTTTTTTGCTGCACCACATGGCTTGTGGGATCTTACTTCCCAGGCCCCTGGCAATGGAAGCACAGAGTCCTAACCGCTGGATGGCCAGGGAATTCCCAAGCCATCTTTATCTCTGATTAACTCCAGAGGGTTTGTCAATTGATGAAAAGAAGATCAGAAGTGAATTTTCATTGGTGAAATAATTGGTGCTCAGGATATGGAGATTGGCTTAAAGGAGTGGTGCCCTAGACCTCACCCAGTATCCTGTGTTCAGCCACTTTGGGGAGAGTCTGACCCCTGATCTCAGATTAACTGAATTCCACTGCTAGAAAATGGTCACATTTTCCTGGAGTGACCATTTCCTGCAAAATACTTTCAGCATATATGAAAGGACTGAGAGCAGAGTCTTTGCCTTCCCACAGAGGAAGCCAACGCTGGTTTGCTGACAAATATTTGTACACGTAGCAGAATTCAGTCTGAGACCCACTTTTATTGTGAAGCGTTACCTGGTAGTGAGGATGTGGCAAGACCTGGAGTTCTGATCCATTTCCAACTTCTCTCATCAACCAAAGGTAACCAAATATTTGTCAATGACAGATTGGTCCGTTCACAGCAGTTCTACAAACACAGAAACTTTAGATTAATGGCTAAGAATGATTGCAGAGAGTATTTGGTAACAAAACACTCGGCCCGAGTGTATCAGGGGTGAAGAATTCATAGTGGGATGCAGTGCTCTTGTGTAATCATTTGCACAAGTCTCAGATGTTATTAATTATTAACCTGATGAATCATTGGGAAAGCATGGGTCACTTGCACCGCAGACATTTCAAAGGGCTGCCTCCTTCCTGAAGTTGACAGTAGACTCATTGGTTCTTGTTTAGAGTTGCCAAGGCATATGCTTATCTCCAAGTCATAATAACATTCAAGCATCTGCTCTGCGTCCTCATTCCTCACCTAGAGGCTATCAGAATGCTACCAGTTGTGTAGGATTTCAGAGGAAGTCGTTCAGAGAGGCTGCCTTTGAAATTTGTCGTTATCATTTTGCCTGCACACATAGAACAAACTCCTGAAAGACAACTAAAACACCGAGCTCTTTTTCCAACACTTAATGTTTTACTTGACTGATTTTATAGACACCTTTTATTATGCTTGCCTTTCTTCCATCTCAACCAATTGCTCCAATGAAGCATGTTGCTTCTCTTATAGGGAACACCCTTAAGACATTTTTCTCTAACTAGAGAAAATGAGATTATCGTTTCACCATAGAACTTTTTAAAGTTTTCAAATCACATCTTCTACATGAATATTTCACAGAAAAATAACAATTCTGTACATAAAATTCTACTTCTGGGCGAAGTGTACAATCTTCAGTCAGACCTCAAAATAAAATCGGGGTAGCATTTGCCAATTTGCAAAGAGTCTCTACACATGTGATCTTATTTCTCATCAAAACCACATGATGCTGGGGGGAGGGATAAATCAGGAGTTTGGAATTAACAAATACACACTACGATATGTAAAATAATCAACAAGGACCTACTGTATGGCACAGGAAACTATACTCAATATCTTGTAATAACCTAAATGGGAAAAGAATTTGAAAAAGAACATAAATATATATGCATAACTGAATCACTCTGCTGTACACCTGAAACTAACACAACGTTGTAAATCAACTATACTCCAATATAAGATAAAAATTAACAAACAAAAAAAACAAAATACATAAACCCACATGAGGCAGCATTTTCTTCCTGCTGCTTCCAGGATGGCGATGATGCCCCTGTTGCTGTGCATTTCCTGGGGCCGGTGGTTTGGGAGCCCAGGCCGGTCAGGAGTCTTGCCCCGGGGCTGTGGAAAGCCCACTTGGGCGCCCAGGGGTTGCTGGCGGTGCGGAAGGCTCGGGGTCTGTTCAAGGAATTCTCCCCAGAGAGAGGAACGAAGACAAAGCTCCCCCAGCTCTTTGACCGCGGCCTGGCAAGCAGTTTTCCCCAAGCCATCCACCGCGGCTTCGACCCCACTGCACAGGCTTCCTGTGGGGCACCTGCTGGCGCTTTGGGGCCTCACTTCCGTCGAGCGCGCCACCACGTGACCACGCTGGTGGGAGAAGCCGTGGCGCTCCCGCGAGACCAAAGCTGCGGCGCCGCAGAGCACTAGGCGCTGGACGCGGAGCCTGTGTGAAGAGGCGCGCGCGGCTGCTCCAAGGGCTCGAGGCTCGTCACCAGCGGCTGTTCACTAATGGGCAGACCTGGGGCAGCTTCATGGTGCTCCACAACCCCGCCTGGTACCGGAAGCAGCACCTGGTGGACTTCCTAGCAGCAGTGGTCGGCACTTCCGCGTGGGCACGCGGCTGAACCTCAAGAGCCTGGAAGGCAGGAGTTTGGCCGAGTTGTAATACCAGGTGCTCCAGGCCTCTGGTTTCTACTACATGTTCCATCGTTATGGATGCCGAGTCCAGCTGGATGGATCTGATCAACTAGACAATATCGTGTCTGAATCTGAGTTCATCCACAAGTTGACTGGAGAAGATGTATTATATTTGGAATCTCTGTTCCTCTAATTACAGCTGGAGCAAAACTGAGAAAGTCTGCTGGTAATGCTGCTTGGCTTATGGTATCGACTTTTTGTCAGGCAGCAAGATGATTGGGTAGAAAGGTCCCTGAAGCTCTTCACTTTCCTGCCCCTTGCAGAGATTGACCACATAATCTGTAGCTACATGTCAAAAAGCCAGAAAAGCGGGGTCCTCAGAAATGACTTGCTGCATAAGTCACAAAGCTTGTTGAGGAACAAGAAGAGCTGGACTCTGCTAAAAGGTGCACACAAGCCCTTTAGCAGCATAGTTGCACTGGAGGTCATGTGCGATCAAGGGTTATAAGAGTTGTTGAAAGAAGCTTCATTTCTGAATTAGTTCTTGACCCTGGAACAAGCGTCCTAGATTTGCTGCAAAGTAAATGCCATTCCAGATGGTCCCTGAGGGTATCAGATGATCACAGAAGCCAGAGTCAGTATAAATCACAGACAAGTAACAAATCCTGAGAGTGTGTTAGTTGTAGGACCACATATTCTTAAGAATGGCCTTTCGGGGCTTCCCTGGTGGCGCAGTGGTTGCGCGTCCGCCTGCCGAGGCAGGGGAACAGAGTTCGCGCCCCGGTCTGGGAGGATCCCACATGCCGCGGGGCGCCTGGGCCCGTGAGCCATGGCACACACACAAAAAAAAAAAAAAAAAAAAAGAATGGCCTTTCGTTACGTAAAATAGGAAAAAGGAATTTCTACATGATAAAGTGGCTTCAGCTATGATGAAAAACCCTTCTGATGGTTCAAACTTATTCATCATTCATTCCCAAGACATACGAACTTAATACCTTCGCTTTTGCAAATCCAAAACAGAGAATGGAGTATACTCTCGGCCTCACAGTGTGAGTAATTTCATTATTTATATAGGTTGGTTATGTTTGTGGAGTAGTGGGCTATTTTATTTCCTGATCCATAAACATTAAGGACTACCATAGAAAAGCATGATTTCCAGGATTAATCTCTTTTAATAATTAGATTTCATGAAAAACTAAATGCTGTCTTTCTTATCCTGTCCTTGCTCTTTTGGAGATGAGTAAGAACACTGAAAAAGAGGTACTATAAGGACTTGTGGATACTTTTATATCAGGTTTGTATCTCACTGGATTTTTTTGTTGTTTGGGAAGCAAATACAGTTCTCCGTAAAAAAGGAGAGAGTTAGAGGAAGCCATAGTTGGCATTAGAAATTGCAGTAGAAATAGTTTCTTTTAAAAAATATTTATTTATTTATTGGCTGTGTTGGGTCTTCCTTGCTGCGGGCGGGCTTTCTCTATTTGCGGCGAGTGGGGGCTACTCTTCGTTGCGGTGCACGGGCCTCTCATTGTGGTGGCTTCTCTTGTTGCGGAGCACGGGCTCTAGGCGCGCCAGCTTCAGTAGTCGTGGCACGTGGGCTCCGTAATTGTGGCTCGCGGGCTCTAGAGCGCAGGCTCAGTAGCTGTGGCGCACGGGCTTAGTTGCTCTGTGGCATGTGGGATCTTACCGGACCAGGGCTCGAACCCGTGTCCCCTGCATTGGCAGGCGGATTCTTAACCACTGCGCCACGAGCTTGCTGCGGGCGGGCTTTCTCTATTTGCGGTGAGTGGGGGCTACTCTTCGTTGCGGTGCACGGGCCTCTCATTGTGGTGGCTTCTCTTGTTGCGGAGCACGGGCTCTAGGCGCTCCAGCTTCAGTAGTCGTGGCACGTGGGCTCCGTAATTGTGGCTCGCGGGCTCTAGAGCGCAGGCTCAGTAGCTGTGGCGCACGGGCTTAGTTGCTCTGTGGCATGTGGGATCTTACCGGACCAGGGCTCGAACCCGTGTCCCCTGCATTGGCAGGCGGATTCTTAACCACTGCGCCACGAGGGAAGTCCCCGAAATAGTTTCTTTTCAAGGAAAAGAAAAATCAGTACTTGACTTTTCAGAAAGTTTCTAATCAATTTTCCAGGCCCTTACCTGTGTTTCCATATAATTAAATTTACTCATAGTCTTTTTTTTTTTACTCTGTAAAAAGGTAGCAATGTCTTAAAACTGATTTAAAAGTTGATAAATGTACAAGTTTCAACTTCTGTCCCCAATCAGATTGCAACTTGAGATGAACCAAAAAGTTAAGTAACCAACAAAATGAAATAGAGGCAAATATTATACTAAATATCCAACCATATGAGAATACCAAAAGATATTCCAGTAAGGGAAGTTTTCGGGTCAAATTTAAAGGATTTGGAATCAAGACAGTTCAATTAAGCTCTGCATTCATCAGGCAAGTTGATTCTCCAGAATTATTTCCAACATCTGAAAAATCAAAGTATTAACACCCTTATTTCCCCTGAGGATCAAGTAAAACACAAACATACACACAAAATAGTCTACAATCAGATTTGTTCTAGAAAAATCTTACAGGCAGTAAAGCATGGCTTTAACAGTTCAAATTCTAGGCATTTACTACCTGCGTTACTTGGAGCAAGTCATTTATCTTCATATACAAAAATGGAGATGTAATAATACTTCAGTCAATTACAAAAATCTGAAAGGAAAAAAGTCATAAGACTTTCATACAGTATAAGCTGTATTACTATGTTCCAAAGTAGATTTATATGTTAAAAAGCTATAGCTTATCTAAACTTCCTTCTGGGAGTAAAGTTAGGAAGAATTCATTTACTGACAAACTTTAATGTCACTTCATACCAGCAACTTTATTTACGTAGTAAGAACATGCAGGTATCCATTAGAAATGTCAGAGATCATCTCTACATTTCAAAGCTTCACTCAGCCTAAGGGCCAACAAAAGGAGGTTTTCAGCTGTTCAAAGTCATCTGTGTTATTTCCAATTTGGGGCGTATTATCAGTAAATCTATACATTCTTGTTCATTTTTCGATGTGAACAAGTATCTTCATTTTTCTGGGATAAAATATATAGGAGTTGAATTGCTCAGTTTTATGATAGTTGTATGTTTAGTTATTTAACAAACTACCAAACTTTTCTAAAGTGGCCACATCATTTTTTATTTTTACCGGTAACATATGAGTGACCCAATTTCTCTACGTCGTCACCAGGATTTGGTATTGTCATTATTTTTTATTTTAACCCCACTCATAGGTATGCAGTGACATCTCTTTGTGGCTTTACTTCAATTCTCCAATGAACATTGAGGTTGGACATCTTTTATGTGCTTATTTGCCACCCGTATGTCTTCCTTCATGAAACATATTCTTATGTCGTTGGACCATGTCCTAACTGCTTTGTACGTTGAATTCTGTGAATTCTCTATGTGATCTAGACACTAGTTCCTTACCAGATATGTGGATTGCAAATATTTTTACTCACCTGTAGCTTGTCTTTTCATCTTCTTAAAGTGTCTTTCACAGAGCAAAGAGTTTAATTTTGGTGAAGTCTAATTTATCAATTTCTTCTTCTGTTGAGTTTCTTAAGACTAAGGACTCTAATCTACAGCTAGATCCCAAAGATTTCTCCTCCTAGGTTTACTTTTCTAAAATCCTTGTAGTTTTACTTTCTACATTTAAGTTTGTGATCCATTTTGAGTTAATTTCTTATAAAATAAGAGAATTAGGTCAAAGTTTTGTTTTTGTTTTTTGCATGTGGAAGTCCAAATGCTTTTGCACCATTTGTTGAAAAGGCTATGTTCCCTGTGTCTGGGAGCCTCTGTGCTTTATCTCAATTTATTTAGGGCATCGTTATCAAGATGTTGTCCTCAGGTAATCACTTCTTTGCTTCACACCATTTTGGCTTATGAAGGTTTCATAGGAATGCTCTACTTTCAGAGAACGGGAAACCTGTCAATAACATTCCTAAAACGACAAAAGTATTAAAATGGAGAACAGATTAGTGGTTGCCAGGTGTTAAGCAGGATGGAAGGCAGTAGGGAATGGGTGTGGCTACAGGAGAAGGCAACATGAATGTCAATGTCATGGTTGAAATATTGTACTATAGTTTTGCAATGTTACCACTAATGGAAAAGTGGGTTTGGAGTACATGGAATCTCTCTGCTTTATTTCTTGTATCTGTATGTGGATCTATAATTACCTTAAAACCAGAGTTTAATTAAAAATCATATATAACTATATTTCCTTGAGAATCAAACGTGATCGTGTCTATGAAAGCTCTTTATGACATATATATATATATACATATGTATAGGTGTGTGGGTATATATATATAATTTATTATCAAAGTAGCGTCAATATTAAGTGTTTCTTTACAGGCATATGAACGTGGTATTTCGTCAATGTATCGCACTCAGTGCATTTTCAAGCATTTAACTTTCAGGTTCTTGAGTGTATATGAAATGAGAAATAGTTAATGAGCATGCAGGTCAGATTCTAATGATAATTAAAGATAGATAACCTCACTCCTGAGTTTGCATGCACATGTCTCTTTAGCGCTTGAGGATGCTGCTGCCAACGGTGTAATTAACAACCAATGATATACCAGTGATCCTGGGGAACTGATTCAACTTCTCTGAATGTTATTTCCAATATATGAAAAAATATTTCTCCTGCTTAGATAGGGATAATGTAACATAATGAATCAATGGATATAAAAGTGCCTTATGAAGTATATGTTCACATAGTTTATGATTTATTTATTATAGTATGATTACAACAGGGAATTGATTTGGGGGATTCTGATCTACAATATTTCTGGAGATTAATATTCTAGGTGTGAGGCTGATGCTTTTAAATATAGCGTGTTTTAAGTGCAGTACCTATGTGTCCTCCCCTTGAGTATGAGAGAGCAGGGCATGTTCCAACCCACAGGGCTCAGTGAAAATAACACAGCGTGATTTCCGAGGCTAGGTCCTAAAAGACCATCCAGCTTCCACCTTGTTTGCTGGAACACTTGCTGTTGGAATTCTGAGCTGCTGTGTGGGAAATCTGATCATCCTAAGGTCACCAGTGGTGATAAGGCCTTTTGGAGAAATCACTTGGAGAGGCCCTAGTGCTACACGGAGAGAGATCCGGTGAGCCCCAGCCATCCATATCATCTCAGCTCAGGCACCAGACATGCAAGGGAACAAGTCTTAGGTAATCCCAGGCCTCATCTGCTCAAGTCAACCCCAGCCATTTGAGTCTCCCCAGCCAAGTTTCCAGACAGAACAGTGCAGACAAGCCACATTGGCTATTCCCTGTCCAAATTCCTGAGCCACAAAGTTCCAAAGCAAAATAACATGGTCATTGATAATATCGCTAAATTCTGGAGTGGCGCATTATACAGTAATAAATAATCAGAACAGTTTGTTAATCACTTTCCACAAAACCTTGCATAATCCCCATTTTTCTAAGATGGAAACTGAGAGTCAAAGAACTTAAGCTACTTGCAGATCTACCTTAGATAATGGCAGACCTAGGATTGGAACTCAGGTCTGCCTGAAGGCAGATTCTTTGTTCTTCTACCCACAATCAGGCTGACCTCCGAGGGCACATGTATGACCAGCTTGCTAAGTCCAAAGGAGAAACATGTATTCTTGCTCTGGTGCTTGTTTGTTTCTAGGATGTCTGCAGGGTGATCATTTGTGGAGCCAAGTCCTTCATATTTGTTATTATCTGCCTCAGACATCTTAATTAAATGCTTTGGAGGCCAGTACTATACAATCAAAACTCGAAGCACTTTTCTCGCTCAGGGAAAAAAAAATGTAAACGAAAATTTCTGTTCACTGTTCAGATTCCAGCTATTGATTTCTGCTCTTGTTTTTAATCTATTTTCTCTCTGAGAGTGCAAGTCCCCCAACACGATAAGAATAAATAAAAGCAGGTTGGTGTCATTTGGGTGAAAGGTGTGGGTGTGGGGTGGGGGAGTGGATGAAACACCTGATAAGGGCTTGGGCTGGTGGTTCGATAGCAGAAGGGTTAAGAGAGCTTCAGTTAAAACTTGTTTGAACTTGAAAAATCCTTTCCTGAAACCCCAGTACAAGATCTTTTCACTTTTATAGTCACATTCGCTCTACATATGCTCTCACAATGAGAATAAGAAAAAGGCAAACCAAGAAAGCAAAGAGATGGTGTATCAAACAGTGAACATTTCACCAACTAATGTTTTACATGGAAAAAGAATTCACTCCCTCAGTTTGATTAGATAAAGAGCCCAAGGTCTGGAGGGCCCACAAGCAGTTTCTGAGGTGGCAGGGAAATATGGAAGCGGTGTCTGGTGGAGAATTCTCCATTCTCCACTCTTGCTCCCTGAGAGCTGTCCATATTTATTTTTATATTGTTCATATTTATTTTTATTCGATGCAGTTGCTATGACTGACACTTGTTTTGCATAAAATTGGGCATGTTGGTTCTATGAGGCTGTATTTAGCATAAGAATGGTCAATAGATTTTTAGAGAGAGTGAGAAGTGCAGAAAGAAAGACTAGGGTTTGTTTAAAAAGTGAAACATCAACACCATTGTAGCAGCTGACTGAGCACCTAAATAATCTATGGAAGGCTCCTACTGGGAGATCTGCATATGTTTTTCATTTAATCGTCACAATTCTGTGAGGTTAGTTTCCTTACTCCATATGTATGTGAGGAATTGCCTTTTAATGACATTGTTACCTTGGAAATGACAAAGCTATGTCTTGAACACCCATTCATCTTATCCCAAAGCCTATGTTCATTCCGCTGTGCTGATATCTAGATCTTAGTTCTAAGATGGACTGGATATGTTTCAATTTATGTGCTTATATAAGAGTGCATTAGAAGAATAACATAAGAGGCACATAAAGCTGAAATATACATGGGTATTATTTCTTATAACAGAATTAAGGTATTAAGATAAGTTTTACAAAAGCAAAAATCAGGTAGAACTAAACAAAAATATTTACTAAATAATCACATAAAATAGTTTGGGCAAAAAGATGAAGTAGTGTGCAATAAAGTTGAAGTTTGAGAAACTGCGCTATGTTAGGCTGCCATATCATTGATTGGCTATTGGCTATTAAGGATTTCAAAGAATTTGTTCAGATTTACTGATACTTAACACAAGTGAGGTGTAGTTTTAAAGTGATATCAGTGATATTAGGGTTAGCATATACTCTTAAAGAAAAAGTATCACTCCTTTCAAAACTATCTGTTTAATTTAGTAGGAATGTAAATCTCATATTTGCAAAGTGTTTTTCTTCAGTGAGATACTACTCATCTATCCATCTATCCATCCATCCTTCCATCCATGCATGCATGCATCCTTCCATCCATCCATCCTTCCATCCATCCTTCCATCCATCCATCCTTCCATCCGTCCATCCATCCGTCCATCCTTCCTTCCATCCTTCCATCCTTCCATCCTTCCATCCATCCATCCATCCTTCCATCTATCCATCCATCCATCCTTCCATCCATCCATCCTTCCATCC